>NC_089753.1:22438917-22636417 GCF_040412425.1 Macrobrachium rosenbergii
CAATTTTGACCCAAAACCTGGACATAGCTGGTAACAAGCTGATTTTTTCAGGATAGATGCAGGAACATACATAGAATGACATACTAAAAGTCCCCGGTATCCCCTGTGCAACCTTGGAAATTCAAGCTGAAGGCGTCCAAAATGGCTGTTATTTTCAATTTTTTCATAACTTTGTTTCTAGACGAGATACAAACATAAACTTGGTGGCTATCCCTATGTTTTCAGGTATAAGAATTATAATAGAATAGGTATTTAGAAGATCAACAGCTTGTAAGTAGCATAATCCAAGATGGCGCCCAATATTACCACCTTTTTTTGAATATTCTGAGCTTGAAAATACACATAGGCGTAGAAACCAAGGATGAAGAATAACGAATTAGGAACAGTAGTCAGTAAGGAAATTGTAAAGTGTGATAATAGAAACTGAATGTATAATTACAGTATAATAATAAGATAATGTTATGCTCAGCGTATTGCAAGTTTGCAATGTTCTGTGTTCTGGCTATACTGCTAGTGAAGAGGAAACACACCAAGCAGACAGTTGACGGTCTGCTCTCAGTTCTCTTGTTTATTATATTTATTTTGTGGCTAATACCTAAGGGTAATAGAAAGAAAACGGTTTCATTCTCGCGAACTTTGATAAGGCATTAATAGTTATAATGATATGGCTTAGTGTGTTTAAGAAACAGGAAAATAGTGACAACGTTACTTTTGTGAATGTGAAACCATGAAAGTCATGGAATGGTGTGTGTTGGTGAAGGAAAGTTTGATTATTAATTTACCATGCTATTAACTGTTCTCATAGTGACCTAAAGTGACGATGTATAAAGTGTAGTGCTTAATGAAGTGGTTTTGTGTTCTCTTTCATCATTAAAATAACAAAAACCCTTGGAGATTTTAACATTTCAGGAGAACACTGTAATACATTCTCACTCAAACGCTGTCACTAGGTTATTGAAATCCAGGGTTGCCATTTGCCACCTCATTTTAATCTTTTTCTAGATCTGAAGCGTGCCTCCTCTGGATTTCCACCAGGGTGCCAGATTCTCATTATTACATATTGTATATTGTACAATAATTATCAACAAAATTATCGTACATGGTCAGTTTTTTTGCTCAAATTTGGTTTTTTAGAGCTCATATTTTCTTATAATTTGTCTGTTTTCAGGTTTTTTCTGCTATTTGCTACTCAATTATAGAGGAAAACACTTTCAAGATAGGCATAAATGCTATCATCCTAGAACCTTAATTATCGTGAATGTATGATAGTTATCGTGCAAATGGCAACACTGGGTCACACTCGCATTTCATAACACTCGAATGAAAAGATGATAATTGATGGGGTCACCCCACACACCATTTAATGACTTAAAAATAATGAAATAATCTCTTTATCCGATTAGGTCTAAGCGATTTTTTTGTGACTAGGCAGGTAAAAATGAAAAATTCACTGACGAGGCTAAGTCGTGCATATGAAGATGAGCTTTTAGAGCATAGTCTCACATAAGAGGATGCATGCATGATATACTCTAAATAAAGAACAGTTTTGCTAAACTTCTTAAAATTTTTACTTTCTTTACATAATTTAACAGTTACTTGGTATTTGTTACCCAAGTACATGGTGATGTTTAAAACTCGGGAAAAATTTGCCCTCCCAAATGAACTACAGCTTTGTACAACTATAATGATACATGTCTATTTTTAAACATACTGCTAAAAGAATATAAATGTAAATATCTACTTATAATTTCAGGCAACAGATATGTCTTGTAGTATATGCAAAGAGAGTTGTGAGGATAGCTCACCTAAAACTATAATAGTTGGGGAAAAGGACGCCAAACTCTTGTGACTTCAAGCTTAGAGCAATGATGGCCTTCATAAAACCTTTGAAAGTGCAACACCACTGAGAATTCATGTCCAATGTAGGAAACAGTACACAAGGAGAAGCTCAATCACTTCAGCAAAGAGAAAATCTGAGTGTCACCAAGAAGAAGAAGACAATGCTCCTGAACTTCGGTCAGTACCCTATATTTGACATCAAAAGTGATTGCTTTTTCTGTACAGAGCCTTTTACTCAGAATGCCAAACTTGCCAAACATAGAAAAAGGGCAGTAAGTAATGTAGAAACCTTGGAATTCCAGACCAAAATCTTAAAACTTGCAAAAGAAAGGCAAGACAAGTGGGGTAGTGATGTGACACAACGTATTCAACATGTTTATGACCTAGTTGCAGCTGAAGCTAAATACCATAGACAGTGTGCTCAATTGTTTTATAAAATTATGGGGAATGAGGAAAATGAACACGGCTCTCTCGTTACATTTATGAAGAGTGGATGCACTCATGATGAAGTGAAGCAAGCTGGTGAAGACTTTATTCTGCAACTCTATGGTGCCAGTAATTATAGTTCTCTAACGAAAGCAACCGTCATGTATCTTACAAGAGAGCTATTGCTCGAAGTTCCTTAAGTTCAGAGTTCAACTTGGCCAGTTTACCACCAACAAGTGCTGCAGCAAAGCAACACTCCTATCGCACATATCTTGCAGTACAGGAGTGGATGGGCAACAGTCTAAATCCAACAGAATGGGGATGGAGATTTCAAGATGGAACACTTGTTCCACTAGAAATGGACATTCCAGTTGCCCCTGAAAACCTTCTTACAATGGTTTCTTGTGGATGTAAGCCAGGGGATGCAGTAACATGATATGCAGCTGCAAGAAGCTAGCCTATTTTGCACAGCAATGTGCAGCAAGTGCAACGGCCATTCATGCAATAACACTGCTCCACCTCTTAATATCAGATGAAGAGGAAGAGAAGGCACCAACTCTTGATGAAACATCACTAGAATATTAAAATATTGTATAATTGTTAACTTTATTATTATGGGGATCCAGAGTTTGTCAGCTTATATAATAAGCAGAATTATGCATATTATATAAATTGACAAACTTTGAACCCATTATAATCAAATTAATTGTCTTCTTCAACCCAAAATGTTTGGTCAGTTTTGTTAAAATTCTGGATAATATGATATGAAAACTTGTGCCTATCTTTGGTGCCACTTTGGACACCATCTTGCTTTTAGTTGTGTGAAATTTTCTTGATCTTCTAGAAATATAATTTTATTTGATTGCTGCAGTAAACGTTTAGATACCAAAAAAATATATATATATATTTTTTTGTACCTCACATGAAGCAAAGATATGCTTAAATTGAAAAAAATCATCAATTTTGGCCACCATCTTGCTTTTTATATTAATTATGTTGTTGATCTTGTAGTTATATATTGTTTTAGATTCCTTCTACTTAAAAATATAGCAATAGACACCAAATTTTTTGTTTGTATGTTGCCTACAAGCTAAGTTATGCTAAAATTGGAAAATGACGGCCATTTTGGACGCCATCTTGAATTTCTAAGGTTGCACAAGGGGGATTCCTGGGGACTTTTAGTATGTGATTCTACACATAATTCTGCACCTATGCTGCAAAAATCAGCTTGTTACCAGCGATGTCCAGGTTAAAGCTAATACTCCTAGCCTATATACAGTTAATTTATTACTGGTATTTATTCAATTTTTTTTTATTACCATTGATCTTAATATTACAGTAACATCCCTCACAACTGGCACTTTGGGACCAAAGAGTGTAGTGCTCAGATTGATCTATTGATACAGCTGATACAGCAAATGAAAGAGTCTCTCTCTCTCTCTCTCTCTCTCTCTCTCTCTCTCTCTCTCTCTCTCTCTCTCTCTCTCTCTCTCAACAAAATTTCATATGCGTCCTATGACTTGCGTTGGATCCAAAGGTGATCACACCACTATGAAGGTCAAAGCTTGACTGGACCCAGTGTGCTTGACATCAATGTTTATGTAAAGTGCACACTTCTTTTATTGCTGTGTCTCAGCCCTCTGTTACAATCTAAAGAGAAATTAAGACTTCAACTTGATTAGCTTGTGCATTTCAGTTGCCACTGTCAGTTTGTAAATGGTGGCTGAATTTTAAAAATAGCCTAAAAATAATTTTAAAATTTTTGGTACAGTATTTTGTTCCTGAATGTGGAGCTTTCTCATATTGGTCATAAATAGTATCTTAAGTCATGACACATGATTTATATATAAATGTAGATTAATCATGGACAAGTTAGCCCATGGCCTTGTGGCGTGGTAAGGGAGGGATGGCCACTAGGTATGTTAAAATTTCAATGAGTTTTTTTACATTGTACTTAGTATGACTACTTGTAGTAAAAAAAAATATTGTACAAGTGAAATATCAATTCATATCAGATGTGTGAAGTTGTAATCTTTTATGTAGTAATAGAAATGTGTTATCATCATTTAAAGAAAATGACCCTCTAATCTGGACTCCCCAGCAGGTATACCCTAGTAACCTGACATGATTTTTCTTGCAATACAAATGCTCCAAGTATCAGTTAATATTGTGTACCTGTCACACTAGCTCAATTCATATCGGATGTTCCACAAGGAATGGTCGTTTGTTGCTCTTCATTGTCATAATTGGTAGCAAATTGTAAAGTTTATTTTTATCTCCTAGCTTAGGATTGTCTGACTGAGAAAACTGTGAGTAGTTGCAACGTGAACTAAAAAATATATTATAACCTTGGATGCAAAGGAGCACAGCAGTCTTTATTAAAGACAAAATTTTTAACACAGTATGCTAAGAAGGTGCACCATTATCTCACTAGATAGAAATGCTACTACCATAAACACTGGTCAAAAGACTTTGACTCATCATTGCCAATGATATAGCATTGATGGGTAATACAGTACTCGACAAAACTTTTAGTCCGCCCTCACTCAACTCAAAACATGTCAACATAACTAAACTACAAATAGGCTAATAACAACACAATTCTAAGTCTAAATTACCTTTATTAGTATTCACTAATATTTAGTAGGACAACCCTTACGTTTAATCACCTCCTTCAGTCGTTTTGGTACAGACAAGGCCAAATTATGAAGCATTTCCTTCGGTATGTTGTTCCAAGATGCTGGATTTCTGCCTCCAGCTTTGGAACAGACGACACATCTTTGTCTTGTAGATCCTCTTACGATCTCCCATAAGTTTTCTATTGGGCTAATCTCAGGGCTATTACCAGGCCAATCATTGATGAAGGAACTGCAATCCTGAAGCCACTGAGTGACAGATTTAGCCGTGTGAGCCCTGGCGCCATCCTGCTGAAAACATGTGGCACCCGTATCCTCGAATGCATCAGGCAAAATGTCACACATCAGCTCCAAATAATTATACTGTTTAACTTTTTCATTCTTTTTAAAGACATGAAGCTTGGCTACATCATGACCAGTAAAAGCTCCCCAAACCATGTGAGAATCAGGGTGTTTGACAGTCGCCGAGGTACCTAGGGTCAAGAGGGTCGCTTCGGACCTGCGAAAAACATTACGACCTCTATTACAAGTGACCGCAAAAGTCGATTCATCTGACCAAAGCAGGCTTAGCCATTGAGACTCATCCCAAACGCTATATTTCCGAGCAAATTTGACTCTTTTATCCCTCTGTAACTTGGTCAAAATTGGCTTCTTCCGGGACGGGTGGCTTGTGTATCCAAGTTCATTGATACGGCGATTGACGGTCCGAACTGAAACATCACCAAGCAGTTGTGGGTTGGATTCCTTCAATTTCCTTGATGTCATGCGTGATTAACCTCTAATTGACGCTTTAAAATAGTCATACTTCGATTGAAGTCTTCTTAGGCCTCCCAGAGCGTTTTACTTGCGACGGAGCATCGCTTCCCTTCCACCCTGGTGAAACTTGGCAACCTAGCGTTTAACAGATCGCCGCTCACACCCACCTGAGCGGCGCGATTTCCTTCGCTTTTAAGACCTGATCCCTTTAATGCACATATCTGTGCTATGATCTGTTCATTCAGATCCTTAAATTTCCCCATAGTAGGTCACAGGGTCCCAGGATGTGACTCGGGGTAGGCCAAAACTTTCGACGGGAGCGTGGAGCAAAATTCACGTTGGCACCTAGATCGCCAGCCAAAACCTTACTTGTCTGCTTGCTTTTAGCAGCCTAAGCTCCTCCCCCTTAGCTACTCTCAGTAAGCGCCTAATGATTTGACTGAATTTTTCTTGCACTTTTGGTTCCTTCAAATTTGGCCATATATTTAGGCCACTCAACCGTGGCCGGACTAAAGTTTTGTCGAGTACTGTATAAACAGATTTACCAACCTGTCGCAAGCAGTTTGATATTGATTAAACAGCCGTAGATTTGTTTACCACTGTGGTCTACCTATCTTACCAACCACACAGATCAGTTATCATCTCACATCAGAGAGGAAAACTTTTTGTCTAGCAAGAGGGAGGTAGTATCGCTCTCTTCTGCCCAGTCCTGCTTACCAGTATGCAGGTGTTTAGCACGGTTAACTATTGGGAAAAGTTTTCATGCACTCTAGCTACTATGTCCTTTGCTTTCTCCCTAAAAGTTTCAGCTAAAACTTGCTATTCAGTAGTAAAGCTTCATAACCCCTGACATGGCTTTATGAGGACTTACATCCATATTAGGCCTAGGTATAGTAGGCTAGCAGTCAGATTAATTATGGTTCTTCAAACAATGGTAAGAACCCCCTAAAGACTGCATGCCTTGTGGGGAGTCTTGGTATAAAGGTGGGTTTGTTTAGTGATGTTTGAAAAATTAGGAAAAGAAGAATGACTTGTGACAAGCAGAAATGGATTAAGATCTGAAATAAAACCAGCCTTGGTATGAAGTTGATTGAAATAGAATGAAAGTTAAACATGGTAACTTACAGTTATCCTGGAGTGATATTTCAAATGGAATAAGTGGTGGGGAGATGAATAGACTTGAGGAAGTACAGTATTATTATTAGTATTATTCAGAAGATGAACCCTATTCATGTGGAACAAGCCCACAGGGGCCATTGACTCAGAATTCAAGCTTCCAAAGAATATGGTGAATCTGAGAATTACCTTGCTGCAAACTAAAGTAAAAACCAGATCAAAAAGAAAGAAAAAGTTAAGTATACCTTAGTTTAACCAGACCAATGAGCTGATTAACAGCTCTCCTAGAGAGGGCTGGCCTGAAGGATTAGACTTATTTTACGTGGCTAAGAACCAATTGGTTACCTAGCAACGGGACCTACAGTTTATTGTGGAATCCGAACCACAGTATATCAAGAAATGAATTTCTATCACCAGAAATAAATTCCTCTAATTCTTCATTGGCCAGCCGGAGACTCGAATAAAAAAGAGAGAAGTGCTCTAACGTACACATAAGTACGTATTGCACAACATGCTGGGGCTTGCCATATTATTAAAGCACATCTTCATAGGAGCTGGTACTTTATAAGTGAGTGACTAGGTGTTAAAATCAGAGGAAGAGGTCACAGAAATGTTCTAAAGAAGGAAGTGTGGAATGAAAAGAAGAGGACTGATAATCAAATGTGACCAAACTCAAGCTTTTGATGACTAGAGAAGAAGCAAACGGGAAAAGCCTTGTCAGAAAAATGGCTTTGTAATGCCATGGGTCTGTGAAATGTGAAATGTATAATATAGTACCATGAAACAAATGTAACAGTGTCTTAAATGAGTGAGATTGCAATACTTGAGCGAGTGTGGGGTAAGATCCAAAATGTAAAAGAACTAAGAGGGAAGAGGACAATGTTGCAGTGGAAAATTGGGCCTTAACTTGAATAAGTACAATACAGTAATGACCATGGTGTAGTTGGAGGGTCATAATACAAAGGAGGGGGCTGCCTCAAGCCAGGGAAAAGAGACTTAAGTATGAAGAAAAAAATAAAGGGACAGTCAAAAGTTTGCCATCACAAAGTGGTATAAGACACCAAGTTCAGATAACTCTGATTTCGAAGTACTGCATAAACTGTTTAATTTTTTAGATAAGAAAAAAAGGGGACTGCCCTTTGGTTGGAATGGCTTTGGTATGTCCAAACTCCATTAAACATATAAACTAAACTCAATTTTTTCAAATACATAATTTTCAAAAAATTGTTTGATCAGTGAAGATGGCTTTTCAATTTGAAGAAGTTCCCATTCCCTCTGAATACTTGAGACAATCCAAACATCCCAAAAGACCTACAGCCATCGCTATGATAATCTAGTTAAAATAACAATACGTATTATTCCAGTCAGTTGCAAAAAGAGAGTCCAAAAATACACAAAGATCATCAGAAATTTTTAAAAATTGCCTTGCCCAGTCCCCATTTTACTGATCCCCTCCCATTCAGTGGCCTATAATTCCCAAAATAGAGGAGAACATCAGTAAAGACAATAAGTGAAAAAGGGTAATGTATACTGCCACAGATAATAAGAATTAAGAATAGAAAGATTACAAAGGATTCAGACATTGTTTTAGTGCAATACTCATTGCGTAAAGTTATGCAACTCCAGTCAGCAAGGCAGTCCCGTAGGAGAAAGCGAGGGATGACAGTTACAGGTTGAGTGTGGCATCATCCTCTTGAATGGGGTCTAAATTCATTGCAGCAACATCTAGCTTTTCTTTATCAGCACAGACTTTCCTGTAATAGTCCCCCTTTGGAGAAAGGTGCAGTGGTGTGACCTTTCAAGTCTCAGCTTATTATAATCTTAGTTTGTCAAACACACTTTTCTTCTATTCAAAGACTCAAGGTGTAGTAAGACTGCAAGAATAAGTACAAAAAAAAAGCCTATTCAATAGAGACTGGCTGAGCTGATGCTGCAATGTGAATAAATGTACAGTATGCGCATGTAACATAGCCTGAGAGGCGTAGTAGAGGTGGAAGTGCTGAAGACTGTAGGAATGCCCAGAAAGTGAGGGAGACAGAGGAAAGCTGAAGATCAATAATGAGATGGAAATAGAGTAAAGGCAGAGATAAAAGTATGAGAAGACAAACCCAACTTCAGCAGTGGTAACTTGACTAAGCAAGGCACATGGTAGGTCTCCACCATATGGAGAGCAGTGTCCTTGAAGCATTCATGCTAACAAAGAGCCCCCAGGGTGTGATGTCATCTGGGCTTTTTAAGCTCTTTCTGGAAAGATGGGTATAGTTGTAACTAATATTGCCGCATCATGAAATCTTTCTCCGCTTTTGAAGGTTTAATGGATTGTTGTTGATGTTATCCACAGGTACCAAGGTACCCTGCAGTAAATATTTTTTAGAAACATTTACAGATTTAGACAAATTTGGCAGCAATGAAAAAATATTAAAGAAGAGCAGCACTTTGGATGTTTATTATATTTGTATTTGGCCCCATTTTCACCCAAATCAAAATTGTTCTTGTTATGCTTTGTAAGTTGAAATGATTAGATGTTTCTTATACTTCATTTCATGTTCAGAATTTGTGTTTGATAGCATTCGTTAAGAAGTGGATATTTCCACAGGTTAAAGCGGTCAGGATTCGCTCGAGGACAGAAGATGGCCCAAAGAAGCGTCACCCGTGCCCCTATTGCGAATACTCAACACCTAGAAAAGACCATTTGAAAAAGCATATTAGAATTCACACAGGCGAGAAACCTTTTGCGTGCCCTCACTGTCCATACAGATCTTCTCAGAAATATAATTTAAAAAGTCATGAGTTCACTCACAAACTGTGAAAGGGGTTTGCTCTGGTCTTGACCTTGGGAATTTTTGATCTCTGTGATAGGCTGTGTTTAAAATTTCCTTTACATTTCATGTTTTTTCATGTAAATTATCAATGTCACCTTTGGTATTTATTGCAATATGATGCAGTTTCGTTAGGAATCTTTTAAGAGCATTGTTCTTTTGTTTTAGGTGGGTAGGATCACCGTGAATTTTGTAGTTCGGTACCAATATGTTATTGAAAGGTTAGGTCGTTTAATCAACAGATTGAATCTTGACACTAGCTTTAGTACAGTGGATATGGAGCACTTAACTATAAGAAATGGATTATAACCTCTGTGATGTAAGATAGGTGTTATAACTGTTACATTATTTGTGCATAGTGCCAATTATGGCAGAGCTCTGGTTTATTTTGTAAGTATTGTATATGATTTGGGTTTGGTTAATGCCTAGGCATTGATTTTGCATTTCCCTCTTGAATAATTGGCCTGTAGTTATTGTCAGCTCTGTTTCATTTAAGATGTTCCTAAAAGGGACTGGTAGCTTTAGTGACACTTGTGCTTGGCACAATCTCATCAGATTGCTGTCCTGAGATGAGTAGACGAAGCCAGCTGCTTATCGTTCGGTTCATGTTTATATGGAAGTGTGTAGTGATCTCTCTAATTCAGTGAAGTAATCATCTGTACATTGTTGTTCTGTGTCTGGTGACTTGGCAGAATTATGATTACATTTTGAATTTGAAATGTGGATGGGAATTGTATTTATAATAACTATGCCAAAAAAAAAAGTTGCACATATTCATGGTAGGGTTGCCTTCAGTGTACTGTACATTTCTCCGATTAGTCGAAATACAGTAACTTGATATAATGAATCAACAAAATCGCACTTTTTAATTTGTCAGTGCCGTTATCTTAATGGCATAATTACATGTATTCTGTTAGTGGAAGCAATGTATTGAGAGTACTCTTATTATAATGCCTGTGATTGTGATCTAACTGGATGTGATTTTTAAGTTCATGCAAATAAATATTTTGGATGTTTAATATTCACGATTTTTATTCTTCTTGGTAGCGGTCTACAAACTTAAGTAGGCTAATTCTGATAAGTATACGCTGTGAATAACAAAATAAAACTATTGGTAACTGTTTTGTGATTTTATTATGAAAACAATTAAATATAACAAGAAATATTTTTCATAAACATCATGTTTTTACACATTGAAATGTTTTGCATTGATGTAAAACAAAATAATAATTCTTCTCCCTGAAGAGAATCGTATGAAAAATTTTGAATGCAGATTTGCTTAGAAGAGTGGTGATTTCAGAGTATGGTGGGTGGTCTTTGACTTTCAGTATCTAACACAGTGTGATGGAAAGCTGTGTAGAAAGAAAATTGACTTTCTTGATGTAGAAAAACAGATCCAGTGATGACCCTATTTCATTTGCAGTACTGATTTCTAACTACTACACTTAGTGCCAAGATCTCGTATTGTATTTTGTTATTGCTGTGTAATGAGAGTTTAACCAGGCTACTAAGTCTCATTTGGCTTCAAGGCCGCGGTTTTATTTTAAAAATATTAACAGCTAGCGAGAAAAGAAAAAAAAAATCGATCAAAACTAAAAGGCAGAAGGGTTGTACCCTTGCTTCAGCTTACACAGTCTTCAAAGAGAGAACTTATACACTTTTACCCACAATTATTCTTCATACAGATAACCTAGAATGCTGGTATCTTCAAAAGATACTGATCAAATGCAGAAGGGTGATAAGGGCTGACACCGTGTTCTTTACAGGAGGTTGCAAAGGAACTGGAGTAGGAGCATGGTCGTGCTCAGGAACGCGGACATGATCTTCAGCAAGAGTGCGCCCAACCACCCAAAGGCAGGAGCAGGAGTGCCTACTGCATGTTTTGTCAGGAGAATGAAAGGTATGTCTAGACCAGACGACAGGGCTCCTGGAATGCCAGATCCCAGAACATGAGCTCCAGACATCCTTAGGGGATTGTGGACTTGAAGGATGATGTGGTGAAGGGTGGTGAAGGGGACGCGGACATGTACCAGAAGAGCTGTCTTCATGGACGGGAACAGCAGGACGAGTTTTTTTAACTGGAGCAAAATTGTCCTTCCTACAAACTTTGGCAGAGGGAGGGACAACCGCAGACTTCTTCAATTTGCGTAAATTCTCGACATCAGAAACACAGACCTCAGGATGGGGAGAAGCATGGCCTTGGTCCGAAGTAGATGAAGATACGATAGGTCTGAGACGCTTTCTACTAGGGGAAGAGACGAAGTCTGATTCACCACCGCTTGGCAGGAACAGGGGAAGATGAAGAAGGAGACGGAGTCCTTCGAAGTTTCACTTGTACAATACCTCCATAACTCTTGGGAGTTTGATCAACCACTTGCCTGAACCAATGAGTCAGAAGGAGGGGCGGAGGTCGGAGGAAGAGGAGGCAGGATGACACGCTGGGATGAGAACGAAGCAGTCAGCTGGGAAGACGAAACAGGTGATGAACTGGGCACAGGAGGGGGAAGCTGGAATGGGGACTTACAACGCAGCTGACCCAGGCCACGTGAGTTATAGTGGGACAACAGGCCATCCAAGGTTGGTAACCCTGATAGGCCTAGAGAAGCCCAGAGGCCATCCATCTTCTGCGCATTGGAATCTGAAAGGTTAGAACAAGATAGAGGCACATCTGCTCGTGAGGGGGAAGATGATGTACCCCCCAAGAGCAGAGGAACCATTTGTAGGAAAGTCTTTTGACCCCTCCTAAAACTTCCATAGATGAAGCTATAGAAGAGTGGGAAGGGTTAAAATCTTCCAAAGAAGACATAGCAACTGGAGGATGTGGCAAAGAGGAGACAGAATGAAGGAGCATGTGACACATCCATCGAAGGAGGGAACCTCCTCCAAGATGGAGCCTCCGACTTTCTCCTATGCTGCTGCTTCTTGGCAAAAACCCTCCACTGCTCAGGAGGCCAAGAACGACACTCAGGATTAGTGATGTTACAATCATTAGCTCTACATTGGCTACACGTAGAATGGGGGTCAGTCCCAGCTGATGACAAAAAGCGAGAGCAAGGGTAACTATCAATGCCAGGACACATCCTCTGACGCTTGGAAAACCTGGCAGAAACTGGAGGCTGGGATGATTTTTGTGGATGCATGATCACACGAAAACTCAGAATCACATGCACAAGCAAAACAAACTAGCAAAAAACACCGTCTTCGGAGAGATGAGCAAAACCACGTCCTCCTATGAGGGCTGTAAAGAAGAAACTGAGGCACCATTGCTTTTGATTCATGCGCGAAGGAACTTGACAGTTGCTACCTTGGCCTATCGGCTGACCTCATTGCCACCAGTTCCTTGTTTATTATTTTTACCGGTTTCCAGCTGGCACTAGAAGAATCATCTGTAAGTTAAGACTGCAGGTTTGTTAGCTATGAAAAATACAGATTATTAAAAATTCATCATATTATTGGGGCAGTCTGAAATAACCCAAATAATGACTCGACCTATGTTGCCAATGGTTGAATTTAATGTGCCAACTAGAGCTTAGCCCACATTGACCTCTATATTAGCATTTGGCTAAATTCAAACATCCTATGACTTCAAGTATTACATGACCCATTATAGGCTAACCCTGTTGGGTAAGTGCACCACCTGGTGAGTCTTGGAAAAAGTCCTAGGGCAACCATCCCCTGACATGTATTCATACATTGGAATAATTTGGGAACAACGGTCACTTCAGAAATCTGTACCCAAATTGTCTTGAATTGGTAGGAAAACTTCATAGTCCAACATTTTAAAGAAGCGCAGCAACCAGAGGCAATTCTGATGGAGAGAAAGAAGAAGAAGGAATATTGGCATTCAGTGCCATAGGAGGCATGAAGCCTTCCCATGATGCCTCAGCCGACTTCCTCTTGTATCTATTCTTCCTACCAAAACGCTTCCACTTCTCTGGGGCACCAGTCACGACACTCTGAACAGGGGCTACTTACACTGCAAACATGAGATCTACATCTACTGCAAGTTGAATGAGGATCAGTATCAAAAGCGGCTAGATAATGCATACATGGGTTGTCACCAACCCCAGGACATTTCCTCTGGGGGTTAGCCCAAAGCTTTGATGATTCATGGGTTTGCATGATTGAAATGCAATTACAAAAACTGAGATATACTCTATATAAAAACACAACAAAAGAGCAAAAACCAGAATTGCCAAGGTGTAGGTGATCAGGAAGTGCGTACACAACCAGCTTCTGGAAAGAGGGACAGCTCACGTCTTGGTTGAAGACGGTTTGAGAGATAACTGAAGCTTCTGAGCATCTATGAAGGGGAGAGAGGTGAGGCTCTGCCTCCGCTCTCTCCCCATTGGCTAACGGTCTTTGAGCCACCGACCTTGCTCTGTTTTTAAACCGGTCCAGCTGCGCATCTGAGAAATTATCCCATACGTACAGACCAAAGGTGTGTAAGTTTTGAAAAATACAAATTGATTAAAATTTGTTTTTTCTGTAGCATCTTCCAGTATCATCCCTCCTCCTTGTTGATGGAAAAAGCTTGATAAAATTAGGTATTTAGACCTCTTTTCTCTCTTTTTCTCTTGGACGTTCAGCTTTTAATGTGGAAAATTTAAGCCCTATAGGACCTTCTTGGTGTGTTGAATATATAGTTTGGAAATTGCCAAGTCTTAATATTTTAGTCCTTTAGTCATCCGATGAAACCATTTAATTATGATGGCAGTTGCCAGAAGTGGACCTGAAGTAAACAAGAAAAGATTGGTTTAGCATCAAAAGAAGCTGTGGACTTCACATCTAGAAGGATTATAGATCTCATGATAAAAGATGGGTATAGATCCTACCTTTTAAAAAGATGGAAACTCTAATTTTGGCTGGTTAGCATTATAGGTTGTGTTTGGTAATAAACCTTGAATGTATGTACAGTACATATAGCAATTACCGGATTTTTTTTGATGGCTCACCTTTATGGTTGGTGACACGAGACCACTCAAAACCTCCATGTATGCAAAGGCATTGGTTTTTGTAGCAGCAGTCTGGTTAGTCTTTGGGGACTCTTTAGAACTGTAGCAGCTTTTGTACATTAATTCCCCTAACAGTATATTCTCTCTTGGTAATGATGTAAACCTTTTTAATGTCTGCCTGGAAAGGTACAGAAGTTTGAATATTTTTTCAGGGGCGGAGACACTCTACAACATTTTGGGTTTCCTTTCCTAATTACATGTCGAGTTGTTTTGTCATTGCTTTTTCGTGTATTCACTTTTCAGTTGCTTTCCGAGATGTTTAGGCATTGCAGATCGTAGAAATCTCAAGTAATTTATGTTCATGTTGAATCTGCTCTACTTTCCTGGTTCTTGTTTGTACAGTTGTGTCGTTGCTGTGATTTTATATCAAAGCTATTTTTTTTTTTCACCTGGGTTCTCTTATCTTTTGCAATTTATATACTATATATGTTCAGTACAAGCATTTTTCTGATTGTTCAATAGATGTAAGAATACTGTATGTGAAGTTTTTTGAGTCCTTAGTAAATGAGGGATATCTCCACAGGTGGGGGAGATGAGGGCACTCAAGAATGAACAGAAGACAACTGATATCAAGAAAATGCACCAGTGTTTGCTGTGTGTGTATTCTACAAACAAAAAGTACAATTTGCAGAAACATTATCGCATCCATACAGGGGAGAAACCGTTTGCATGTTCCCAGTGCCCATACCGGTCTTCTCAGAAATCCAATGTTACTGCTCACATGGTTACTCATGAGAGAGCAAAAGGTGCGTCGAGATAAGAGAAATGCTTTTCGTCTCTGTTGAGTCTTAATTGAAGTGGACTGCTGCTTGTTGTAAATTAAGTACAGTACTGTATTCAGATGTGTAAGAAGTGAATTTGTTAAATGTTGATGAAGTTCATTCTTTTGAAATGAGAAATTGAGAAATGCTTCAAGAGAATTTGAAGTTGTGATATTGAACATATTTATTCTCCAAAAGTAAATTTTAGTCCAGAAGATGTAAAACCCTGTTAATGTTTAAACAAATAATCTTCAAGTACAGTGTCTGTAGTGGGAGTTTTTTTTTTTTTTTTTTAGCTTAAAGGTCATTGGAAATGTAGTGAAATTGTATGTAGATGGCTGTGATATAGTTTTTTTTTTTGTGGGGGAGACATCCTAAGTAGCAGTTTCTCTGAGCAACATCCTAAGTAGCAGTTTCTCTTTGTCGAGTTGGTACCCTTCTTTCAGTGTCAATGCCACTATGAAGAGCATTTTCTATGTAGAATCTCAAAACTTGCTTGTATAAAAAAAAAATACTTTTGATATTGATGTACCCAAATTGAATAAAGTAATTGTTTGGGAGGGAGTTAGTGGTAGCTTCACCACTAGAGGACCAAGTGCTAGTATGTTTCATTTTTAGGCGAAAGAAAGATACAGTAGCGGAATTCTTCTTTGAAAGATTAAATCTATTTTTGTTTGAATATTTTCTCTTCTTGTTTTGTATTGACTACTTTGGTCTTGTGCTAACTATTCAGTTACACAAATTCAAGTTATTTGCATCTTTGAACTTTGTTCTGTAGCACTATCATTATGTTCATGCGTTGAAGCAGTGATTGAAGGTGCAGATTTATGCCATTCTTTCTTAGGTGTTTGCTTTTTAAGTCTTGAATTTCCAATGTTCATTAATCATATGCGTTTCATGGGCATTTTTTCTTTACATTGCCAGTCCAACCTGACTTCTTGTACTTACTTCATCGACAGTATCTTGTGTTCAGGTGTGAATGTCTGAGAGTGAAATTTTAATGTCTTATCTGATTCATTTATTTCTATATAAAATGTATAGTTTGAAGTACTCAGGCTGTTTGTTTTTGTTAGCATATAGGATGTCCAAAATGTTGATTTGGCTGGGAGTTTAATGTCAGCACTAGATGAAGGTGTCAGAAATATTATTTTAAGTCATTACTTGAATGTCATTTTGAGAAAATTTTGACTGCCCATCCATAAAGGTTGTTTTGGGATGAGTGGTTTGCTTTAAAACATGGAAAATTCTGATTTATTCTTGTAAGTGAGGGACCAGCATTGCAGGGATGAATTTCACCTATAGGAAAAAGTTATTTTGGGTTGAAAACATTTTGATGTACATGTATGGGAGGAATTACTGTACTTCATTTGCTTGTAATTTTTGCTAGCATGGAATAGTGGAAGGGGAGTGTTTCATATTTAGTAATGACTGTCTATACCAATTGGCAGTTCATATTTAGTAATGACTGTCTATACCAGTTGGCAGGCATGATATCTGAAGAGTATGTTTTTTATCGAAAAAAAAGTTCTATAATTACATTAATAACTTCTCTTGCATCCAAGCATAGGTACCCTTGAATTTTTTTTTTTTCTCCAGCAAAATACTGTACAGTATAGGCCAGTTAATTAGCTTAATGTATACCCTTTTAATTACCTGTACAGTATAAAGTACTGTATTGTTTGCCTTAAGAGCATGAGTTTGAAAGGGTTGACTGAAAGTCTCTTCTTTAGGAGTTTTATTAAAAACTATGAATGCCACATGTAAAGGGGTGCCATTTCTCGCAGTGTACTATAACAGAAACTAAGGTGACATTTGTTGTATTTACCTTACATTGGCAAAGTAAGATCTTTTAAACTTCTCTAAGTGATGGTGAACTGTGATTTGAGTCTTATGGTATTTTTTTAGTAGTATATTTTATAAAATCAGTAATTTTAATTGTTGTAAGAATAGGTATTTCTACTGCTTCATGCTACTTTTCTTAAGTGGTGTTTTCATTCAGTGTTGGATTCTTACAATAATTGCATTCTGTGAGGTAGTATTTGATTTCATCTATAATTAGTTGAGGTTAGTACTTTTTTATGAAAAAAGTCTGAAATTCAGTATACAAGGGATTGCTTGTCTTGGAGAATTGAATGCAGTGATAAAGTCTGGAGGCTATTTGTATACACTAAGGAGTTAGGTTTCAACTTGTTTGAAGTGATTGGTTTTGTATGTCACGGTCAGAGTAGATAACATTTCGTCAAATCTTGGAGGAAGTGAGCTATTGCCGTTTGTATTGGTCAGGGAATGCTGGTAATGCTACCAAGAATCACAAGACTTGAAAGCATCCATTATTATGACGTAAGTGGTAGTGTTGTGCGTCATTATTGTAAAGTGTCGGCACCTACTGCAAATGTACAAGTGTTTCAGAGAACAAAAGCTTTGGCCAAACTGAATTTGCCTAGAAAGGTAGGAAGTTGGTATTACATAACTGTTTAATCAGGGCTCAGCACTTTCAGAAATTATACACTTTTAATGGCTTTCCAGTCTTTTTGTCACTGAACTGGAGGAAGGGTTAAAATGAAGGTCATCTTCTCATCACAGTCCTTCCTACCGCTCAGTGACAACTTCAAATATTGCAGGCTCCAGCAATAGATTTCCCCCCCCCTTACACATGTAGGCAGTCCCTGGTTAATGGCGGGGTTCTGTTCCGAGCCGAGTGCTGCTAACCAAAAATTGGAGATAATAGCACAGGTAAACTGCTTAACGGCGCCGTTAACTGGATATTGACACTGTTAACTGGTGATCGGCGGCGATAAACCGCTTACCGATGCTGATAGACTGCTTACCAACCCCGATAAACCACTTACCAGCGCCGAAAATCGCTTACAGGCACTGAAAATCAAGTTAACAGCGTCGCTAGACAAGGGCCGGAAAACCGGATCACTGTTAACCGATGCCACCAGTAAGCAGGGACTGTGTGTGTGTGTGTGTGTGTGTGTGTGTGTGTGTGTGTGTGTGTGTGTGTGTGTGTGTGTGTGTGTGTGTGTGTGTGTTTACATAGCTGCAATGTATTTACCACAAACTTAAAAGACAGGTTCTGATCTGAATATTCTTCACTCTGTTAAAAAAAAAAAAAAAAAGTCCTTGTGTGAGAGCAGTTTTGGGTTGTGGTGTTCTCTTAGAGGGCTGTTATTAAATGTGCTAGTAGTAGATTGTAAACAGTGGTCAAGCTTCCTAAATAAAGTAGATGTAAATAAGAAACATTGACATATATTAAAACTGCAATATTGTACTTGTCCCTGTTACAGACTTGGTCAATTTATAGGCATAAATTTAACAGAGAATTATTTTTGTTTTAATTTTACATATGTAGCAGTACAGTAATCCGTGACCATTTGCTCTCTACATCCAAGGGTGTATGAATACTGTACAGGCAGTCCTCAGTTATCGGCAGGGGTTCCATTCTGGGGGTGTGATGATGACCGAAAATCGGCAATTTCTGGCGCTTTTTCGGCGATTTTCGGGCTTATTGGCACCAAAAAGTGCCGATTTTCGGTTATCGGCGCCTCTACCCAATTATCGGTGCCGATAAGCGAAAATCAGTGATTTTCGGCGCCGAAAATTGCTGATTTTCGTCGCTAGACAAACCCCATAAAACCGGATCGTCATTAACAGAGCCCGGCGTTAACCAGGGACTGCCTGTACAGTATATCCATAGTATTGAAAAAGTACTGTACTATGGATATACCTCTCAACTACAGGCAGTCCCTGCTTACCAGCAGCATCAGTTAACAGCGTTTCCGTGTTACGGCGCTTGGCTAGTGACATGGTTAACCGGATTTTTTATGCCAATCTCCGGTTAACGGTGCCGTTAAGTGGGGATTTTGGCACCAATCTCCAGTTAACGAAATAGCTTAGCGGGGATTTCGGCACTCTTATTGCCGATTTTCACTTAGTGGCAATTTTCAGTTAGCTTGGCCAGGTACGGAACCCTCACCCTTAACTGGGGACTGCCTGTACCTAAATTTCATAATCAATCAATCAGTCAACCTGAAAATCCTGCCATAACCCTGCCTAGCTTATGAAACTAAACATGAACTTGAAAGATTGTGTGGGATCCAGAGAAATAAGAAATATTATTTTTTATTTTAAGTATAATAACTACAAACCAACCAGAAATACTTTGTTACAGGAGCTTAACCTACAAACAGCATACTTATTGATGATCAGGTAATAACTACCCTCAATCCCAGTGCATCCAAAGGTGTTGTATGTATTGTTTGTACCTATATAAAAAATGCAGTAAAAGTACAAGTGTAACTAGAAAATAAAAACTCAGAGAGGCCTGATTACCATTAATGTTGAACACCATTTTACATTATAAGTGTGTTGCTGGCACACTTCACTTTCACTAGATTCTCCTGTTGTTTACATTATTTGTAGAGTCCATTTTCTCTATACAATACAGAACTCCTCTATCCATTTTCTCTATACAATACAGAACTCCTCTACTTATGAACAAGTTACGTTACGAATGGCTTTTCATATCTTGATTTGTTCATAAGTTCAGCTTGATATACGCGGAGTTGATACGTACAGTACTATTTGTGTTTTTTCATACTAAAATAATACTAGTACTGTACTATATTTTATAGAGTATTTTATTAATATGAATGGTATATAAAACCTAAATACATTAAAACTATGATGATAATATAGTAAAGTACAGATTTAATTTACTGTCATGGTTGTTCATATCTCTGAAAGTTTGTAAGTAGAGGAGCATCTGTACAGGGTATATAGTTATAACACCAGCTAATTGTATGTACTGTGTGATAGTGTAAAATTTACCTTACAGTTCTCTCTCTAGCTGTGCTTGTGAAAACAATGCGTATTTGGCTGGTTTGAGGATCTGATCAGATTTCAAAATCAACTTTTAGAGATTTTCAATAGTCTGTTGATTTTGCTGGAGACTCTGAGCTATGGGTTGCGCTGTCTCAGTCCATGATAGTTTTCACTGGCATCCAACCTCTGAGCTAGGGATGGTGAGGTTTTGGGGGCCAGGATAAGTCTACTTGTTGGGCAATGATCAACTGTTGCTTTGCTGCTCTATGTCTTTTGAGTGCAGAGTGGCCTTGGATGCTGAGGTCGAATGAGAATTCAGTTTCCAGTTAAGTAGAAAAACATTGATTTTGGTCTTTAACCTGTTTTCTCTTCCTTCCTTTTCTTTCTGCGCTGGGTGTCATGCTTCCCATCCCAAATGCTCATGTGCACACAGACACACAAACACACACACGTCTTTAATTTTCTTCCCTTTGCCATTGTTCATGAGTATTGTCGGCAAATTACCTCTGCCAGTGTTCTTGATCGTCTCCAGTTTTTTTCAAAATGGCAATAATAAACCTTTGCTTTTATAAGAATACTGCAAATCAGTCTCGGAAAAGTGTTGTCAGAGGGAAGTCCTCCCTTTGACTGTTTCGTGAATTGCTTTTACAAGGAGTTGTCAGTGCTTGCATCAAGAGAAAACTGCTGTGAATGGTATGGTTCCAGGTAATTTTGCTTGCAATTGGAATTTCCTATATTGTCACACACCTCTTCAGGTTTGAAATTTGTATGTTGAAGTAGCTTGTATGTGAAGTATAATCATGTAAAGTTGTGATATTTTCAAGTCCAAAAAATCGTTATATGATACTATCTATGCTAAATATATACTTTTGTGAAGTGTAAGATTGATGGAAATACTGATGTAACTCATCATATGACAGACATTGTCTTATCATACCAAAAAATGCAATTTTTTGTTCCTAAAGGAAGTTGTAAAAATTCCCACCACAGTTGTGAGTTTATGTTACTTGGTTGGTATCTCTGGTACTGCAGGAAAGATTATTGATGTTCTGTGGAGTAAAATGTGGGCATCTTATTTTGCTTTTATTTTTCACACTCACGTCGGTTAATTGTTAATAGCTTATCATAAGCTGTGAAGGACACTGGACATAGAAATGTTAAGTTTCTGTTTAATGTGTAAAGGTTCCAGTACTGATTTTCTGACCTTCGTTTTTTCATTTGTTCATACCAACCTGTCCATCCCCCATTCTGGTGTGCTCCAATATGGATGATTCAAGAAAAAATCCTTTAGGCCAGCCTAGGTAGTGTAAAACTGGGACTCATTAGCCTGCTTGAGTGTAGTAAGTGGTGATAAATGCAAATGATTTCATTCAGTTATTCAGCAAAATGAGCTTTGTCAAAAAAAAGTTGCTTCTCATTTCTGTGGAATTGGAAATCTCAGTCACTCCAGACTCATCCTGGTTAAAATTGAAAAGCCGTAACAATGTGTTTGTAGTTCTGTGTGTGGTATGGCATGCCCATCTCCATCACTACCAGTGGGAAATAAAAGTAAACTAGTCAGTTTTATGGATTTTTTTTTTTTTTTTTTTTTTTTTTTTTTGTCGTAATAGTTTCATAGCAGCCACTCTGGTAAAAATATTGTGTTTCATAATAATCCCTTGAATCATATTTTGTCTGAATAGCAATTTGAATCATATTTTGTCTGAATAGCAATTTAGGTCAGAAAGAAGTGGCCAGACATTCCAATCAAAACTATGTACTGCAGGAGTGGAGGAGGATTGAAGACCAGAAGATATGAGTCAACTTCTTGAAAATGAAGCTGTGAATACTAGGTTGCATACAAGACATAGGTATGCATCTTATTAGTTGGAGGCATAAGTATATATCTGTTTGCTTAACAATAGTTTGAGATGTTAGGATGGCAGACAACAATAACCACAGAAGCAAAGTAAGAGTTCCAGAAAGCATGGAGTGAGCAAAAAGTGTTATACAGTGCTGCTACTGCTTCTAAAAAACCACCCATAAGTCTCTGCTATATAACTTCTTTGTGCAAAGATGACAGGATCCTAGCTACTTTTAAAAGTAAGGCTATATCACAATCTCCTACAGAGCAGAATAGATCTTGGGGCTATCTACAATGAGACCCATGTCAGTGAACCACTCCTGCTGAGGCCAAAGAGGTGCTGTGAGGATCATTCCTGTGTTCATTGATGATCACAACTTCTTAAGAACTTGTCTGATGACATCATTGAGAGGTATCTTTTCTAACTCTCCTGACAGAGGCTGAGCATTCAGAGTAGAATGGATGACAAATTGAGAAGAGTGCTCTCCTCTGGGAAGGTGAAGTTAATGGAGGACCAAACAGAGGATACTATCAGTGGCCTCTGTAAGAATTTGCTGGCGTGGCTGAGTTGAAAAATCTTAAAATTAGTGATGCCACTAAACTGAGAAGAATCTTCATAATGCTGACTTGATTCAAAATCATCCCTTCTTAAGATGTCGTGACTGTGTTCTCTGCGGTGTTGAGAAGTGATGGAATTTTGGTTGGACTTGCTGCTCATCTCTGTTACATGGTTCTAAGGATGGAGGGCCAAGATCTTATGGCAGGAACCACCACAGAAGGTGCAGTAGGAGGCAGCAAGGCATAAGACAGCATTGTAGGGTGAAAAATGTTCTTGAGCTGTGGGTTGGTGCTAGGTTTTGGTACTGGTATAGGCAACAAAGGCATAGCCAATAGTGAAAGTCAATTGTGGTGGTAATAGTTTGACAAGCAGAATTTGATGAGGGCCAACTGATCCATAACTGGAGGGCTAAAAAAAAAAAGAAAAATGGAGGGAAAAAAAAAATGGAAAAAAAAAAACAGAGGAAGAGGATCTTATTAATGAATGGAACGCTTGAACAAGAGCCTTTAACCACCCATAACTGGCTTACATATTACACTTTAAGATGTATGCAATCTAGGAAGATGCTCTGTAGAGTGATCTTCCTCACCTGACTGGGTGATCAGCACCAGAGGCAGAAGCAGAGGCAGTAATTTTGGAGGTTCATATCATGGATAGTTCTTCACAAGTCAAAAACAAGCTAACAAAAGTAAACTATACCCTGACTAGAATTGTACAAATACCCACTGGCCATCACTAAAGCACAAATCACTAGGGTAATAAACAATTGGTAGGGCTTCAAAAAGGGCCAAATTAATGAAAATTTCAAATAATTTTGAAAATTTAAGGACTAACATGCCAAAACGAACGATCAGAATGAACTGAATATAACACATCAGCATTGAAATTAATTATTGGCTCTTCAAGATCTATGCTGTGACCATAAACAAAACCACTCCCAAAAAGTTAACAGAATGCTGAATGAACTGAGAAAGGCTACAAGGCAAAAAGACTTTGCAAAAATACCAAGAAAGCAGAAAGGGGAAGGATACTTCTTGTCAACTGAGGAGCAATGCATCGTAGGCTGTATCTAACACTAACATGATTTCAAAAGGAAAATGAATTTTTTTATACAGTACTAGCAGAAGCAAAAACAAAATTGAATATTAAAGGCATGAAATACGATAACAGAGATGAATGAACGGAAATGAGGAGGTACTGTGGAAAACTTCAAAAGGCAGGTGTAATAGAGGCTTCTCAGTCTTGACTAGGACAAGTATGGTGCAACTGGGATTTTCTCATTCGCATAAATAAGGCAGTACAGTACAGTATAGGAATAATGTGCTTTTGGTGAAACACAAATATGGTAGATTTACAGCCATATTCTATTAATTACTTGGAAATGCTCTGTTAAGGAATTAAGGAAAGCAGTTTTGTAGTTTGACAATGAAGTACCACTGTATTATGTCAGGAAAATTACTGCTCAGTGTTTGATCATAAAATTCAGTCCAGTCTAATGCTTTCACATATATGAAGTTGCTGAGCTTCAAAGGAGTTGGACCAAACCCTGCCTGCAAATGGACAGTTACATCTGTACTTCATAGGGGAGGGACCTCTCATTTACTACCTCTCATGGTGAAAAAGTGTTCAGACATATCATAACTTAGTAATCTTATCTAAAGAAGTTAGTTACCTTATCTAAAGCTATGCAGATACCTTGGACATTATGATGCAAAGATCAGAAATGGTAGTTGTACCCCAATTTTTTTTTTTTTTTTTTTTTTTTTCTTCTCTCATATTAAACTACCAAAGGCTACATTGGGCCATGTCTTAAGTGATCCATTAAATATTCTTTCATTCATTCAAAGTGTGAATGGAATTTTGAGTTACCGATTATTCTTGTTCATACGTAGTCTTTTGAAAGTTTTATAATAGGTTTTGAAGTCATTTGAGTTACGTAAAAAGGGTAATGTCTTCGCAGGTTGATCCTAGTCTGATTGCAGCAAGGATGCAAAGGAAGAAATATGGTTGTCCTCGCTGCCCTTTCACGACCCATAACAGAACCAACTTGGCAATTCACGTTCGCATTCATACGGGCGAGAAGCCATTTGCCTGTCAGCAGTGCTCTTATAGATCCAACCGAAAGTCCAATTTAAAAACCCATCAGTTGGCGCACATGTTTAGAATAAATAGGAATAAGAGCAGCTGTTCATGAAAATAAAGTAACTTTTTTTAGTTGAAAATTGATGAAATTATTGAGTCCCTTAGGACTATTGTTTTGCTGGAACATTTATTGTATTATAATGTTGTATCTTGGTATAATGGCCAGTGAACTCTATGTTAGGAAGCTTTGTACTTTCTTTATGTTAGATTGGTGTCATTCATATTTCAATATGAAGTCTCAGTGGTATTTTAATGTAGCTGTTTTCACCAAGGATATATTTTGTAATTTTGTGCCTGCGTAATAGTCTAGTTTCTGTAATGGCTATGAATGTAAGGGACAGAAATGTTCATTTCACTGTACATACAGTACTTGTAAATTGTATTTCATCTCAACTTGTGATGCTCACGGTTATGGAAATTCAAAGTACTTATGGAAGAATGTACTTTGGATACAGTATATGTAATTATTTATAGAAACTGAAATTAATTGTGTGTTATTTTGGCTTTTATAAGCAGTTGATACATTTCATTGTTCTTTGGCCAGGCAGTTTTTTTATTGCATTCTATGTATATAAGTACAGTACTGTACATATGTTCAACAGTATAATTCTTGTGTTTTCAATATGTAGCATCTTGTTCCACTATTCAGTATTTCCCTTGATTACACAGCACAAATGTTGAGGAGATTTGGTTTTAGTATGGCAATTATTTTTGTCATTTACAAATTGCATTTTTTTGGGAACCAAGTGGACTTGTTGAATTTATCTAATGATCTGAAATGAATCATATTGTTTGTGGATTTTGATGAAAAAAATATTAAAAAACTGTAACTACAGTACCAAGAAAATATTTTGAAATACGGACTCCAGATTTCATATGAGTAGCTCACCTGTTTTCTTAAAGTATATACAGTGCCTGTTTGTTACAGGCAGTCTGCAATATTATTTAGCCTAATTATTAACAAGTAGGGTATATTTCTTGGGCATTAATATTTTGTCAGTAATAATACAGTAATTTATTTATTTTACAATTCCGTATAGGCAAAGTTTTTCATTTCATTAGTTACTTTCCCTAAGGTAGAATTTCAGTTAGAATTCGTATCGACTCATATTAGTGGCAAGGGTGATGTCGTCAAGCTTTCTTCTTTTATGATTTGATGTTGGTCGAAAATGCATTGCAATTGATGGCGCGCTTGTGAGATTTTAGTGCTGTATTGCCATTCAGATTCCCTGTAGTTTTTGCTTTGCGAGTAGTTGGAAGTTTCTTTTTCAGCATTTCTGAAAATACTTTTCAGTTCTAATAAACAAACTTTTATGTCAACAGCCATTCTCTTATATGTATCCTGTGCTTTGAAATGTCCTTATTCATTTTCTTTTGTGTGAGTAATTTTATCCCCCATTACGAGACCTGTTAGGAATTTTGTGTAGGTGGTGGTCATTTTTCACAGAACCTTTACAAAGAACCTTTGTACAAAATTTACTTGTAGTGAAAAAGATGATTGACTTTACAATAGTGAGCATATTGTTTGAGTACATACTGTACTTATTTACTTAGTATTAAGGGAATCATGCCATGCCATGCCCAGATTGTGCTATTTATGGTCATAGGTACTGAATTGGATCAATATTTTCATAGTTGAACAGAGGAGATATAGATAGTAAGCCAAATGTATTCACAGGTTCGAGCTGGCAACCTGGATAAGAATGAGGCATTGAAGAGTAGGAAGAAACACAAGTGTCCACACTGTTCGTACTCGACAGATAAAAAAACCAACATGGACAGCCACATTCGCACCCACACCGGGGAGAAACCTTACGCCTGTCAGCACTGTCCGTACAGATCGTCTCAGAAATCCAACTTAAAGTCCCATGAACTGGGGCACAAGTATGGAAGTTTTGGGAAGCTGTCTGGAGGCCATGGCAAATTGAAAACCTCAAATTTTATGTGGTAGATCTTTTCATTAGCATTAATAGAACGTACTCTTTCTTATCATAGAAAGGTAGGTTTGCAGTGTTTTGCATTGTTAGAATTGCTTTTCAGTTGATGAGGGAAGCTGTTATTTTGAGGAAATATTTAGGAAGTAACGATTAGTGAAGATAGTTATTAGGAAAATCTTGTGATGAAGTTAAACCCAAGAGTAGTAAATTTACTTTTCAGGTACCATACAGGTATTACAATTTTTTTTTTTTTAGCTAGATTTCAGTTTGTTCCACAGGCCATATATGGAATTTAGAATATCTTTTTTTTGGCAGAGAATTTTTTTTTTTTTTTTTTTTTTTTTTTTTTTTTTTTTTTACACAATTAAGCAGAAACACTTCATTTCTTAGTTATTAAGCATTTTTTGGATTATTAATTCAGCTTGAACTCAGGCTCATGACAGGATCCTTTGTAACTAATCAGACAAAAAAATATTGCAGTGTCTGCCATTCATGGTAGTCATTGTCTGCAGACTTGGACTTCAGTAAGTTCAAGCTCTATTGTTTTACTGGAACTCATAAACTTTAGGATCACCTAGATAAATACAAACTAGATTTCTGGGATGTCACCATTATTGATAAATTTCTACAAACTGAATTTTGACCTACACACTTATCTACACCTATACCTCGTGAGGAATAGAGTTAGATTAAATTTCTGTTTACATGTTTTTGCAGAATTAAGTCTTATCAGGTTTTATTTTAAAGTTGTTTGAAGAGCTCAGGACTTTCAGATCTTATTGGGAGATTACCATTTGCCAAATGGGCTTTCTAGCATGTATCCAAATGGCCTGGTGTGGGGAGTTGTAATCAGTTTTGCATCCTGGTTTGTGATATGGGGTCCCAGAATACTTTACTTTCTTTTTCAGTGGGCAGCAGCTTTTTTTTGGTTTGCAGTAATTTTGGACTACCCAGTAAAGGCAGCAGCCAATTTGTTTTTGGTGTATTGAGGAAAAAAATGACAAAATACAGTATGATTACTATCCAGAGAAATTTCATATGAAGTAAACTATTCCAGTTATCAGGCAGTAAATATTGTGGTTGAGGAAAGTGGGAGGTCCCTTTAATGGTGGAAATAGTTTCACTGGCTTGAGTATTCTTCTGTTGTTCTTTAGGATGTAGAGAATTTGTTTTCAACCACACTCTTGTCAGCTATGTCAGTACACTATTATGGTTTTGGAGGCGAAAGTATTTCAAAAATGTAGGCAAACAGATGTGTTTTTTCAGGAAATCTCTAAGTTTAACTTGAGATGTAAAGAATTTAGTTTAGGTATTTTTGGTATACGTAGGTACTGTCACCAGGTGAACTGCCCAGTGTTAGAAGCGTTGTATTGCATTATGCAACTTTTTAATAGGATACAATAGAAATTTTTTAGTTGATGTAAGAACCCTCTTACACCTCAAGACACAGTACACGTTAAGAAATAAGTGCATAAATATACAGTACATATGTATAAATATGAATGTGTGTCTTCTCAGTACTTATTGTACCAGAAAACTGCTATTGTCAAGTAAATGTTTACAAATCCTAAATGCAATAAATACTCGTTAAAATCTTCAAAACTTATTTAATTTCCATTGCATATACTATGACATGTTGTCTTTCTTGAAAAAGGCATTGGGTTTTCACAATGCCATATAAACCACAGCTGTGTGTATACTGTGTGCAATTGCAGGTTCATTCTCACATGAATCTGTGTAAAGTAAGTCTCTGCCTCCTTACAACAAATTTTCTGCGACTTTTATTAACAGTGAAAATCCACAAACTGAGTGGGCCTTCCTTATCCATTCTTTGTTCCTCTTACTGAAGATAAACTTACTAGCACAATTGTGGACATTATTATTATTAATAAGTATTGTAACAAGCCTTATTAGTCATTTCTAGCCTGTAGGGATGGAATGAAGGGTTTGCTCTGTAAATGAAAGGTGAAAATTGGAGCAAGGTAAAGCGGAAGGTGTTGACAGCACGTTGAAAGGAGAGCAAAAGGGGACAGAAAAACAGAGAGGTTGCTGGTGGGGTTAAAGGGATACAGCAAAGAACCTTTAGCACGCTTATCTACCATATGCTGCACAAGCTACAAACCAACCATGAATATGCAGTAGTTACTATGACTGACTAATTGGAATGGCTTAGAGAAGCTTCTCTCTTTGTCACTTCATCCCTTTGTTTGGCGGAAATTGCTATGAATTTCCACCGGTATTCTTCAGAACTTGTGTGATTGTTTATGAAGTGAGTACGAAGGTTTGCGCCATGAATTGTTTATGAAGTGAGTACTGTACTGAGGTTTGTGACATGAATTCTTTATGAAGTGAGTACTAAGATTTGTGACATGAAGTCATCAGGTACGGTACTGAAATATTTTTAGAAAAATTAAAAATCACTCTTGATATGGGGGAGAGTTTTCCTGTTCCTCTTGCAAACTGTTATAGCCTTCGTAGACTATATCTGTGAAGGGTGATGCAGATGAAGATAGATGACAGTAATGATAAACAAAAAAAATTGTTTCAAAATCTAGTATTAAATTTTTATGTATAGTATTGTCTTACTGAGAACTCCCACAAGTTGGAGTTGCATTATGCTCCTCCTGCTTTGTGAATATAGACGTTTAAAATTTTTTTTTTTTTACATTTTATTAGAAATTCATACACCTGAAAACATACAAAACTTGGGTTGATGCAATAGTTTGTGTTCATATGCGGAGTAAATTTTTGCGTGAGTCTGTTTTTATTGCTCAGATTTTGTATTAAGTCTTTTTCTTTACGTATTATCTTCTTGAAGATTGTGAAATCAAGTTGGATACAGGCTGGTATCTTTACAGGTCAGACCCATCACAACCAGTCAGGTAGCAACTGAGAGTGCAGAGAAGAAACACAAGTGTCCGTATTGTTTGTACTCGACCCGTTACAAAAGCAACCTGGCAGTTCATGTTCGCATTCATACAGGCAAGAAGCCCTATGCTTGTCAGCACTGCTCCTACAGATCTAGTCAGAGGTCGCACTTGAAGTCTCATGAGCTGAGTCATAAGTTCAGAAGAATTTGGAAGGATGCTGATTCATGGCAGCAGCAGTAGTGTTCCCATACTCTGATGTTTCTGGTTTTATATTTGTCAGAGTAAAGCCAAGAAGAAATAATGGTTTTTTGTATGTAGAATAAGGAGGCCTTTTGTCACTAAACATGGATAATTTTAGGGTTGGATACCTAAAACTGATTCCCTGTTGTCAAGAATTAAGTAGACTAGTGTAGCACATGTTCTCTGGTTGATTCTGATACATGCTTGTGCCTTTAATATGTTCAGGTATATTTTGTAAATAATAAAAAGAGGAGGGTGGAGGTTATCCATTGAAGGGTATAAAGGAGGGTAATAAAAATATATAAACCTCAATTAATTAAATTATCTTATGCCATAGTTATTAATAAACTTGTACAGTATTTGTGAAACTGATTAGTCACATAATGTCTCTTACTCTTTGATGTAGGCTTTTTGGGTGGATGACCATATGGTGAATCAACAATAGTATATAGGTGTCTGGGTGAAGAATCTAAAGAAAACTGTCATAGTTTACCTTATTATTAGAGGTATGGCTTGGTTTGGGATATATGTTAATGTTCTGTAAAAGGGAAGAGAAATTTTTAGCTTAATGGTTTTTGCTTTGTTGTGGGAACAATTAAATAAAGTCACACTGGTGATTTAATCTTTGTAAGCTTGACCTGTACAGAATTTTTATTTAAAGCACCTTAGTTCTGTAACGACCTTATTCTTCACAGGTGGAGTGGAAAACAAGCTGGGTTGGTGGGAGCGTGAAATACCAATGCTCTGTGTGCTCGTACTGCACAAGTAGCAAGCGGTACATGAAGCGTCACACAAATCGTCACTTAGGTGTTAAGCCTTGCCATTGTTTATATTGTCCAAGAAGCTTTGCAGACCACACCACCCTTAAGAATCACTTGCGTTGTCATACAGGAGAAAAACCGTTCGAGTGTTCTTATTGTCTGTTTAGAACTTCTCGGAAAAACAGCTTGCAGACCCATTTGCTCAGACATAAACCTTTGGAAAATCAGCTTGAGGACCCATTTACCCCAACACAAACTTGAGTTTCAAGAAATTGGTGAAATGAGTTGTTAAAATTTTTGAAGAGTTTATGTAAATAATACATCCCAAAGTATTACAGTATTGCTCAAAAAAAGGTTTCAGAGAGGTTTATAGATAATTTTGCATAGTGCTTTACCGCTTTTATTGAGTGACAAACTATTAAAAAACTGGTGATTTTTCCTACACGTATACAAACCTTCAGTCTTTACATATGATTTGTGATAATTTGTCACTCCTGAGAATTGAATATTTATCCAATCATCAAATATTTTAAGAAAGCAAGTTATGGACAAAATTCAAATTTTGCTGCTGAAGAGAAACCCTTTGAGCCAACCCCATGTAAATACCTTGATTCACTGGTCTGTTTGAAATATTTAATAATCTTACAGTAATTGTAATGATGACAGTGGTAACAGTAACAAACCTGGAATGGATCAGGCCTACTCCTTGGTACAACAGCCTCAGTGTCCTCTTCTGCAATACTCTTCCTAGCACAAGGATGAATCCTGATTCTTGAAGATGGAAAGAGGGGTCCTGGTCTTCGGCAAGGTCTCCCCATTCCTTCCCATCCTCTCTGAGAGAGGTGAGAGGACTTAGCCTAATGGTGAGATGACAACTACCTCCTTGAGGTGTTGCACACACTTCCCCTCCGGAGATACTTTGTGCCTCAAAGCATCAACCAAAGGGCATTCACCTACACTTCAAGAGGTTAGGTTAGGTTGGGTACTTAACCTAACTTAGGCAAGCCTAACTAGTTCTAGCATAACCATACCAAACCTGCACTTCAGTATCCTGAGACTTCTTGTCTCATGACATCAACCTGCTCTTCAAGGGGTTAGGTTGGGTACTTAACCCAACCTAGCCTAGCCTAAGCTGAACCTAGCCTAACCTGACCTAATCTGCACCTCAGTAACTTGTATCTTCTTAGCTCTCCAAGCCTCAGGATCCAAGGATAGGTGTTCCGTAGTGTTGTTAAGGAACAGTACCTCGATAGTTTCTTTGTCAGCAACAGGAGGGCTCTATTATCCTATCATCTCCTCTATTGACGGTGTTGGTGTATGGGTTTGCAGTAGCGCACAGCACAGTGGTCAACCAGACACATTCCAGGAGGATGGATGTATGACAGACAAGTTTGGTCACTAGGGTCAGTGTTAGAGACAACTGGTCTTGATACCTCGACGTTCGATGTTTCAAAGAATTGTTCAATCTAGGAAGACGGTCAGTTAGTCCATCACTCTTGACACTCTGAAGCTGTTAATATTCGGCTGTTTCTACAGACGGGGCATAACAGCCATTGACCTGCCACATTGAAAATAATGCTTCTTGTCCGGTCAGCGAAGTTAGCAATGATTGATCTGGTCAGTACTTGGTTAGATGACCTCCTGGAGCACTGGAATCTGTTAACATATAGGATATGTCTTGCACCCATGGTTAGAAATGTTGGGGCAAGTCAGTACTTGAATAAGTGACCTCCAAGAAACTTCTGATGCTGTTGGCACCTAGCAGACATCTTTTGCATCCATGATTCAAGTCCTGGGCTTACAATTGCATCCATGATTCAAGTCCTGGGCTTACAACTTCCCATCGTTCTGCCTGATTCATTGGGAGATCAACACCTCAAAACTAAGTTCAGATAACTTGTGTTGTTTCCTACTCAGTCAAGAAGCAGTCTGTAGGAGCTCCATTTCTTTTGACTTGATGTAGTTACACTCCCCCTGTGAGGAGTGGGGGATGTAAGCAGTAGTTGCTGCTGCAATTGCCAGTTGATCCACAACCCGAGAGGGAGAGAATGTTATGTGGATCTTGAAGACAGTCTCAGGAGCCTCAGGGTCCGAATAGGCACTCCTTTGATAGCAGTGACACCAAGGTAGTGGTATGGTTACATTATCATCCTCCAGAAATTTTTCATTCTTTGAAACTTTGACCAGGGCTGTAGGCTCTTACACTTCCTTTCTTGGAACTTAAGCACTGTTCTTTTTAGACTTTCAAGAGTCTCAAGATCCAAAGATAGACACTTCTTGGTGTGATAGCAATAACACCATGGTAGTGCCATGGTCAACAAGAGGTCCTAGTGTCCTTTTATCTACTCTATTGCAGTGCAGGTACATGGGTAGACAGTAGAACATTTGGTACACTGGCCAACCAGACATATCCCAAGCAAGATGGATGTAATTACAGTTCATTTGCTGAAGTCAAAAGATAAGGACAGTTGATCTTGCACCTTGACTTCCAGAAATTTGTTCAACCTCTGAAGAAGCTTGATCATATCCCTTCTTTTTTTTATTTAGTGAAGTTGGCGCAGTTCTGTTCTGTCTTCTCGCACCCTTGAACAAAGCAAGACATCTTTGGTATCCATTTACATCTGGAAGTTTAAGCCTTTTGCCGTTCTACATTTTTCAAAGGTGATCAGAGAGGTTGATCATTCCACTTCTATGGTCCTGTGGTTCCAGTGACAGTATGGCATCTATGTTGTCTCCAAAAAGATTAGACTTTCAGTCCAATGCCAACAACTCGTTCATTAGCTTCAAGTTGGCCAAGGAACCGTGTCTAAATTGTCATTTCTCCGAATAGTGAGATGATCAAACGAGCGTACCCCACAACTTCCTGGTGGGCATCAGTAGGTTTCGGGCCAGATCATTTGAAGGCCAGGGGCATTGGTCTGTCCATCGCATTCAGGAAGAACCTGTTGGTCGACTACCAGGATGGAATGTAATCGTGCAGATCACATTCATTTCTTCTTACCTTTGGACGTTGCCCATAGGTCCTTGGACTCCTTTTCCTTGGAGCCTATAATGGATGCTCAACAAGTCATGTAGTTCACCCAGCTCTTGAGAGACAGGCTGCATCTCGCCTAAGGTGTGTGGGACTGGCCTCCGCCCTATCTCCTGTCTTCCTTCTTCTTCCAGTGAGCAGAGGAATAGTGAACGAGCCGTCACTTACTGGACAGGCATGCATGCTGGTTATCTAGGTGACTGAGTACCCTATCTATAATCTAGCTCCATTTGGATTAGTAGGCGCAAGCCCTTCCTTCTCTCTAGCAAGGACAGAGAGGAATTGACTATGAGCAAACCAGTTAGTTATTCTTAGCTTGATAGTTTCTGTCACTGTGGGTTAATCCAAACCTTTTTGATTCTAAATGCCTGGAAGTCTGACGATTGAACATCTCTCATGTTCAATAGATCAGAGGTATAGTCTCCTTCCTTTGCCCTTTCATGACCAGGAAGAGAGTACCCAGGTGAGCTGAACTACCAGTCAGTTTGGAGATTTACTCAATCTTTTCTCCAAAAGTTAGTCTTCCTTATGTAAAGACTAAGGGTTTGTATTTGTGTAGGAACAAATGACAAATTTTTAAAATCATTGTATTTTTCCTAACATACAAAACTGTGGTCTTTACATAATGGGCCCACCTCTTACCACCCCTCATTCTCTTACCTGGGCCAAAAGGTAAACTGCGTAGAATTGAATGCGCACTGACTTGATGGGCGGTACTTCCGCCCCTACCATCGGTAGCTATTACCATAACCACCTTGCAAAAGTTGAACTGCTGGACTTCCAGTTCGCTGAAAGTTAATCCCAAATGTAAAACCTCAGGTTTGTATGTTAGAAAATACAAATTACTTTTAAAATTTGTCATGTTTATATGGCAATTGTGAAAAAATAGATAACGTTGGAACCAAACAGGGCCTCAGTTAAGTAGATGCATCAGTTGAACAATGAACAAGCTGTAACATTTCTATCAAAGAGCTCATATTTCTCTCACGAGAAAGCATTTTTGAATGGACCCACAAGCAAGGGATCCTGTTCTAAGACTGGAATGCTTTGGTACAGAGATTTTGGCACTTGATGAAATTGGTTATATAGTATACCCACCTCCAAGTGTAATGCAATTGAATTGGTACCTGAGACAGCCCAGCAGCCACCATTTGTGGCTTAGTTACCTTCCATATACAAACACTGCCTGATACATGGTACCCCCTCTTGGTTGTCTCATTCTGACCAGTTCAGTAAAGCATATTATGCACCATGTTCGTTCAATTCATTTGGATCTGAAATACACTGGCTTGGCTTTATGAAAGATAGTGGGTGAACTTCATGGTCTCTCTTTTAGTGTTAAACACACAAAGGGTTGGAGGTCCATAGCCTTCGAATTTGCCTCGATATTTGTTGCTAAGGCTCAAAATCCCTCAGGGGAGATTTTGTTAATGACGATCCAGACGAGTTGCTATTATCTCCTGTCAGATCACTGTATTGCTATCTAAAAAGGACTCATTACCTCAGACTCTTGTGTCTTAAGACTTTTTCTTAGCACTGGCAGGAACAAAAAAGAAGTGTCCAAGAATACCAACTCCTTTTGGCTCCGTTAGGTCCTCAGGCATGCTTATAGTTCTTTGGCCTCTTATGCTGACACGTTGCAGGCAAGAGCACATGATGTTAGGGGTCTTGTCTGTTCATAGGATTTTGAAGGCTGGTACTCGTCTTCATCAAACCACCTTCATATCCTTTGGTCTGCAGGATGTTTCCCAAAGATCCTTGAAACTTCTTCCTTGGCCCGGTGGTGGCTGCTCAACAAGTTGCGTAGCTCATCCAGTACCCCCAGCAGGATAGATTGTATCTTACCTAAGATGATGGTATAAAAGTGACAATGAATGAGATGACTGGTCTTTTTCCTTTTCTCTTTCCCCTTTCTTCTCTACTGGCAGGCAATGAGAAGATTGATCCATCTGTGCTGGAACTGGTTAGATACAGGTGAGTGAGTGGCCATTCTGTTTGGTTATATTTTATTCATACACAAATAATTCCTCTGAGAAGCTAGCCCTTCCTCTCTCCAACAAGGAGCGAGAGGAATGATGATAACAAATTGGTGGCTAACATAGGTTTGTTTACAGACAAATTGGTGGCTAACTTAGGTTTGTTGTCTTGACAGGTGTTGTTCTTTAACTTCCTCCTATACAACATCTCTCCACATTGTGTATTACCCCAGTAGTCTGACTGTTTGATAAACTATTTTTCTAACAGATGAGAGGCGTAAGTCTCCTTCCTTTGCCATCTCTTAGCCAGGAAGTGAAACCAGGTGTGCTGAACCTCCAGTTAGTTCATGTCTTTCTTTCCTCCCACCAAAAGTGAGTCTGTCCTTACGTTAAGACCCAAATTTGTTCTACATATGAACAAATGACGAATTTTTAATTAATTTGTATTTTTCCATAGTTAACAAACTTGCGGTCTTGACGTAGACTGCCCACCTCTGGCCACCCCTCATTCTGGTTACCTGAACGGAAAGAAACTAGATGCGTCACGGCATCGTGGGTGGGAGAAGATCGGCTGATGCCTCCTCTCTCATCCCATTGGCCAAAACCCTGTTGCCACCAATTCCATATACTACAATTTTAGATTTTTTTTTACCGGTTTCCAGCTGGTGCTAGAAGAATTTATCCTTAAGTTAAGACTGCAGGTATGTTAACTATGGAAAATATAAATAAATTAAAAATTTGTTGTTTTGTAACTTTTGTCCCTAAGTAAATGGACTTAGTTTTCTCTTGTTCCTTTGTGTAATGTGTTTGGAGAACAGACTTCATTTTAAAAGTTTCTTGTAATCAACTACCATACTTTTCATGTTATGCCATATTTTGCCCGGTGATGTAACAGCGTTTTTTAAGCGATGCTACATTATTTTAAAAAGTGGAAGAGTTGTTGAAATCCGCAATACTAATACAAAACTCCACAGTTGTGTAAGAGCAGTACAAATTGGAAAATAATACAATTCACCTGTTTGTGTTTAACCCTTTGGATCATTCATGATGTACTGACTTTACATACAAAATGCAACCGTAGGGTCACTGTTGATAAAGATGCATATTATTTGTGTGATTTCAAACTTGTCACTCTGACTGTTTTATTGGTTGGCTTTTTGTGAGCACAGTAATAAAGCACAAGTATTCTGCTTTCAAGTTATGTAAAAATGAGTATCATAGACAAAAATGGCAAATATTGTGATCACAGCCCTGGCTCTAGGACAAACAGGGCTTTCAAAGGCCTAGTGATGGTAAGGATTAATATACTAAGGCTTCATTGAGCATCATTGCTTGTGGAGTGCGTGGAAGTTATGCTGTCTAGCAGACCTTTCTTTCAAGTGCCTCTTCTTCACTGCTTTACCAACACCACAGGCCTCTCTGTCCCTCTGCCTCCTGAGATTTTGGTTGTACTCCACATTTTCTTGCTGTTTACATTGTGATTATTGGCTGCAGTTTAGTGATCATAGGATTTAGCATGGAATTTTTCATCTTCATTCCCTTGGCCTCATTTGGTGCCTGTATATACTTTATCTTCGTGATTATCAAGTACTTGGGTAAATTTAAAGGTACAGTAATTATCAAGACTTGGGTAATTTTAAAGATACATGCATTTATTTCAGTAAATTGGAAACAATGTTCTTTTTATGTCTTAAAAAAAGTTTTAATTTGCTCATGTATTTGTGTAAGCCATTTATATCATGTTCAGCATTGCAGTAGAAAGAAGCAAAAGGTTATGAGGATTAGTTAGACAAGAATCTGGTATCTTCGCAGGTCAGACCCACCACTTCCAGTAGGAATGCAGCTGGGACTTCAGGAAAAACACACAAGTGCCCCTATTGCCCCTACTCGTCGTATAACAAAAGCAACGTGGCAATTCATGTTCGCACCCATACAGGGGAGAAACCCTACGCTTGTCAACTGTGTCCTTACAGATCTAACCACAAGTCCAATTTGAGGGCCCATGAATTAAGCCATAAGTTTGGAAGGATTAGAAATAACATGGGAACTCAAGGCCCCCATTTGAATAATTAGCCTGGTTTTTAAAGTTCATGCTGTATTGTGGTTTAGAAGCTTTAAGGTCTGAATGATTGAAGTTGTGTCCACCTCAATGTTTTTTTTTTATTTTCTTTTAGTTTACTTTTCTTTGTAAATTGGTAGAACTTGAATGGGGTTATGACATTAACAACTTAAGGGAGAACCATTAGTATAAATAATGCATTTATGAAATAAATCCAAAACAAAAGGATAATCGTATCAAACTACAAGGCCAAAAATAACAGCTTACTAAGTATAGTTTGTTCAAATTTAAACCATGGCCCCTTAGGCTAGGATGGGTCTACAATACAGTTTAAAGTTTTTATATAAGAACACAGTATGTAGGAAAGCATCTTGAAAAATCCTCTTCTCAAAAACAGAAGGGATACAGTTTGTCAGTTTAATAGACAATCATCCTTGTGTAGTGGAGCTTCAAGTTTGTTCAGACAGTGGGCCCAAGGGTCAGGGTGGTACCAGAATAGGGGTTACAAAGGCTCGTGTTGAAGAATGTAGGACAAATCTTGATCATAAACAGTGGTAGCAAGAGCAGCATGATGGTTCAGGTGAGCAGTGTGGCTTATGGGTCCCTTGTTAATACTATATAATTGAATCTGGTTCTTAATGGGTTAAACAGCAAAAGGCATACCCATAAAAAAAAGGTTATATTAATCTGTAATTGTTAGTACTGTTTGTATTATACTTACCAATGAAGTAATGCAAAACCTGTCTGAATCTGGCTGATGATGACTAGTACAGAATAGCGCTGAAGGGTCCATACTTGTTTTTTGTCATTTTTATACTGTAGCTTGCTCGACTTTGTAGTATTGTTACTTTTACCCTGTGAGTCTTTAGCTTATAACTGAAGCACAAAATGTAGCTAGTATTGGGCTACTTGAAACTATTGTCATTTGATAGGAGTTAAATGTGTGAAGAACTTTTAATAATGTAATGACTTCTTCAGTTTGCTATATGGATGTCAACATGAAAAGTTAATCCTCCAGTGCTGCATTTGTTGTTAAATAATCAGTGACATCCCTCTTTGATGTTAGTTACTGCAGTTGATAGTGTTACAACTATCATTATTTTATTGATGACAGTGCATATTAATGAAAGCCCTCTTCTTAGTGTACAGTGTTTCATAGGGATCAGTGAATCTTGTGAAAATATATTGTATGTAAGGAACATTTTTGAATAAAAACAAAATACAGTACACTACATTTTTGTGCTTTGATCCCATAAAACTTACCCTTTAAAAGAAAGAGATTCAATATTGATTTTATGTTTTAACTGCTCTGGATTATTGAGGGTGTTCAGTGGGTCTGCCTATGTATTGATCTCAAGTTATTTTAGCAGTTACTGGCGCTGTAAGATTCCAAACTTACCGATCCTGAAAGTGTTTATACGAAGATACAAATTGCTGGTATTGTTACCCAGCTAGAGGATGTGGATTTGGTATTTGAAAGGATAACTAACTTTGGATTTCAGGTGGGTAAAGATTGCTAAATGAGGATGAATTATACTCAACTTTCGTAATCACTCCTTCCTAGTGTGGGCCTTTTTACCCCATTATTCTTTTATTATGCTGGAGGTCCTCCATTTTATAGTGACTGGCAAGTGTCTTATTAGCATTTAAATTTTTGTATATACAGATTGTCCATCACTAATCCGGCAGTCAGTAGTCTGGAACAATCAGTAATCCGGCACAAATTTCCAGCTAGAGTAATTTAATGTTTCTGCACTAATTTTCAAATTTCCTGGGTCACTGGCGCTTAACTAAGCTCACCAGCTCGCCGATTTGCAGTGGCGCAGTGTGCTGCATCAACAAACTGGAGGTGTATGTAAACACAGGCATGCTTTTGCTGTTCCATTTTTACATTTTATTATTGTCTTTGGTCTACGCTTTGTATATCGTATAGGCTACATATATGGTAGCTATTTACATTATACAGAACTTTCCTATTCACATATTAACAGTATTATACAAACATCAACATAATGAATGTGCATCTTTTCATGGATCTTTTAAAAGTTATGCCTTACTACATTGTATCCAATTGCATATATTCTCATGTTGCTTTTGTAATATAAATTCACGATCAATGTTTGTTTAGGAATGCGATAACTGTGTTTATTTCTCCACATTTAACCAGTTCAGAGTGCTTTTCTTGTTTCTATAAAGCGTAAATAAATATAGAAACTATTTTATTTGGGACAAGGATATTTTCCGTTATACGAAGTTTTTTAAGTTGAAACATAATCTTAAACAATCTTGTTGTGAAATTAATTTAGCTATTTTTCGTTAATATACGACGCGTTGGAATCGGTTGTTTCGACTGGCATGTTTGTGAAAAATCAAGATTCTGTTTTTATTTTCTCTTGATTTCATCAAAATGTAGCCTGAGCTTTACATACTTTATCTTTTATCGGAGTGAAAACAGCAGTAATTTGTATTCTTTCATGCCCAGTAGTTTTGATTAAAATGCATTCTCTCCAATTTTATTTACGGCCGAGTTTCGTCCATGTTGTCATGTTCTATAATTTATAGCCATTAGCAGCTTGACATTGTTTTCAGCTTCAGCTACAACTTGCAGCCTTAAAGTTACTGTATATTTCCTTGCCGATCTTTTCTCCAAAGTGAATAAAGGGTATAGTGTAAAAATATATGTCCTAATGTACAAAGCACTTAACGTCATTTGTAACATAACTACAGTAATTGTTTAACTGTACAATAGGCTGAAATACAAGCAAAACAGTTGTTATCCAGTACAATTATCAGCAAAACAACAGTTTTCCCGTCCGGTTGTTTATGAAACATGCACGCATTTGTAAAGAGTATAACATTACTAACAATACTTCTTTATCATTCTCTTTTACCTTTTTATCTAGCATATGGAATAAAGAGATGAAGGAAAAGAAGTTTGTCTATTGTAAGTTGGTCTCTCGCTGCCTGCCTGCCAAAATCTAAAAATATTTTCAATGATAGGTATTAATTGCTAACCCATCGTAAACTTTCGAATATCGTAAGTCGACTAGTGAACTCGAGCACTACCTGTATTTGATAATTCTTTTTTCTTTATTAACCAACTTGTAGTGATTTATGGATATTTTAAAATTCTAGGATGAGGTGCTTAGCTACTGGGTTTCGTGTATTCTAGCCTAATAAATCGCTAATCCGGCACCCTCTAGGTCCCAGTGATGCCGGATTAGTGATGGACAACCTGTATACCTTATCTCAAGGTGTGTTAAAAAATCCAGAGTATCTGAGCAGTTGCATTAAGGGCAGCCTGTAATTTGTTGGCAAGGTCAATTGCCTGAATCATATAATAGACCTGCAATATGAAAGAAAACTAGTTCTCAAAGTACGTAGTTATCACAACAGATAGATATACTGGTGGCTACAGGACGTGCATCTCCAACCTCTTGACTCCACACCACTACCTGTATAGCAACATCTTTTTGACAGGTCAGTTGGCTGCTGTAGTTTGTCATGGCATAAGCCCTGGGTCATTAAGTGCTTTAATGGTGTACTGTAGACTAATGAGCACCTAAACTGAAAATCGTTGCTGAAGGGATTCCTGCATACTTGGCAGTGTTGATATTTAAATGCAGATGATGTCTTCTATTTTTTAAACTGACACTTGGCATTCATACTAAAAGAAATATATGCAGTACTTAAAGAATTAACCTGAAGATTTTTCATTTAAAATTCTATTAATCACCTCACAGAATTCCTTAGTTAAACTGGGAAGCCTTTATTGCACCAGATGATTCATAAAGTGTAGGTTACATGTAAAGTGTAGAAGTTTGTGTTGTTCAGACAGCATTGCTATAAAGAAAGTTGAAGCAATTTTGTTTTTTCAAGGTTTCCCATTTAATAGACACATTCAAAAGTAATCAAGGAGCAAATTAGAATTAGCAGCTCTAAAGAGATTAGGAAGAACTGACAGTACAATACTGAGTTCTGGATGTGATAGGCCAGCGGAAGAGGATTCCAAATTTGTTTACTCTTATTTTGTCAGATTTTATCTGTGATGTTTTCTTAACCTGTTCTGTGGTGAACTGCTTCATCTGCTGTTTAGCAGTGCCATAAGCACCACTAGGGGCACTCTTTACCCTTCCTCAGAACTAGACTCATTTGCCTAATAGTGATCAATAATTTAATAGTAAGGTATGTTAATATTTTATCATGTGATTATGGTAGTTACACAAATGTAGATATTTTATATAAAAAAAAGTACTGGAATGTTGTATTCTATACTGTAAAATTATAGTAATTTAACCAAACAGCTGAGTCACAGGTCCAGATTTCATAGATCTAACTCAAAGGAATTGTTTGTCAGTAAAGAAATATGATTGCAACAAGAGCAAAGGGAGTAGATGGTTTTGGGGATGAGGGGAACTGTAGGAAAATTGTAAAGAATATTTACTACTTCTTGAAAGAATGTCTAGTACAGTACTCGACACTGCTGGACATGGCCCACAAAATGTCATCTTTGAAAAAGAGGTTTTTATTTTCCTTGTTTCGATGTGTTTTTGTAATTTCTGTTCTTTGTTGAAGTTTCCTTTGTTACCTCTATTTATATTTTTCCAATGGTAGACATTCATCTCATGTGGTATTGTGGTATTAGCAGTGTAATTTTGTCTCGTGTATTAGTAAGAAACTGAAAGTCTTGAGGTTGTAGTTAGATAAATGCTAATATCTTCACAGGTCGTTCCCATCACCTCAAGTCAGACTGCTGCTGGGACGACAGAGAAGAGACACAAGTGCCCCTACTGCCCCTACTCTTCTGATAACAAAACCAACCTGGCAATTCATGTTCGTATACATACCGGGGAGAAGCCTTTTGCTTGTAAGCATTGTCCGTACCGATCTAATCAGAAGTCAAATTTAAAGTCTCACGAGCTGAGCCATCAGTTTAGAAGTATTAGAAACGACACAGGTAAACCTTGGCAATGATAGGCTGTTTTGCTCTTGTTCCATTTGATCATGAACTAGTGGCCGAGTCACAGTGCTTCGGGCCTTGTTGTGTAGGTTTTCATAAAATATGTATTTAAAGTTTAATTACTCTTTATGAAAATTCATGGGAGTAGTTTTTTCAGTGGAGTGTTTAATTAGGAAGTAAAGGTTCTTGTGCTGAAGAGTATATTTTATTTTTTTTGTAATCAGTTAAAAAAATTTGTCAAGAAACAGAGGAAGGAAGTAGTATCAAGACTGTAGCTATATTTTTTCAAGTGCAAAAAACCAGATTTAGATCTTTTTTGTGTGTTAATGCCTATTATTGCAGTATATTATATATTACAACTGTCGTATCTTGGTTAAAACCATTAGTGCAACTTCTTATTTCAGTTTTTATAGTTTAGAATGATATAGTATTGTAGTTTAAGTTCCTGTATTTTGAAAGATCATGCAAAGCTTTATGTTTGTAAGTAAATTAAGCAGACATATTGACTGAATTAAAATCCATTTAGTGTAATGGTTTATGCTTTTTGTTGTTAGGTTTAAAATGTCCTGTAAATAAAGGAATCTTCTAGGGCCCTAATGACTAAAAGTCTACATGCCTTTAGGAAGCTCTGTCAGGTTCTTGTTAATCTAGTCATGAAAAAAATGGAGATCATTTTCAACTGAATGGTTTTGATAGGTTGTTGGGCATCTAGTATAAGATTAAAATCCAGGAAGAAGATGAGCATTTGCTTTGCTCTTTATGGTAAAGTGTGGTCAATTGCACTTGGCTGACAAATTATTCAACATGCAACAGTTATTCATATATCCTTAAATTTGTAGTTAAACTGTTTATCACTGATAATAATAATAATAATATAATAATAATAATAATTAATAGAGTAGTAGATGCTTTCCCTCTGGATGTGGGTAGACAATGTTTTTTGCATTTAATGATGCACCACATTCATCTGTGTATTAAAGGGAAATTAAAGTAACAAGATGCCTTTCACTGAAGAAGGTACTAGCTTGATATGGCCAAATAATGTAAGATTCTATGTAATGTATATGCTTATTTTTAATAAAAGTAAGTACCTTTATTTCTTTTGTATGTTTTATCCAGCTTTTGTCATCTTGCACTGAAAATACTTTTTGTGATGGGGGGGTTATTTTTATGGTTCTTAAACAAATCAATTTTTTTATCCTGTCTCTTCACAACGAAGTTATTTTCAGCTTTTAGAAGGAGCAGAACTCAGATTCGTAGCAAGCGATGGTTTACGGTTGGGAGAGTTTCTTTAGCTAAGCTTGGGACTGTTGAAAAAAATAACAGATGTGACAGTAGTAAGCTGACAACAGTGGAAAGACCCAGAAATTGACAAAGAAAAAGCATAGATGGAGACCTAGATCAGACTGGAATTCATGCACTGAATGCACGGGATAAGAACATTGGAAAGACTTCTCTCATATCAGATCCCAACAAGGGAAAATCTTTTGTAAGTAAAGCTTGGTGATTTTGAAAAATGAATTTGCATAAACAAGTTAAAGGTCGGGTTCAGTCACAAATATCACTTTCATGGTGGCCAGAGAAAAAAGAATGATCACAAGGATCTTTAAAGCTTCTTGCATTTAAGAGAACATTTATTCACCTCCCAAATGCTTGAATTGATCTCCTTCTCTCTCCTTGTTGTCAATGGTGCCACAATTCCTTTAAATAATTTGGATATGCTGAATAAGCGTACCCTTTAAAATTTTAAGGAACTAAACTTTTCACTGGGTCTTAAAACTAAGTAATACTTAGCTTGATTGGTGTAATGATGCTTGAAAATGCATAGTTGAACATGATTTCCAGAGCACAACTTGTGAGATGCAGTGAGAACTGAGGCAGTCATCTGAGGACAGGAGAAGGACCCTCCTGTCCTGAGTCCTTTATATTCTATCACTGTGCCAACAAGCACTATTCTGGCTGAGACCATCTGTAAGAGAATTCTGTGTAATTGGTTGGTGTCTTATGGGATCCTTGGTGGGACCATGAGAGTTTAACTACTTTGAGGACAAACAGCGGCTAACAAAAACAGGTTTTTCCCACATCAAAATCTGTTTTAATGTCAAGTAGCCTCTTGCAGCTGGGATTAGGATTACAGCTAGCAAGCAACCAAACAGTCAGGCAATCATGCAGTCAGTCTCCAGTATTAGTAAACATCCTACTTATATAGATATAGAGGAGAACTCTTCATGATGGTCTTGTGAAAGAAATAACTGTGACCCCACACACTGAGAAGTGAATTTAGGGTTATAGGGTTATATCATTATTAATGTATCTAGAAGTCTGTGCCTTGGGTGCTCCTGTCAGTTTCAATGAATGTTAGGGACATGAGTAACCAATGTGGTGCAACTGAGTGAAAAGACATGATGACTGATAGTATCAATTGTCATTACAGGCAGTCCCTGGTTATCGGCAGCCTTGTTTACCGGCGATCCGGTTTTACGGCGCTTGTCTAGCAACGATGATAACCAGATTTTCGTCGCTGATAACCATTTATCGGCGCCGATCGCCTCTCATCGGCGGCACTGATCACCGGTTATCGGCGCCGATAACCAGGGATCAGTGCTATTATCGCTGATTTTTGGTTAGTGGCGATTTTCGGTTGTCACGCTGATAACCGGGGACTGCCTGTATAGAACAAATTGCCATTTAAAAAGCGTCTTAAATTTTTATTTTAGGCCACACACATTGGAAAAGATATTTAAAGTAATTGCTCAATAATCCAACTGAGCAATTTTTGAAGTGCTATATGTTCAAGGTTCTATACCTTTCAACTTCGTAGAAACAACTGTTAAAAAATTCTGTGAACTTGAATCATTCCAACAAATGCAATTCTGGAATTTCTGAGATGTAATAACCTGACTTCTTTGGTGTGGGCTTTGTACAGGTTTTGTTTGGAGCCCCAGGTTTGGTTCACTGAATTTTTATTGATGATGATGATGATAAAAGCAACACATGATTCAAAGCACTTTATAAAACAGTAGTATGAAACAGTCCATTTGATGTATGGGGAATACTTGCATCAGTATTGGTGATGTAAATAGAATTTCGTACTGAATAGATTTCACTGGCATCTGTTACTATTGATAGTAATTTTAAGTCATGAGGTGTCATCTCATCTAGAATTTTCACCTTATCCACCATTCGAAAGTTCAAACTTTGTCGTTGAAATCAATTTCTGGTTCAACTTTTCTATATTTAATGTTGCAAAACAGTTTAATAATGACACGGGGTTGCACAGCTCTTGCGGTGCTATCCAAAGAAATTTTCTTGAACCATGAAGAAAATGGAGCAAGTTTAAGAAGCTGAACAGCAGGGCGGGAAGGGATGAAAGGGAGTGGATGAAAAGTAAAAGGCAGAAAATTGTGCAACTGGAAAGCCATTGCATAGGACCATTAGCAACATCTACAATGTGTCTGCAGCTGGAATCTCTTCACAAATTTTGATAGTTTGTGGCTGAGATTCAAAAAAAAAAAAAAAAGTGTGATCTTTAGCATAACGTGTCACTGTGCTCAGGGACTGTTGATACTGATTGCTTTATGTATGAATAACTAGAGCATATTACTGTATATAGACTTATTGGTACACTAGGTTTTGTGTATGCATAGAATTAAAAATATTGTGTACAGACAAATCTGATTAAGTCTAAATTTAGAAAGTATCAAGACCTCATCTGAGTGTGTTTGGATATTAAGTACAGTGTTTTCGCAGGTGGAAGTGCTTACCGTTCGTCAGAAGAAGACAGATGTATCCAGGAAGAAACACACGTGTCCTTTCTGTCCATATTCTTCAGCCATTAAGACCAACATGGACAGTCATGTTCGCATTCACACTGGGGAAAAACCTTTTGCATGTCGCTATTGCTCGTACAGGTCATCTCAGAGGTCTAATTTGAAGGCTCACGAATTTGGACATACTAGTTCTGGAAAGAGTGCGAAAGTTAACAGTTTTGTTTTGTAATAAAATAAGATTTTATTTTAACTTACAAAGTACAGTATACAGCCTTAAGAGTAACCAGTTTGATGTTCATGTAATTATTTATCACTGTCAATCTTGTAGGAAAGCATGTAGTTTGCTCTTGGACTTGCTATGCATTTTGTGTTAAAATACCATTTAGTTTTAAATTCAGCATAAGGTAATTGTAAGATATTACCTTTTCCAAGAATTGTATCCATTTCTCATATCTTAGACCTCATAGTATAAAAAAAAAAGTGCATTTGCATTATAACTTTAGAGTAGTAGCAAGGCAGGATAAAACCAATTGTTGGACCAAGATAAATTATCCCAAGCTTGCAGTTACCACAAGATGAAGGACTGGTGTAAAAGAGATGATTGCAGCTTTGATATGACCTGCTAAAACTTCTAGTATGAGGTAAAGGAGCAGTAAGATTAATGATAAAAAGGAATTTTTATAATGCAGTTTCTGAAGAAGAGTCTGGTATCCAGACGAAGATTCTAACACCATGGCATTAAATAACACGAAGAGATGAAGACGATGGAATCAGGGCCAAAATTTTGAAAACTAAGGCTATGAAGAATTTTAAAGTATTGGTTTCTTTTCAGTCTCCAAGAATTGTAGAGGATAGGATTGGGGGGCTCAAGCTTGACATCCCTTCTGTGGAGTTTTGTCACTTGTTTGCATTTTGGTTGTACAGGTGTCAAGAATTTTTAGATGACCTTATCTAATCTTGTTGGTTTTTGGTTGTACTGTGCAGTTTACAAATATTGTTTATAGGGAGTTGCCATTGTATTTGGTGTCTACAATGCTTTCTCAACTATTTTATATTTTTAGTGAACGAACTGATGTATGAAATGGTGGCAGTATATGCACTATTGCTATTTCTTTAACCTATTATGCAAGAAGTTTATTGATTGATAGGTCTGAAACAGCTTCTTCCTCCGCAGGTAGAGCAAGTGAAACCGAGGTTGGAAGAAGTTGTAACTGAAGTGGGTACCATCAAGACGTATTACTGTCCACATTGTGACTACTCCACACTTCATAAAGGGTATTTGAAAGTCCACATAAATATTCATACTGGTTACAAACCATATCAGTGTCCTTACTGCCCAGTCAGGTTCTCGGACAATACCACCCGCAGAAATCACATACGAAGACACACAGGGGAAAGGCCTTTCAAATGCATTTACTGCCCTTTTGCTGCTATCCAGAGAACGACATTAAATAGGCACATGCAGAAGCATCATGTACAGTAGAACGCTACACTCCCCGCCGTCCCCCTGCATATGTGAGGAATTTTTTCCTTGCCCTTCCTCAAAAAGGTCAAATTCATGTAAGATTGTGAGCCTCATATAATGTCCAGCTGTATGCATTTTTAATGTAAGGTACAGATCCTTTGTGTGATAGTATTTCCATTTTAAGTTTATAAACATTAGCACAAGTCAACAAAAATGACAGAATATAATTTATTACAGGACTTTCATTTCTAGGCACTTACAGTCTTTGTTGTTCTTGATGATGATAAACTTCACCTTTGCAGTGTTATAGCCAAATGAATGCTTTAGGTATTGTGTTGGAATGTATTTGGTTATGAGTCTCTGATGTTTTCCTGTGAATCTGCAGACAATTCATTGTCAAATCATTTGCCAGAGCTTGGAACATTTCTTTTGCTTTTAATTTATAAAATGTTGAATGGGTTGTAAAACTTCAGTGATTGCAGGGATATCTTTTATAGTACATTCCTTATGTCAGTCATTTTCTTTCATTTTGTTCTTGGGATTTTGTGCAGGCTGAAAGGTTTTTATTGTGTTCACTGAACTTTGGAATTTAAAGGGCTCTATAGTGATTACATAAAATTCAGTGTCTGGTGTTTCTCAGGGTAGTAGTCTTGGCCCATTTGTTGTTTGGCCTTAAAACAAAGCTAAATTCTTTTGCATTTGGTGCGTTGTCTTCGCATCATTCCCATCTCCTGAGTATAGGTCTGTGGATGCTGAATCTTGTACTGGAGACTTAGCTAAAGTAGGAGAGTGGTTTAAAGTATAGGAGATGAAGTGGTTTAAATTATAGGAGATGAAGTTGAACCCTAACAGAGCTCAAAGTGTGATCATTAGTAGGTTGAGGACAACTCATTTGAGATTCTAGGTGTCACTCCTGAGTACAGTTTCACATTTAAGAAAGATACCTGGAATACTGAGAAAGTCTTTCATGATAGTTGAGGACCTGTCTGTCCTGAGACTGTTTTTATTCTATTTCTGTTTGGTCTTCAGCAGCTGACTTTTATTTGACATTGCTGGACAAGGGCTCTGTTGAATTTCTTATCCTGAATTTCTTATCCCTGATCTTGATGATAATCTCTGGCACCATTATTTAGTGAGGTAACTATGCATGTTGTGTCAGTCTCATGAATCTGGTCATCCTCTGCATTCCTATCTTCTTAGACTATATTATCCAGCACTTTTTTTTTTTTAATTCTCTCTGTGACCACATTTTATAATGGTCTTCCCAATCATGCAGTTGTATTGTTAAGTATACCTTAGTTTAACCAGACCACTGAGCTGATTAACATCTCTCCTAGGGCTGGCCCGAAGGATTAGACTTATTTTACGTGGCTAAGAACCAATTGGTTACTTAGCAACGGGACCTACAGCTTATTGTTGAATTGTTGAAACTTCAGAAGATCAAACTTGGTGCACATCCTACATGTGTTGAGCAGCCTGACAGGAGTCTTATTGCATTGCTTATTTTTTTATTTTTATGCTTTGATTTTCTGTCATTTGTTTTTATACAATTCATTACCTCTCATTTACATTTTCCATACTGGGGTACTTCCTAATTGAGTCCGTTGGTTTTGTAGAATCTGCTAATCGCCTGAGATTGCAGCTTGGCTTGTGATACTAGTATGACTTCTACCACTACAACTAATAATAATAATTATAATAATAATAGTAATAATTTCACAGGGTGTAAAAACGAAGAATGTGGCAGTGACCATTTATGACTTAGATTGCCCTTACTGGTAATAGATTTTTTTTTGTGGGGCATTATTATCCCAATGTCCCAGGTGTTAATTAGCATGAAAAATTTGAGATCAAACATTGTAAATTTCCTTGATTTTTAAAATGTTATTTTTTTCACAAGTGAATCAATGTTCAACACAATGTTCAACACAGAACTGCTATACTGTACTGTATAATGATTAGCAAGAATAATTTTGTGCAAATGCTTTACTACTCGGTAATGTACTGTAATTATAAAGTCTGCTATTTGATGCCTATGTAAAAATCTAGATTTTTTGTGTTGAGAGTGTTTCTTTTTATTGTAAATAGCTTCTTTATGGTAAAAATATAAATAAAAAATTCACATATTTCTGATGGATTACTTAACCCTCATTTATTTTTTGATATTTTATCAAATTTGTACTACTGCTACTATGGTCCTGTGTATACATACTGATAACTGAAGTGATAGTTCACTACATACCCTTGAATATTACATTTACTCTGAAGCAGAATTGAAATTTTTTTTAACAATTCTGATGAATACTGTAACAGTATTTGGCAATGACATTGTTTCTTCTGGCCTTGTCAAACATCTGTTTCAACCTAAGTCTTGTTGACCTTACTCTTCTGCTAATTGGTTCCCCTTTTTAAAGAGAAAATCACACTGATGCAGTAACTTGTATAGCTTACAACAGATTTGGTAAATATCTGGAAGCATTTGTCCTGGTCTTCCTACAAACAATTACAGATTAAAATGATTGTATAATTGTGAGAATGTGGAAGACGATGGGAAAGCTAGTTGATGTAAAAATCACTTGAAAATGGAATGCAACAATTAAAGGGAATAGACAAACATTTTTCAACTATAGGTTCACAATTCCTTTTCCAAAATATTTGGGACCAGCTGTGTTAGGCAGTAAGGCAGTGCTGTAGATGAAAATAACCTTCAGTGTGATGGGAGAAGTTTAGTGTCATAGCCTGTACATAGAATATGCTTCATTTGAATAAAAAGTGAACAAAAGAGGATTCAGTGGAAGCTGAGTATTTCAGTTTTACTTTGTTTAATGTCTCATGCATTACTGTCTTTCATGAGATGGTGGAGAACAGTTGTATGGATTTAGCTCTTCAGTAATCTGGAATGGGGTGGGGAAATGAATGATTAAAATAACAGCATTTTTGCAGGGGTTTTGGAACATTTGTACATACTTTGTCAGAATCTTGAACCTTTGGTAAATTGTGTTTCGTTGTTATGGAAGTACTGGTTGCATTGCTGTGAATTTCTTGTTGCTTATTACAAATTTGTTGTTTTTTAATACGGTATTTAATTGCACAGTTATTAAGGCAAAATTGTGGAAGGCTGAAAATCAAGTCTGAGGTGTCATTAGATATTGCTAGGTGTCACTAGGTAATCAAACAGTTACTTGCAATAAGTTATAGTAACTTTCTGATTTTGTCACTGTGAACTTACTCTGCTGCTTTAGTGCATAATTTTATTTAAAGCATTTTGGAAAATCTGTAATGCTTTTATTCTTCGCAGGTTGTGCAGAAGAACATGATTACTGTTAGATCAGCGGGGGTTGATGAGGGCGTGAAATACCAATGCTCTCGGTGCTCATACTGCACAAATAGCAAAGAGTACATGAAGCGTCATACAAACCGTCACTTGGGTGTTAAGCCTTGCCAGTGTTTGTATTGTCCAAGGAGCTTTGCAGATCACACCACCCTTAAGAACCACGTGCGTTCTCATACCGGAGAAAAGCCATATAAGTGCCCTTATTGCCCATTTAGAGGTTCTCAGAGAACTGCCTTAAACAATCACTTACGCAAACATGAACTTATCAAGTTTACGTTTTAATTTTTCTTGTGTGAGCAAGGTGAGGAGTTACATTTTATTGAAAATATTCATTTTATTCACGATGCATGTCTTTCAAGTGTTTTATTTTCATGCTTTATCATGTATCATGTTTCCATCAAAAATGATCATGGAATTTGTGGGAAAAAAAAAGTTTTCATATATAGTTAGAAGAAAGCCAGTATCTAAAAAGGGGAAAATCTTTTTCCCCAAGCTTGGTGTGAGAGCCGTGATTCAGGGCCACTGTTGTCCCTTGTTGTCAGGAAACAAAAACAGTGAGGCAAGTAATGTTTGGTTATGTGTCAGCAGTGTCTTAGCAGGTTAGCTTCTTGTCTTGGATTACTTACAAGTCCAGTGAAATGCTACATTGGTCAGTTATCTTTCAAGTGATTTTTGCTGACCTCAGCACAGCCAGAAAAGCTTTTACGATGTAAAATACAGCATTGGAAATAAGGAAAATTATGTCAGTAGTTATTTCGAATGATAATTGATTTTCCAACAGTACTTTTTGCTTGGTAATATTAAAAAAACTGAGTTTGGAACACTTTTAAGGTATATTACCCTAAGATTATTTTAATCTCACCAATTTGTTTATTACAAAGTAAATTTTCAAGGGTATTACTTATTCTAGAAGCACACTTCTGTACTCTTTACAATCATGGCTAAAATAGTGCATTCCTCACAGGTCGTGATGGATACTGTAGGCATGGAAGGTTTCGACCGGCTATTTGCTTTGAAGAAACACCGCTGCCCGTATTGTCCCTACGCAACCAATATCAAATCTCATCTAACAGATCATATTTGTACACACACAGGAGACAAACCTTTCCCTTGTTCACATTGTTCGGTAAAGTTTACCAAGGCTTCTAATCTTAGAAGGCACATTTCGCCTTTGCCACTTGTGATGCTCTTGTGAAGGGTCATGAAAGGCTGTTTGGAATATGTCAAAAGAGAGAGAGATTTTGTATTTGTTAGAGCTGCTGATAGCATACACTTCAATGTTGCATTGTACACTGAATGCATTTGGTGTACAATGATATACCCCAGGTTGTCCTTGCTTCCCTCATTATTGAGGGAGAGTAAAGTAGTGTGAATTGGATTTATCTTTTATGTTTTCCCTGAATTCCTTAACATTTTGGATGCAAATCCCCAAGATAAAATGACATATTGTGTAGTTGTAAAAGAAAGATTTATGCGATTGTTAAACAGTCCTAAGCACTGGTACCGAGCTCCAGGAATTTGTAGTTGTTAACTATGAACTTAATGAAAGATGAGCTATTGTAGGTGCTGAAAGTCTGGCATGACCATCAAGTTTAATTTTAATGTACAGTAGCCTGGTATATATTTAAATTTATCATAATCATAGATTTTTTAAGCACTGTTCTTTATTTTGTTTTGATTCACGAAGTTTGTCCTTGGTGGGGGAAAAATTTGGAAATACTGTAGCAATAACACTGAACGTCATTGAAAACAGATTTAAAAAATGAGTTCAGGAGTATAAGTAATGTATGTAAGAACAAATTAAAGAATTGCATGAATATTTGAGTTTACACTTCACCTTCAGATGTTTTAAACTGCTTTTTCATATTTTCTGGCTCTGAAAAATCTTTCAAGTCCTTTATGACTTTCATTCATCCATTTTCTTGCTCTGCCACCTTGATTGTTCACCACAGTAGTGAATGGCGTCTCCCGGAAAACCATGCATTTCATTCAAAGCATCCATCTATCCCAAGTCTCTTACAGTGTTTTTTGTGATTTTGTCAACCTATTGTGAATTTATTCTGTACATTTTTTGTTAAAATGGGTTTTGATAAGGTTGTCCTAGATACCTAATCACAGTATTATTATTTTTAAAATAATCCAGGCTCTAGTCCTAGTAGAATACTACAAGCCCAGAGGCCCCAATAGGAAAAGCAGCTTAGTAAAGGAAAAGAAATTGAGAAGAGAGTAAAGAAGTAAATTAAGGTGAATAACAAAAATAGGATAAGTGGCAAGATAAAATGAATATGATAATTAACATACTATGGAGTGAGATTTATGTCAGCCTGCTAAACAAAAAAGGCATTTCCAATCATTCTACTACAACTCTTACAGGATAGAGAGGTCATTCTGTAATTTGATCATAACAGGAATTTGAATGGTAGAAAGCTATTAAACATTGAACCTCACTGAAGAAAGGTAAGACTTTTAAGTGACTGCATATGAGTGATGGTGTAGTCTGGGAAGATCTTAAAGCAGAGGATGATTGGAATTATGAAATTTCTCATAAAGCACACACTATAAGCTTTGCCAGAAATTAATACCAAGATCAGGGCTTAATATGTATGACAATACTCATGCTTTTGTCAGGAATTTTAAGAAATGGGTCGTCTGCTGAAGACCAAACGGGAATATATTGTAAACATCGGAGAATATGTAAAAGAATATAGACATTTCCTCTTGATGGACCCAAAAATCTTGCCTTTCTCAGTACAGTGTACCAATTTTTTTTTTTTTTTTTTTACAGCTGAAGAAGAGGCAAACCAGATATGTTCCTTAAAAATGAATTGTTCACATGCAGAACAAACCTAAGTCATAATGTGAGGATAAAATCTTCTAGCACCAACTGGATCTGGATCTTGATCTGCATCTGCTGCAATTAGAATGTGGATCAGTCTCAAAAGAAGCCAGACCCTCATTAGACCTGTTTGCAACAAGATTCAACAAGAAACTAGAGGTCTTCTGTTCCGTGGTTCCAGATCCCTTTGCAGTGGCAGAGGACGTCATGCAACACCCCTGGGACATTCTGGAGGTTTATGCCTTCCCTCCATTTTGCCTAATCCGCCAGGTTCTGAACAGAGTATTGGCCTCTCAGAATGACACTAGTTGCTCCCATGTGGCCTCATGCGAAATGGTTCCCCAATCTCCTAACCCCACTGTTAGAAGTTCTGAGAGAGATTCCTCTGTGGCACAACCTTCTGTGTCAACCCCACTTCCAGAGATACCCCTGCTCGGTAGGGCCCCTATCTCTTTGTGGTTGGAGACTATTCCAGTATCTCATCTGAGCGTGACGTGAGGCTTTTCTCGCAGAGCAGCATCGGAGAAATCTGGCTATCTGAGGTCTTCCTCAGCCGTGTACCAGGGCAAGTGGGCCCGTGTACTGTGGTTGGTGTCGTCAACGGGGTCTCTCCAGTCGGAACTTCTGTCCAGCAAGTAGCCGACTTCCTTATTTTTCTCTGCAGAGAGAAACAACTTTCCGTGTCTTCCTTCAAGGGCTACAGAGCTGCCTTGAATGCAATTCTACATATGAGGAATGTTGATCTTTCTTCCTCATGGGAAGGGGGAAAAGCTTTGAGCAGTCTTATCCTCCTAAGGAACTTAGACCACCCAGTTGGGACCTGACTTGGTTGCTGGGCAGCCTCACATGTGCTCTGTTTGAGCCTTTATGTCGTGCGTCAGACAGGTACCTGACTTTCAATAAGGTTTTCCTGTTGGCCCTGGCCTCTTTGAAACGAGTTGGTGAACTCCATGGCCTAGCCTTTGATGTCAAACATACGAGCGGATGGACATCTGTAGCCTTCAAATTTGCCCCAGAATTCGTGGCTAAGACTCAAACTCCTCTTCTCATGATGACAGATTTAAATCCTTTTCCATACTGTCTCTGAATGATAATGACCTGGACAAATTGCTCCTTTGCCCTGTCAGAACACTATGCTGCTACCTGAAAAGGACTTGCCATCTAAGACTAGGGGCCAAAGACTTTTTCTTAGCACTGGCTGGAACAAGAAGGAAGTGTCCAAAAATATGATCTCCTTTTGGCTTTGTGAAACTGTCAGACAAGCTTATGGTTTGACTTCATGCCCCAGTCCTAACACAGTGCATGCAAGAGCACATGATGTTAGAGGGCTAGGCCCTTCTTTGGCATTCAGAAAGAACTTGTCTGTTCCAAGGATTTTGAGAGCTGGCACTTGGCTTTGTCAGACCACCTTCACTTCCTTCTGTCTGCGGGACGTTGCCCACAGGTCCTTGGACACTTTTTTCATTGGTTCCGATGGTGGCTGCTCAGCAGGTTGTGTAACTCATCCAGCGCCCCTAGCAGGACAGTATGTATCTTACCTAAGATGATGGTATTAGAGTGAGAATAAATGAGATGACTGGTCTCTCTCTCCTTTTCTTCTCTACCCAATGGGCAATGAGAAATCATTCCATCATGTGCTGGATCGGGTTTGATATCGATAAGGCTGCAGCCTTTTTGTTTGAGTTTTGCTTATTCCTACATGAATATTAAAACTTTTGCAAAAGCAAGTCCCTTCTCTCTCTAGCCAGGGGAGAGAGGATTGATAGCAAACTGTTGATGGCTACAAAGTTTTGCTATCTACAGATACAGTTCTTTAACTTCCTTCTACATTGTCGCATCACATTGTACGAAGGCCCAGAAGTCTGGTTGTTAAATAATCACTTACATATCATGTCAGAGGCTTTGGTTCACTTCGATAGGCTTCCATAAGCCAGGAAGAGTTACCAGGTGTACTGTCGGTTCCAGACTTTCTTTCCTCCTGCCAAAAGTGAGTCTATCAATAAGTTAAGACCCAGGTTTGTTCCACAAATGACAAGTTTTTTAATCAATTTGTATTTTTCATAGCTAACAAAACCTGCAGTTTAAACTTATAGGGCCCACCTCTAACTACCCCAAATCAAGTCACCTGGGCTGCTGGAAGAAACTTGAGGCTCTTCAATCTCTTCAACTCACAGGCATCAGCCACCTTGTTGCCACGACAGTTGCCACCTAGGCTTATCAGCCTACCTTGTTGCCACCAATTCTTTGTTTGTTTTCTTTGTACCGGTTTTCCAGCTGGCGCTAGAAGAATTTTTCTTGTAAAGACCGCAGGTTTGTTAGGTATGAAAAATACAAATTGATTAAAAAATTTGTGATTTTTATGTTTTTTACCAGTTTCCAGCTGACGCTAGAACATTTAATCCTCATGTTAAGACCATAGGTTTGTGAGCTATGAAAAATAAAAATTAATTAAAATTTGTCATTTTGCAATTAAGAATAAATAGAATTTGAAGTGGGTTGCATTTAGGTAAAGAAACACTGTCAGTGCAAAGATTGTTTTGGTTGTTGGGGGCTTGATCCAATGGTCTAGCCTTGCTAACAGTCATACTATGAGTTCTGTGAGAGTTTATAAACACCTCATTGCTCAAATTTTGCACCATTGGATTGATGCCAAGAGGAAGCATCATCTACTTAAACAGTAAGGTGTGTCATCTCCAATATGCTTAGCCTTTCACTTGGTGATGTTGGATTCATGTTCCCTTTCCAGCTTGTTCCTCGGTGTAGGATGAATTATGTACATTCCTCTTTATTTGTTCTGTTTATTGGGTAATTAACTTAATCCTTGATTAATTTAACATTAAGGGTTGGATTAAGGTCATTCATGTCTGTACCCAGCTGACTCCACCCTTTAGAGAAATTACTAAAAATAAATTTAGTCGTTACCTTCGCTGGTTTCTTTGTTGTTTCATTAGGTTTTGATGTGATGTTTGGTGTACGATTGCTTTTAGTCTGGTCTGGCTGTTAGTGGTTTAGTTGGGGTCAGTATTAGCATGTATACCCATAATACTAAGTTGACCAACTCGTTTAACACTGTGAAAATCAGATTTACTGTATTTTGTTTGTGAAAGGGGTCATACTTGGTTACGCTTTCTCATTCGGCCAGCAGTCAACAAAACAACATAAAATCATGGGTAATGTTCATGTGGACTGGCCAGCCTTGTTTGTGACATTGCAGATATATCATTGCTAAGCAACAGCCGTTTGCCAGGAGCATGTGATGCTTATACAGCATATATTGCTTAAGGGAAGTTATAAGTATCTCATAGTTTATTGTAGACTCTGGTGACCCAGCATAGCTGAAACATCTGAATTGTGAGCTTTTTAGAAAAAAAGAAGTTGAAAGCAAGTGCATGTTAAAGTAAACATCGCCACTGCCCCTTTTGTCAAATTTTGTTGAGTATTTGTGAAGTTGCCCCAAGGAAAGAGAATAGTGTTAGGGGCATCATTATTTAAAAAAAAAATGTTTTTTAATATGGCTAAGGTTCATCTCATCACAGGAGATGTGTTTACACCCCTTTGTTCCTTCCAGGTGGCGATGGAGAGTGCTGATGTTGTAAGAGGAGGTACAACCCTCAAGATGTATCAGTGCCCTTACTGTAGCCATTCTACAGTACATAAATTCAACTTAAAGGACCATATTCGCACACATACTGGCTACAAGCCTTATCTGTGCACTTACTGTCAAAAGAGGTTCAACACAAGAACACATCTGAAAACACACATTCGCATACACACAGGAGAAAAGCCTTACAATTGCCGTTACTGTTCATATAGTGCTACACAAAGTTCGTCTGTGAAAAGTCATGTTTTAGCCCATCACAAAGATAAAGTATCATTTTCTAAACAATAACTTTAAAAGTTGTTAAAAAAGGGAAAAACAGATTTCAGTTGGGTTTTCACTTGTGTTCTCAGACTAGTTTTAGGATTTAAGTATGTTCATCAGACGTGCAAGATATAATAAAGTGACAATAAATGGAACTTTTGTTATAAATACCTGGGTATTTATAGTTTGATTTGGTCTGTTCCATTTTGGAATTGGGAGGCAAGCACATATATATATCAGAAAATAAATTTGGTGAGGTTTTCCACATGCTAGTGTCTTGCTGGATTTGCTTGTTATATTGGTAGTCAAAACTGCACTGCAGTTAATTTTGCTTATCATCATCGTCATCACAATTAACATTTTTATATTGTGGTTCCCTTTGATTGGGTTAGACATGAAATAAACTTTCTCCTTTTTCTTCTTTGATGTGCACTTTCTGACTGAATTCCCCTTTAGTCTAATTCATTCATGCCCATTTTGTGTGGTTTCTGAGCCTTCCCACTGGGCTGTTTCCTGCTACTTCCATACCCATTGCTTTCTTTTAATATAGATATAACTGCTCCCATCTGTTCTCATTGCGTGTTCAAACCGCTTTGGTCTTTGCAGTCACCATCGACTTCAAGACGCTGAAGTGTTTTTTAATGCTGGTTGAGAGCATGGTATGGTACATTGCTCTCACATCACTGTATCCTTGTTTCTAAGCATGTTATGTATGATGCAATCTTCAAAGAAGTACTAACTGGTAGATATCATATCACATTCAGATACTCTATTGTTTATATTTACAGTACTAATGTGTCATATTTTATAAAGCTACAGTTCTTAATAGATGTTTGATTTCAATGTTACCTTTCAAAGGGCCATTTTGTAAGCTACTGGAGAATCAGATGTGAAGAGGTATTGATTCAAACCATTAGTTTGTTAACCAGTAAGTGAGAAATTTTCTATAAAATTTAGTCAATATTAAATCTTTTTTTATTTACCCATTTGCCGTTGCATTTTATTACTGTACATAAAACAATATAGTATTTACCTGCATGTCTCATCGTTATCGTGACCAGACTGTTTCAGTATGATGGTGTATCAGTGACAGCAATGAATTTGGGACAGTATGATTTTGGGGAGAAAATTGCTCACTAGATAGGTTGTTGCTTTTTTTTTTTTTTTTTTTTATCACAAAAAATCATAGGTTTAATGGGACACTTCAGCTATTTTTTAAAATATGTGGGTACTATACATGGAGGATTGTTTTATTGTGTTTGTGTTGTATGTTTATGAAACACATTAATAATGTTTCCAATTCCTAATCTATTCCTTTTGGTGCATTGGATTTTGTTCAGCTTCATTAATCATAAGTTGCATTATTTTTCTGTTGGAAATTCCATTTACCTAACCTGTTCAGTCAGGAAAGGGAATATCCTTACTTTGCATGGCCAGGCCTTCATGTGATGCTACCCATTACTCTTTATTCCATGGTGCATAAATTAGTTTGCAGCATCTTGAAGTCGCTCTCCCAGTTCACTTTTTGTGAAAGTACTTAACCTTTTCCTTATACTTTTTTTTTTTTCTTAAATTTTAATGTTTATTTGTTGCCCTTTCTTCATTTCTTCAGTAAACAATACTAGATTTGTTTCTCTTTGTGTAGATGGGAAAACAGCTTATTGCACATTCCCACTGCAGAATTGGTTAGCATTTCACATTTGTTGTTTTGCTCTTGTGACGGTTGGGGAACTTCACTCAGCCTTGCTTCATTAGTCAAGCTGGTTGTTTTTCCTGCTATTTTATTGGTCAGTTTTGCTAGCAGCTTGTGTCGGTAACCAACTGGTTTAGTGGTTTTTGAGTATTTAATCATTACTTTTGGTCACCACTTGCTGCTCTTACAATTGGCCAGTCCAGGTTGTTTTGTTATTTTGCACCAGTGACTCTGCTACCTCTTTCTCTGCATCTTTGTTATAGCTTTATCATTTGTAAGTCACTTGGTTTATTTTACTCTACTCTCTTGAAACTTACTTTTGATATCATCCCTATTTTTTGTTGTTGTGCAAGCCTGATTTACATTTGGATAGCATCTTTTAAGTCTGCTGGAGAGCCTGGAAGTTGGCAAGTTTGTTTATCTTTTGGCAAGTAGAAGATTGCTTTCCATTCTCATTTGTGAAATTGAAATTGAAATATATTCCACTTTATTCTTCCTGCTTTCCTAACCACAGAGTAATTCTTTGACTTTTCTTAGGCATTTTCACAAATTGCATTTTTCATTAAGTACCACATTCACGTTCTGCCTTGTTTTAATTCAGTGCTGTTAGAGATTCGCTGTGGCTGAAGTACGTTGTAATCTACTTCTTGTTCTCGGCTGGTTGTTTGTTAATTTTGTATGTTCAGCAGCTTTCCTACAAATCAAGTTTTTCTTAGGCGTCTTCTGAGGTCTTTCCCATCCTCATTGTTTCTCATGCAGAAAACAAGTTTCATTGTTATATACCATATGTAGACCTGAGTTCCCCATTTGCTACTCTAACAAATGCCCATCACAGTTTGTTTTTCAGAATTGTCATATATTTTTAACTGGATTCCTAGATCTTGGTACATACATGGTGGTTATTACAATTTTAATTAAATTAAACCCTTTATTATCCCCGTTTAAACAATGCTATGCCATTCTTGCTCACGCTCATTCGTTCCTTCCAGGTTACGCTGGTGAACGTTGGTGAGCGAGTTATCAAGAGACACCATTGCCCTTATTGTACCTACTCATCAGCAAATAGGCTGCATTTAAGGGATCATGTGTATACTCATACAGGCTACAGACCATTTCAGTGTACATCTTGCTCAAAGAAGTTCTTAACAAAGACTCACCTGAAGCGACATTATCGGACGCACACTGGGGAGAGGCCTTATCATTGCAATTTTTGCTTGTACAGTGCTTCATATTCCACTGTACTGAAGTATCATATTCAAAGTCAGCATAGAGAAAATGTGGGAAAATAGTGTGTGTGTGTGTGTGTGTGTGTGTGTGTGTCTCTGGTCATTATTAAGCTATATAAGAGTTTGTATCAAAGTGGTTATTCTTCCCAAAAGAGTGGGTAGCTTCAGAGTGGTTATCCTTTCCTTTGATTGTGATAGTGGTATTTAATTGAAGACAAATGTACAGTAGTTGCCTTCCCTTAAATGAAGTTATCTGTTGTAGTTTTCACATGGGAGAAGTCTGTAAATGCACCTCAGTGTTGTTAAACATTAGATTTATTTAATCTAAAAGCATATCAAAGTTATTAGGTTAATTTTGCCATGATAGCTAGAAGCAGTTGTACTGGGACCTGAAACTGTAAACCTATATTCACTTCAGTTCTATGGACTCAGATTTTGTCTGCATTGTTTCCTATGAAGTATTACTTGGTGTTATAAAGTTTTAAGCTAAACATCTTTTGAATAAATTCAAAATGAAAATAAAAACTACTTGAAACTCCTATGGAGATTTTGTTTGCAGTTTACATCCTATTTTGCATACCATATTTTGTGCAAGCATTCAGATAAAGTAATCATGTGAGTTTTCTACATTTGCAAGACATTTATTAGCAAGTGTATTTATCAGTCTAACCTCCTCCTCCTCTTCATTTGAGACTTTTTTTTTTTTTTGTATTGCGTAACCTTTCAGTGCAAGACCCTCATAATTTAGAACAAGGCATATTTTTATATATTCATAAATTGAAAATTTACTGCCCATTTTGATAGTTTAAACACAAGAAAAACTAAAAAAAAAAAAAAACCACAAGAAAAACTCTGTAAAAATGCTTATACCTGAGTATTTTGATATAGTTTTATCACAAAAAGTGCATTTATTCATGAAAATTATATAAAAATACAGTAATTAGTGATTATTTCTCGGTGAAAAATACTGCGAATGGGCGAATTTTCCACGAATAATTGGTAGATATGTTCCGCAGAGAAACCCGCGAATGCGTGAGTCCGCGAAGTGTGAAAATGCGAATATGGGGGGTTTACTGTAGTCTCGTTTGTAATGCATTTATATTCAGCGTAATGCTCCTTTGGTGATCATGGCGATTGAACATCTTTGTCATTAGCATTTCCAAATTAGCTTTTATGTTTACTGGGGTATATGAGGAAAAGACAGTAATATGTTTGGAGCCTGAACTTTTAGGCTAAGAATCGTAACAACATAGATACCCTTCATGTTGAAAGCATTTCCTTTTTATTGAGTCCTTGAATTCTACCTACATTCAGATGACAGTACTATATATTTTCATACTGCTCACCTATGCAAAGTTTTCCTTATAGCTTGGCTAATTAAGTAAATGATGGTATCAACAGCTCATTCACCTTGTTTTTAACTAGCAGATATTGTAATTTTTTTCTGAGATATAGGAACATCATTTGGGGGTGATTAAAGCCTTCAAAGTTGTTTAACCATTATTTCCAATCTGGTTACTGCCCTTATGAAAAGGATTTTTTCCTTGCAACTTTGCCATGATGCACAAGAGAGGGAGGAATTTGTTGTTGACTTTGTGACAGAAATAATACAACACAATTTATGATCTTCATTGCAACACTTTCTGAAAACTGACAGTTGAAGAGTATTACAGTACTGTACTCTTTAAAATTTGCAGCAGTTGAGCACAGTTTTATAAATAATAACAGTTTGTGTAACATTATTTTTGATAGCATAGTCGCTTGTTTCGTCCTGAACTTTTTGAGAACTCAACAGCGACTACCAAAAATAGGTTTTTCCTACATTAAAACCTGTTTTTTCACGAAAATTTAATGTATGAGGTGAATCTGCATTGCAAGGGTGGTATTGTTCTTTTTATGTGGGATTCCTATCTCTCTCTTGAGGATTAGATCCTTGTAATAAGAGAGAAATGAGATCCTGTTGGAGTCTCTGTGTTTACTTTGGAAAAAATTTTTGTGAGGAATGGAATTGGAATAAAATAAGCTTTTATATAAACTGGTTGGTCAGGTTTTAAATATTACTATTCTTCTGACAATATTGCTTCTGCTCCTCCTGGGGAGATGTTTTACATATCAGACGAACATGGTAGAGTATTTTCACTGCTTTGTTCAGTTTTGTAGTTCTCCTTTTGTTCCTTCCAGGTAATGTTGGGTGGCGTTGGAAATGGAACAGACAAGAACCACCACTGCCCCTATTGTAACTACTCATCGGCTATTAAAGGTCGCCTGAGGGATCACATTTACAGTCACACTGGCTACAGACCATATCAGTGTAGCTTTTGTGACAAAAAATTCTTAACAAAAAATCACCTCAAACTGCATATTCGCACACATACTGGTGAAAGACCTTACCAGTGCAATTACTGTTCATACAGGGCTGCCCAAACCTCAACATTAAATTCTCATGTGAAGAAAATGCATAAAGTAGAAACTTATAATTAGGGATTTCCGTAAGCTGTAGTTTCAAGGTCAGTTTAATTAATTCTGTCTGAAGATTGTTGTTTTATTTGTTTTATGACGATTAGTGTTTGGGTGTTTGGATGAGGCATAGAATCAGAATGTTATTATATCTGACTGGTCCACAAATGCAATCAGTGGTTACCTAAATTACTGAAGATCCTCTCTAGCTCTTTGAGGTGGTGTTTCCAGTCATAGAAATGGGTGTTGCAGTTTATTTTCTTAAAACTCTTGAATTGTATATTAATGCAGAGTTTTGACCCTCTTGAAGGGAAGGGTACACATGATTTGCCTAATTGTTGACTAATGAGTTTGCTGTTTCCTAACAGTATCTTATAGACCCCAAGCCTAACGTGCACAAAATGCTGGGGAAGTGGTGCCACCATGTGGTTATGAAGGTATAGTGTGTAGAGAATATAAAACAAAGAGTGACAGACTTACACCAAAGTAGATGTGATTCCAATTGGAAGAAGCAAAGATCCAGGCAAATTTAAAGGAGCTGTTCAAACTAGAAATACCTGGGGCTTCGAAGGAGCGTACTTAGGTTAGTGTAGGCAGGCTCATACTTATTTGATAAGGTCATTTCAAGATGTACTATCATTTACTCACAACTCAAGAATAATGATATCCTTGAGAGAAAAAATTTTCAGATTTTCAAACTGTTGGAAAACATAAAAGTCAAGAACAGTAGGAGGGAACTTTTGTTCCCAGATCAACATTTATAGCAAGGAAGGTGAGCCTGTGAATTAGGTTGATAATTCATATCATTGGGTAGTTTTTCTTAGTCTTCAAAGTCTTGAGGACTTGTGAACTTCTGTAAACTGAAATGTGGGAGAAGAATTGGATTGATGAGAGGATATGTGGTAATGTCAAATGCTGTGAAATTGTGAAAGACTTGAGTTATGGGAGAGGAACGATTCAAAGAGAATGACATTCTCCATGGAAATAGCCAAATTGCTGTTAGACTGAGAAGGTAGAGGAAAGACAGACTCGTAGAAGCTCTGCATGACTCATCAAGAGGAGAGGGAGGTGTTACACAGGGAAAGTAGCGTAGATATTGTTAAGGTCATTGACTTCTGTTATATGAAATATCACCAGAAGTCTAAAAAACACTGTTTATTATCATATCAGAGATACATTACTCTCATTTCATAAGGTAGAATAGTTGTTTTGGAGTGAGTATTCATTTCACAGAGCTGGTCAAGGGGCCTGTATATTTTTGTGCCTTAAACTCCCTTGAACTGCTGTGGGCTGTGTTGCTTGTGAAGGGGATATGCAAATTTTGTTCTATTTCCAAATTGTTTTGCCACGGACAGTAATTTTCATTATAATTTTATATTTAAAGAAAGAGTGTTTCTCATTTGAAGGGTTTTGTTTCTGCTTAGGGAAATTCGTTTAGTTCCATGAATACTTGGAGATGTGAAAGGAAGCGAATGCAAGTTTCAGCATGTCCTTTTACGTGTAGCATTTCAGTTATCAGATGAGCTTTCACTTGAGTTATATTGCAGTTAAGGAAAAAGTTGCTGTAATAAAAACATATCATTCAAATTGGAGCATAAAAGATAGAGCAGCAAGCATAAGAAAATAAAATTTTCTTCCCGTGTTTTCTCAGAACTTGAATGTGAAATCTTGAAGTGCCCTTGTTGATGTGGCTCCGTTCATTTCAGGTAATGATGGAGAATCTTGTGGGACAAGCTAGTGGATGCAAGATTGTCCCAGAACTTCAGTGTCCCTATTGTAACTATGTAGCAGAACGAAAATTACATCTAAAGAGTCACATTTACTCTCACACTGGACATAGGCCCTTTGAATGTTCCTTTTGCCCGAAGAAGTTCTCAACAAAAGCCCACCTCAAAAGGCACATTCGAATACATACTGGAGAAAAGCCCTTTTCCTGTCCTTTTTGTCCCTATAAATCTGCACAGAGCTCAACTCTAAAGCAGCATGTTTTCAGTCGTCATGGAGATCAGGTTCATTTGTTTTAACTGTTAGAGTGAGTTCTCCTTCCAGGATATGCCACTTTTATAATTTCAAGATAAAAGTATTAATAGATCTAGTGTGGTCGGTTTTTTAATTCACCAGTGTGTGTGTGTTGAGATACCATCTTACCTTCTTTAATAGTATCAAACAAGGAATTGAATCAAAACAAGAATATTTGGTTTTCTACTCCAGACCTTTTCAAATGCCAATAGTATGTCAGGAGTAAAGACAAAGGCATGCTACAGGTATTGCCCTACTTACGATGGGGTTAGGTTCCAAAAAACCCATCGTTTGTTGAAAAAATTGTATCTCGAATATGGCCTATCCTGCACTAGGGTAATCAGTACCATCTGTGTAATCAGTACCATCTGTACATATATGGTAGCCTAGCCTACACTACACACTATACTCTATACATAAACAGTATAGTAATTATTAGTGTCAGCTAATTCTGCAGGTTCAATGCAGTTTGACGTATTATAATGCAGTATAAAGAGAAATTGAATAACAAACAAGGCTTAGTCTACACAATGGTATACCGTATAGGCTACATATATGGTAGCCTAGCCTACATTATACTGTACTCTATTCACATATTAACAGTATTTTACAAACATCAACATAACGAATGTGCATCTTTTTTGTGTATCTTTTAAAAAGTTATGCTTTACTACATTGTATCCAGTTGCGTATATTCTCATATTGCTTTTGCATTATAAATTGTGATCAATGTTTTGTTTTGAGAATCAATCACACGGTGTTTATTTCGCCGCATTTAACTCAGTTCAGAGTGCTTTTCTTGCTTCTAGTTAGCATAAATGAATATAGATACTTTATTTGGGACAAGGATATTTTTCGTTATACGAAGTGTTTTTAAGTCGACGTATAACTTAAATACGTCTCGTTGTGAAATTAATTTGGCTGTTTTTTCGTTAATATATGACGTTCGCGGGAATCGCAGCTGGCCGTTTTGGGGTCATGTTTGTTTTGTGTAAAAAAAAAATCAAGATTCCGTTTGCTATTTTCTCTTGATTTCATCATAATACGAGCTTTACGTATTTATCTTTTATCGGTGTGAAAACAGCAGTAATTTGTGTTCTTTCATGCCCAGTAGTTTTGATTAAAATACATTCTCTCCAATTTTATTTATGGTCGAGTTTCATCCATGTTGCTGGTGCGATAATATATAGTCATTAGCAGCTTGAACATTGTTTTCTCAGCTTCAGCTGCAACTTGCAGCTTAAAGTTACTGTAGCAGTATATTTCCTTGCCGATCTTTTCTCCAGTAATTGTTTAACCGTACGATGGTTGAAATACAAGCAAAACAGTTGTTATCCGATTCAATTATTAGCAAAACAACAGTTTCTCTTTCGGTTGTTTATGGCTGTACGCATTTACACAAGAGTATAACATTACTAACAATACTTTTATCATCCTCTTTTTACTTTTTTAACTAGAAGATGGAATAAAGAGATGGAGGAAAAGAAGTTGGTCTCTCTCGCTGCCTGATTGTATGCTGCTGCCTGCGCCCGCGCGAAATCTAAAAATATTTTCTAAATATTTTCGTATCGGTATTAATTGCTAACCCCATCATAAACTCAAAATATTGTAAGTCGAATTATCGTAACTCGAGCACTACCTGTATCTAGAAAGAATGTGCTGGTGACAAATGCATGTATAGCAAATGAGTAATGTCACCAATGCCAACAGCAGCACAACAGACATGCTATCTTATCTGACTGGTGCGGATGAGATTGAAGGTTAGGCCCCAAAGTCAACAAATGTGTAATAAACGTTGTACCTTCTGCATGATGAGGTGAAATTTGAAGGCAGTTTGCTTAGGACCGTTAGGTTACTATTACTACGTTTAATATATGATTTTTTTTTTGGGGATTTAACTGTGTTTTATAGGCATACTTTATATTATGATTATGTAGTACTGCATATATTACTATGACCAGCTGTTTGAACTTAAATACTTTCATATCTAGTGTTTCAGTGAAAGATATCCCAAAAGAGAATGCATCACTTTTAGAGCTGTGCTTCAAACCACATGAGAAAATTCAGTACATACAGTGTTGCACCTTATCATATTCGGCAGTATTGTAGTACTATATTGGGATAACAGGGATTTTTCTCTTTACAAATTTTTCCACTATTACATACTAATATGATTACAGTATGCCTGTACCTACACGTAGAATTGCTTTTAGCTCATGTTGCATGATTTATTTTTGGATGTACTGTCTTGTTTGAAATTATTTTTTTCTTTGCTATGGGACATATTTAGTTCCAGAGATAATGATTAGGAACCAAGGGTTATTCTGCCAGGAGGTGCAGTACTGTGACAGTTGGAATCTTGTTCAGTTGGTTGGATTTGTGGGAAAATTATGGGCAGATTAAGAGGATGTGCATAATTGTCTCGAGAGGAGAGAGAGAGAGAGAGAGAATAACTGGTGTATGTTGGTTGTCTGTCCTCCTCACCTGGGTTATTAGTACATTTTGTATGCTGCAGAATTAGTACATATTCACATGTAAAATCCCTTGATATTGACTGACTGAGAAAAACTTGTGAAGAAATGGCTTTGCAATGAAACCATACAGCATTGAAGGCAATGAAGTTGAGAGCAAGGTTCTTAGTGCTTAGAACCCCCTTGCACTAGTTTGGGGGTACCAAGGGAGCAAACATTGGACTGGGTTGTATGAAGAGGGAAACTGGTGATCTTGACCTTCATCCACTCTGCCAGCCGTCTCGGTGATAAAGATCAGTCTACTGTGGGTATGTTTTTTTAAATCATATTATGTTGGTAATTTCATCAAGATGACTCTTCTACTGCCAATAGGTGCCAGCCTTACTTTAGCATCCTAATGATAGTATAACACTCATATTACAAGTAAGGTCATCAAGGGAGAAAGTAACTTACAAAGTAGTAAAATCAGACCAAGTCGTGGTAATGAAGTTGAAGGTCATTTTTATATGCAATATATATTGTTTATAGGAGTTGGCGGGGAAAAAGAAAATCACCCATTTTTTTATATTTTGGTTTTCTTGAATATTCAATTGAGAACCTTTGAACGTTCAAATGAAGAGATGCTCTTGTATCATACCCAACCTTTGATGTTGGTTTTTGGATTAACTTTGAGTCACCTGTCAAGGTTTTATGATTTGGATAATTTTTTTATTTGTAAGTAATAATAGATTGCTGCTGTCCTGTGGTGTTTGGGATCTTGTTGAATGTAATGTAGTACTTTCTTTTTCATAAATTTTTGTGTGAAGAAAAAAAGTCTTGGTATTCCAAAGCATATTTCTGAGATTTATACATCGTTACATACTTGCCTCAGATTGTATTTTGAATGTCATGACGTTACTGTTTTAATCTCTGCATAATGAAGTGAATGGAATTGTGCAACTAACCTTATTAGTCTTGTAATTTGATAACTTGAAATGCTTTACTGTATAAATATTTTTTATTTAATAAGAATAAAATCTTTTGAGGAACTCTGTAGTGCCATTGTTGACACTGCTTCATTCCTTGCAGGTGATGGAGAGTGATGTTTTGAGGCAAGAAAGTGGTGACAAGAGTGCCAAGAAACTTCAGTGCCCCTTTTGTAACTATGTAGCAAAGAGAAAACTGCACCTAACCAGTCATATATATTCACACACTGGAGAGAAACCTTTTGAATGTTCATATTGCCCTAAGAAATTTACCACAAAAACCCACCTCAAATTACATAATAGGACGCACACTGGAGAAAGGCCCTATGTATGCATTCATTGTTCTTACTGTTCCACACAAAGCTCATCCCTTAGGAAGCATGTTTTGAGGCATCATTGGGATAAAGTTAACCTTTATTAAATATATCAGTCAATTTTAGTCAAAAAAGATTTTTGTTTTAATCTACACGTCTGTAGAGCATGTAAAATTAGTTAACATAAAATATGGCATATTTTCTATTCTGTTTACTAATTTGTATTTAAAAACTTTTGAATCATAACATATACAGTATATATATAATAGGAACACTAGTGCCGAATCTTGAAACTTTGACTGACAAAAGGACATAATGAGAAAGACTATTGTTATTCTCACAAGCAACTCTTACTGCCAGTGTTCAGCAATTCTGAAAGTGTAGCTGGTGCTGTATCTTCAAATCCATTTTTTGGTTGTGTGAGGTCCTATTCATGTTAAATGTGGTCCAATAGTTAGCTGGAGAACTTTGCCATATGCAGTGCTTTGCTATATGGTAATAAGGTAAAAGAATTTTATATACTTTGCTTGTATTTACTCATCCATTGTTTTCATGAAACCCTGAGTCATTATATTTTTATGTACTACAGTGACTTACAAGGATGGTGTGAATTTCAATAGATTCAAGTTAAGGTTTTGTGATTACTGTACGCTGCTTTCATTTCATGTTTTTACTTTGCATATTTCCTCTGTTTCTGCCCTGGTCCTTTGAGTGCACTTGATTGGTGTTTCTGAAAATGCTGTAGTGCCATTGAAATGCAGCATCTGATGGAGATTGTACATATTCTCACCAGATGCCATAAAGCAACATCTAATGGAGATTGCACACATTCTCATCAGATGCCATAATATTAGCAATGTCTGATGCAGATTGCATATATTCTCATCAGATGCCACAGTGCAGCGTCTGATGGAGATTGCACACACACTCATTTGATGCCATAATGCAACATCTGATGGAGATTGTACACATTTTCATCAGATGCCAAAATTTCAGACTGACTAACCATCAGGTCACATCTGATGGCTGGGGGAGGACTGACATCATGTCTGAGGATTGATGAAGGAGTGGATGTATTTCATAACCAACAAAATGTGACTGAGTTTGTATTATAAGATGCTACAAGAGTGAGTTCAAATCTGGTGATTGTATGAAGGATTATTATCTGATGACTGATGGAAGACTTAAGTTGACAGTGAATGTTTTAATATTAAATGTCATGAGTTCCTTGTGTCTGAGGTTAGAGATGACGTGATTGCAGTAAGAAACCCATATTTGATGACTGATCTGTTTCCTGATTGCAAAAGTGGCTTCAAAATTTGTGGTTGATTAAGTGTATGGCTGGATTTACATCTAGTGATAGATGGTTTAAAATTGCATTTAGTGCTTGGCTGTAGAGTGAATTCAAACCTGGCATTAGATTAGGAATTGAATTTAAAGTTGATGAATGCCTACAAAACTGATTACAGTGACTCGGTTCCTGCTTCTTTTGCCAGCTTGATAAACGAGTCTAATACAGTTAGAATCTAAATGAGGTTTTTTTGTTAATACTTTTAGTCTTTTCCATCATTTCATTTTAAAATTGCATTCTGATATTGGTAAAACTTTTTTGCCACACGGAATGTTCTTCCTCTTTCTTGATGCCTCCTTCGTATAGGTACTGAATCTCTTACAGTATTTAAGCAGTACACTACTGTGTTGAGGGAATCAGAATTTCTGAAGAAAGTATACAAAATGTTATCTTCACTTAAAAGCTCCATGCAACATTGTCTTAGTAAATCTGACATACTGCTGGTTATTTATCAATACAGTACTGTATGTGTGAGTGTGTTTTTTAAGTATCTCATATGTAGAAGTTTGCTCAGCAGGGTAACAAGCTATCACTTTTCTTTGTGTCCAGTGTGCTTTCTGAAACCCTTTTTCAAGGTGGATTTAAGAGTTCTTTGTGTCCAGTGTGCTTTCTGAAACCCTTTTTCAAGGTGGATTTAAGAATTTTTGAGGCTTTGAAAAGATTAATTGGGGGTAAGCTAGTGTAAATTTTACGGTGAAATCTTTGTTTTCTTAACAGATGATTCTTGCATATAAAGTTCCTGATGTGGATTTGCAGAGCCTGAATGATTAACCCTGTCATTTTGGGTTTACAGCATATTCAGTGTTAGTTGTCATCCGAGTCCTGTGAACTGGTAGTTGTATTTGCAGTTCATTAATGGGGTGAAGTTGAATGGATCATCATACTTAATGTGCCAGCAAGCAGTTAAAGAAGGAGGCCTTTATAAAATGAAGTTCTGATGCTTCATGTTTCATATGAGCACTGAAAGTGTTTGCAGTTTGAAAGGAAAAGAGTAGTCCAGTAGGGTTATCCAAGATTTTATATAAATTGCAACCTAGTGTCCTTTGTTTCAAGAGACACATGCATACCATAGTGTTGTCTTTATATTTTCATATACCTGTAGTTTTCTGAAACCCAGTACAGTGCTGTAATGAATCAGTAAAAGAATTTATGTTCCTATATTTGTATATACTGTCCTGGTATTAAAAGGAATCAGTGAATTAAAGAGGTGCAGTGAAAGGTTTGTTATTTTCCCCTCAAACAAAGATAAGATCTGTTGCAAAGAGTTGAAGTGAAATAATAGAATTATGGTTTGGTATTTTCTGAATATGTATTACTTCAAGTTGTATTGGAGTGGATATCCTTTTGTTTTGAAGATAGATTTTGATATTTCAGATGTAAATAGAACTTAATTTTGTTTTCATAACATTATCTCCAATAACCATTTAATAAAAGTTTAAAATGTACTCATCACACCTCTGCCATCTTAGGATTCAAGTTGGTGAATAACAATCTGGGAATAAAATCAGTTGTTGCATGTTGTATATTTCTTGAATGAATTGTTGCTTCCATTTCTTTTGTTTCTCATAAGCACTTGTTATTGAAATAAAAATTAAGAGTGTATTGCTGTAGTGTTTCTTTTCAAACACCAGTTTAGTGTACAGTTCCCTGTTAATCATCAACTGACTTCTTGATTCTCACTTTTTCTGATTTTCAAAGATGTTGGTAGCAAGGTTTTATAACTAGAAGCCTGAAAACATCAGTGTTTTTACTGGAGATTTGATTGAGCATCTGTAATATTGTATTATATGTTTTATTAATATTAAAAAAAATAACTGGTGGTCAGGGTTTTTAATTTGAACTCTTTCTAATTAAGATATTCACCAAATTAAATGGTTGATCCTCGTATATTGTAGGGTCTTAAAACATTCTTTAAGAGGCTTTATGCATGTCTGTGTGGGCATGTTTCATTTACCTGGTCATTTTTCTCTATTGTTCTGTATCTTGCCCAGTTTGAGATGATCTTCTGTGGTTTCATTGACTTTCAAGTCCCTTGGGATGTCTTTCTGTCTCTTTGAATATTAGTAGGATGACCAGCTACCAATATTTATTGTGGGTTCCATTGCTAGTGCAACCAACTTAGCCATTTTTTTTATAGCTAAATACCTTAATCAAGTGCAGCTCAATTCTATTCTGTGAGTTTTACAGTTCCATTTTAAATATACTAATTATATTAGTAATATTATCATTATTATTATGTAAGAAAAACTTGTTTACTTGAGTAGACCTTCATTCAAGACATACCAAGGAAAACCTGCTTTCACTGAGAAGCGAGATAATCTCTCGTCCTCATTCACCTTCACTTGTCTTGAATGGAATATGGTACATCGTTAAATTAACAAATGCAAAAATATACCCAAACAAATTGAAAACAAATGCCTTCATAATGTTTCTGAAACTATTGAGTCAGGAAGAGCATATGTCCATAAAAAACATCTGGCACAACAAATTATGACGTGAACATTTCAATGAGGTTTAGAAATGCCCAGAAAAGGCTCATCAAAAACAGCTACATAGGTTAGGGATTAGGCTGAGAAGGAGAAAAGATCCTGTCAGTTTTCTTGAGTTATTTTGTCTCACTTTCTTTCTCTCAGGCTTATAGCTGGGGGAATCCCTTACACACAATGCAACTCAATGCATAAAATTTATTGAATTTGTCCTCATGGCTCCCCACAGATGCAGTAAGTGACATTATTGTGATAATTGTCACCCAACTTATTATTGTGAAAATTTAACTGTTTACCTGTGGTGCAAAAATGCTGCTGCTCCTCTTCCTTCTCCTGGTTCCCTTCAATTCTCTCTCCCTTGTTGCATTCATCTCAGCACCTTCCCTAAAGCACTTCCTCCTTCATCCCCCCTCCTCATCGTAGTGTCTTTTGAAAGAAGAGCTACAGGAAAATCAAGACCACCACCACATGCAGACTTATTTCCCTTAACCCTCCCGTCTCCTTCTTCCCCTACATTCCTACAAGCTGATCAACCTCTCAAAATTTTCCAGCATTCACTTCCCTCCATCCTAACTACCCAGTCTGATCCCATACCCATCCGTTTTACCACCCCTACCCACACAGTACTTTATGGCAATGCCAAAGTGCCTGCTAATGAAGATACAGTGGACCCCTGCCTATGCGGTTCCGGATTTGCGGCTTCACCTATTTGCCGATTTCTCTGTGGAACATATATAGACATTATTCGCAGAAAATTCACCTATTGGCAGTATTTTTCATAGAGAAATACTGTATTCACAAATTGCTGTGTTTTTGTATAATTTTTGTGATTAAATGCTCTTTTTGTGATAAAACTAATAAAGTATTCAGGTATGAATATTTTTAGAAGGTTTTTTGGTGTTTTGAGCGATCAAAATGGGCAATTATAAGCATTTTTAGAGGGATTTTAATTATTCAAGGATTTTAGCTATTCGTGGGCGGGGGTTAGTGGTAAGCATCCCTGGCGAATACCGAGGGCTGACTGTAATGGCAACCAGGAACAACATTTTTCAATTTGCATACATTGGAGGCTTACTGTCAGACAAGAGAAGGATTGCAAAATCCTTATTCTAAAAGAGAATTGTAAATAACAAGATATCTTCCTTCCTTTGAATGGGAACCACCTGCATCAAACAGCAGAAGCTGAATTTTTCATAGAAGATTCTTCAAACATCATGTCAGATCAAGTTGACCAACAAAAGGAAGGCCTTGTCTTGAATCTTAGAAACAAGAAACAACCCACGACCTTCAGATTTTGTGTTTAGACAGTGCTCTTTGGGTCTTTCGAATTCCTGAGGTGCAAAGTGTTGTTATTTCGTTATTCTGGCTATTCATCGTACTATTACGTATTTAGAAGAAGCAGAACAACTGGGACTCGGCTCCAGAAGAAGTACAAAGTATAGTCTGATATACTGTATTGTCGTTGATGACAATATATCAAACTACATATACAGTACTGTCATTCATGAAAAATGTGGTTGATACATTATTTTGCAAACAGCACACCCATAAGGATGAAAGGTAAATTACAGTTTCCCAAATTAATCATTAAATGGGTAAAGCTGTTTCATTATTGTTTCTTTGTACATCTATCCTTTGATAAAGCTTTATTGTTAGAAAGAGTCTCATGCTGTAGCTCTATTTGATTTTGACGTTGCTCCATTCCTTTCAGGTGATGGTCGACAATGCTGGTGTGCTGGGCAGGGGAACATATCAGCCAAGAAACTTCAGTGCCCTTATTGTGACTATGTAGCTACTCGTAAATTCCATCTCAGGGATCACATTTATACCCACACTGGGTATAAGCCCTATCAGTGTAGTTATTGTCCCAAAAAGTTTGGTACAAAATCAAATCTCAAATTACATGTTCGTCTGCACACTGGGGAGAAACCTTTTCGATGTAGCTATTGTCCCTACACAACCAGATGGAACTCTTGTTTCAAGTTTCATATGGCATCCCGGCACCCGGTAACTTAACTGGCCTCCCATTGATAGGAAGATTCAATTATTTTAGCTGCCAGGAGGGATTTTGTGATGGTTTTTAGTTGCCTATTCGAGAAAATATTTGTACGGTTCCAGATTTCTCATCTTTCTTATATCTGATCACATTGCACATCATGTTCATAGTTCATGACAGGTGCAAGGTATTTGTTGTGGAAGTATGGAACTGTTTGTTGTCGAACACACGATTACAAGTTCTCAGATGTACTGTACGTGCACTCTATGAATTAGTATGCCAAGGTTCTTTGCGTAATATATTCCTTCATATATTTGGCAGATGGTCCTGGCATTCTATACTTGATATCCTTCATTAGATTTGGACCAGGAGAGAAGACTGGTGGGAAGTAGCTATGTATATTTAAATCCCTTCATGTTTGTCACATCATCTTTTTCCTCTGACAAATAAATGATTACATTTTGTACAAGAACATTAAGTTCTATCATTAAGTTACGAGCTATAAATCTAAAATAGTGGATATCACTTGAATACATTCCATTGATCCAAGATATGATTTTTAGTGTTACTAATCCAAGAAAACATCCAGTGGCAAAATGTTTTGAGGACCTGTGTCTTCATAGTCAGTCTGATGATTTTTTTTAAGAGGCATTTATCTTTGGCTTTGTAATAACATCAGGAACCGCTAACAAGATGAAATGGTGTCGATGTATTCAGGTTCTCTATTGTTGAACCTTGTAATGGAGCCTACCACTAATTGTATGATAAACACTTTCACAGTAGAAACTATTATTGTACTGTTACTTGTGCTCTTAGAGAGTGTTCGTCAAATTGCAATCCTAAAATGCTCCAATTTCACACAGGTTGAGATGGGCACGGTTGAGACGAATGCGATGAGACGGAGGTATACCCAATGGAGGCATCAGTGCACATTTTGCAACTATGCAACAAATGTCAAAACACATTTAAGAGACCATATGTATATTCACACAGGGATAAGGCCTTTTTCTTGTATGCATTGCACTATGAAATTCACAACAGCTTCTAATCTTAGGAGGCATATGAGAAGGTATCATTGCTGATTATGTAAGATGTTTGAAAGGAAGTATTGGCTGGTATGTGAAATTCTTTTGACTGTGCAGAAGAGTTCTTGTAGAATCATGAGGAATTATGACATGTTTGGTTTTAAAATCTCGACGAACTTCAATAAAAGAGTTCCTTATCTATGGAAGCTTTCGTTTTGGTTTGTAATGGGAAGAGTATCCTTGTAGTTAGTGTTGTTGTTTCTCATGTTTCTGTTTATTTTTTTTTCTTACAATGTTTACATGCAGATTTAAACTATTTTCTGGCTTTCATGCAAACAATGGTTTCCCTATACTGTATTAAAAATAAAATGGGAAGGATACCATATGCATTAGGCTTTCAGAAGAATTTGGAAGTTTCTTCCTGGAAAGTAATTCAAAGTTGAGTAACATTTTTCATGTTTATATGTATTTATTTGGTGCGTAAATGGTTGAACGTTCAACAAAAGTTCCTGTTTTTCTTTAGCGATCATGTGCTCAAGGTCAGGTATTACAGATACATTCTGCTGCCAGTACCATTGCAAATATTGCATTTACATTAATCATCATAAAGAGGTAAGGGACCTCTGTTTAATAAAGGTGCAATTGTGGAAACATAAGATGAGTAGAAGAGGCCTGCAAATCTGTTCTTGGAGAAGCTATTGGGGTCCACTCTTGTTACCTTTGATTTGTCTTAATGAAGAAGGAATGGGTATCACCTTAAGGGTTGGCTGGATTGTCCATGGCAAACTCTGTCCTCTGAAGTTCTTTCTTTTGCTGTGATTTCACAGTAACAGCTATTTGGTCCTATTGCACAACCAGACTGTGTGCACACCATGAGTCATAATGCTCAATTTTGCTATTGTGCTGTATTCTATCAACACCTGTCTTTATAATGAAGAGAATTTCTCCCTTTAATCCCATACTGGTGTTTTATCTTTTATTTGTTTGTTTCTCACGATCAGGAAGGATAAGGAACTGAGTGAGGGAGCACCCCCCCCCCTCATACACACACACACACACACACCTTCCTGCATTTGTAAATCCTTTGTGAATTCCACTTATAGCTCTTGGCAAAATAACATGGACTGCTATTTTTTATCCTCAGCCAACTGTAAAGTCTTATAATGGCATCTGTTGGTTACCAAACAATAAAATTGTTAACAAGACTTGAATATCATAATGATTTTAAGGAATTCACATTCTCTGAGTTCATTCTTTTTTCTTTTGGGTCGCCTTACCAATGAAGACACATGTTGCTACTATGTGTTTTCTGTTATTGAAAGTGTACAAATTATTTTTTACTGACATGTGTACCTGCCTTTTTTCTTTATGGCAAAGATTGGCACAAAAGGACCACTGTCTTGGCCATAAATAATTTATTTACTGTAGAATTCTTGGAAATTCTCTCCTTTTTTTTTTTTTTTTTTTACAGTTTTGTAAACTTGAGATTTTATCTAGATGAACATTTTCGGTATCATGGCTTCATTTATTAAGTTGCCTTATTGTATATTTTCCTCCCATGTACAGAATTAATAAATTATAAGAAATGTTCAGATTTTTCACTTGTCCAGAAGAGTTTATACATTAATTAATCTTGAAGTTCTGAAAAGGAGTAAAAAAATGTTAACAGTTTTTCAGTCCATGTATGGATTGTTGTCAATTTCAGTAACGGTTCCTGTACTGGTGTCAGCAGAATATATTGGAGCTATCAGAAGTGTCACATTGAAAATAATATGCAAGGTCATTTCTTCTGAACTTGGAATGATCACTAAGCATAGAGCTGTGATGTTGCAACTGCTTTACTTGAATCTCTATGGATATCATAAAGAGTCATTTCCTAAGATTTTGGGAAGAATGAATGTTTGTGAATCTTCAAGTGAAATTTAATTGTTGCTCCTTTTTTTTAATCTCCTAAGAAAGAGAGAACAGAGAATTTTTGGCAACATTGCCAGACTTGGACATGAGTAAGATTAGTATTAAATATTTTTTAAATATTTTTGCTCATTTGAATTAACATTTGCATTTTCCAAAATAATTTTCTGCTGTTTTTTGTGCCAAAGAAAAAAAATGGGCTAATGGGGATGTATTTGCTTTATAGTGTAACCACTATTTGTCCTGTAGCCTTATAGTCCCCCCATGGTGTCCATAAGATAGACCAACCAATATCAAAGAGTTCTCATAGTTGGTCTTGGCCAAAATATTGCTTGTTGACATTGACAGAGTGTAAATGGATTGAAGGCAGGAGAGCTCTTTCCCATGCCTACAGCAGTCACTATGGCTTTCCACTCACCCTTTCACACAGATGCGGCAGTGGTGCGCAAGTCTGTTGTGTTCGCCACTACTCCTTGGTCTCTGACAGGGAGAACACCCAAATTGCTGTGCTCTCATTATCCAAAGTGTTCATAGTGCCTTATCAGTGAGATGTTGCACCTATCTGCTGAGGTGAGCAGTTGCAAACACTGCCAACTTACGCACTGTTGTTGCATATGTGCGAGAAGGGTGAGTGGGAAGACCATGGCAATTGCTGTAGGGAGGGGAAGAGCCCTCTTGACAGATCAAAGATACTATTCTGGCAAAGACCAACTATGAGAGAATTCTTTGATATTGGTTAGTCTGTGCTGTGGAGCAAGTTTGGCCTGTGTTAGAAGTTTTAGTATTGCTTGAGAGAGAGAGAGAGAGAGATTTTATACATTTTATGTACAGTATACTGTACTTCAAAGTTCAGTTTTTATTTTGTGTACAGTACTGTTGTTTATAAGCATACAGTATACAGTACTGTAGTAAAAATAAAAAAAGTTATGAATTGACATTTTACATTTTCCATATCTGTAGCTTTCTAATACCGGCAGTCCCCGGTTTACGACGGGTTCCGTTTTTACGCTGCGTTGTAAACCGAAAATCGTCATAAACTGAAAAATCGTTGAAAATCGTCAAAAATCCAAAGAAAACCTTACTTTTAATGCTTTGGGTGTATTGAAAACAAGGTAAACTGCATTTCTATTGAGTTTTTCATCAAAAAAACCTCCAAATTTTGATTATTCTGCCATTTTGGAGCCATACTTCTTCCGTCGGATCGGGCGTACGACGCATTGTAACCCCGGAACGTGTCGTAAACAGGGAAATCATTTCTGATGAATATATTTGAAGTGTCATAACCCTGGAACGTCGTAAGCCGGACCTGTCATAAACCGGGGACTGCCTGTATCCGTAATGGCCTTGGATGTATTATTGCGCATAATCAAGGGAATACTCTATATGTACCAGATTACAATAAATGGCAAAAATTTGAATAAAATCACACAGGTGAAATTGGAAATGTGGAGCTGAAATTGCGCTGGGTATCACAAGCCACATGAAGACTGTCTTTTAAGTAAGGACATCAAGATGTCCAATTTGATAAATGTCAAAATTACTTACTTAGGATACCATACTGAAAGATGTATGTGAGAGATGAACTTTGTACTGCACAGCCATTGAAGTTACTGTATGTACTGTAATCTTATTGCATGGTTGTAGTTTTCAATTGTTATTTTTGGGTAAATTTTCTGTAGCTCAGGATTGGCTAATGATATATCGTAACTGTTTACCACATGCACTTTACATTACAGTATACAGGCACTCCCCGGTTAATGGTGGGGGTTCCGTTCCCAGCCAAGCGCCACTAACCAAAAATCGGCGATAATAGCGCTGATAAACTGCTTAACGGCGCCACTAACCAGAGATCGGTGCGATAACCAGCGATCAGCTTCGACAAACCACTTACCGACACGGCTAAACCGCTTATCTGTGCCGAAAATCGTTTACTGGCACCAAAAATCTGGTGAACTGCGTTGCTAGCCAAGCATCATAACACCAAAACACCAGCAAGTGGGGACTGCCTGTATAGAGAAGGGGATCCAAAGAAAATGTAAATAAAAGGGGAGTCTAGTGAATGTGAAGTGCGCAAGCACCACACTTTCTTGTACACTACTGTTTACCATCACTGGTAATCTGGTTGTTGTGTTTTCATTTTCTTGTGACGCTTAAACATATTCAGTACAGTATTCATTATACAGGTACATACATTACATGTAGCACAATCCCTTTGGGTGTCACGTGTTTGATGATATTAGTTACCTGATCTTGAATACTTATCTTGGGTAGGCTAGCCTATTGTGACTCAGTTCTTGAATGACACATTTCACTTAATGGGACACGTTTTACTTGTTGGTGTAATATTTTTTGTGTTTAATATATGTTTTTTTTTTTTTTATAAGAAGACAACATGAATGATTCATATTTCTTTGGATTCCATACCATTATTCAAGATAGGGTATATTTTAATAGGCCAGCCATGGATAGATGGGATTTTCAGGTACCCTAGAGGTAACATAGCCTAGGTTAATGCTGTCACTCTTCCTTTCCTTGCACTTTGGAGAAATAAGTACAAATGATCAAGAGGTTACTGTTAATTGGAGCTCTTGAAGTGACTGGGTGAACTATTGAGCACTCAAATTTAGGAACCACAACCAGTGAGATACAAAGTTGGTGATGTTGATTTCAAGATTATTAAATTATACATGCTATTTTGTCACGCACTGTCTAGTGCCTCCGGAGAGAGCACATAAATAAGTATTTAACTCTTTATCCAGTGTTGTACAGTGCATGTGACCTGTCAATGCCCTTGTTATTATGTTTATTTTGACATGCTTTTGGTCCTTTTGATGCTTGTGATGTCTAGAATGTTGTATTCATTAGTAAGGAAACTTGTCTTAACAACTGGCCCCATTACCATTTTGAGTCTGTCTTAAATTTGGAATTGGTAGGACCATATTGATATGATGAGAGGCGTGGAGGCACACTAAACCTTTTTAAACTCAGATTATATAAGCAGGTGAACACTGATAGTAGTTATTAGCAATATTCAAGAATTCAAGTACTGTATGTATAAAAGTAGGAACATTCTTTCTTCAAGATGATTATCTATTATTTTTACACATCATGTAAATGGATACAAGATTAGTAATAAGATTGTATAAATTACAGGGTGCATTTATCTGAACAGATATAGCATTATGCTTTACTATAAATATGCTAGATTCCTGCCCATGTACTGTAAATTTGTTGCCACAACAAGATAAAATCCTCCATCTTCATCTTCCTTAATGCTTTCGAGATTTATCCTAGTAGGGGAGGATTACACCTTTCCCACATGGTGACCTGTAGATAGTGGCAATACAAGTAACTTTGTACTTGTGTAGGCTAACTGATCAGCTGAAGACAAGAAGAGTGATAGATTTCTAGAGAAGATTTATTATATCAATGAGGAATGATTGAAGCAAACTAGTCTTTGAGCTTTGTTTGAAGTCAGTGATGATAACAAGGGATAAAGCAACAACAAGAATTTGCGTATAGGTACTGGAATAGGTTTTTGTAACATTGTGCTCTATGGTGAATAATTGAAATGTTGAAATGAATGCTGCTGTCATCAAAATCTTGGTTTTCTTTTGGTAAAACTGTAGGTCAGCATAAAAGGCTTTGCTCTCAAGTTTGAGAGATGCCAGGTTCTTCTTACTAAATTCCATCTTTAACATTGCAGTACAGGCAGTCCGCGGTTATGGCGGGGTTCTGTTTCTGAGGGTATGATGATAACCGAAAATCGGCGATTTTTGGGGCATATCAGCGCCGAAAAGTGCCGATTTTTTGTTATTGGCGCCTCTGTTAGGTATGTAACGGCGCCAATACCCAATTATTGGCGCTGATAAAGCAGAAATCGGCAATTTTTGGTGCAGAAAATTACCGATTTTCGTTGCTTGAGAAGCCCCATAAAACCGGATTGCCGTTAACCGGGGACTGCCTGTACTGTATCTGTTTTTCAGTTTAGGTGATCGTAACATATTTTCAGCTAAAGGTTTCTCATATAAAGTTTCAGTAGAGATATTAAGACAAAAGTGAAGGGACACATTGGAAGGTGCGCATGATAAAATTGTAATGTAGCAAAAGCTTTCATGTTCATGCTAGTGAGTACTATCCTTGTAAATTTTTTAGAAAAATGTATGGTGCTCTTGTTTATACTGTACTCCTCCATTCCTTCCAGGTGATGGAGTTTGATGGTGACCCCGTGGTCAGAGGAAGCGTTGCTACCAAAATCCATCAGTGCCCTTATTGTAGCTACTCAACTGGACATAGGTTTCACCTTAGAGATCATATTTATATCCATACAGGCTACAAACCCTATCATTGTTCATATTGTCCCATGAAGTTCACAACTAAAACCCACCTCAAAACCCATGTCCGGAAGCATACAGGAGAGAGGCCTTTTCATTGTCAGTATTGTCCCTTTGCTGCTAGTCAAAATATTATTGTAAAAAGGCATATATTGAGTCGTCATAAAGACAAAATATCAAATAAGTGAAATCTTTACAAATCTGCTTGTGATTTACTGTCAGTGCATTGCTCTGAGCAAGTGAATACATCTGTGGTTCACAGAGATTTAGGTTGGTTAGGGAGGATGGTTTCCACATAAATTGATATTGTATAGAGGCATCAGTCTTATGGTTGAAAGCACATTCATTTTTTATGTATGTGTCCCTGTAGACGTATTAGGTCATCCACAGTTTTGTGTAGTAATCATAGGACTGGCAGAGAGATCAGAAGAGACTTAGATTAAATGGTGACTTGAATGAGCGTTCGCAAGCTCAATACTCAGCTTGTTTTCTTTTGAGTGGGTTGATTTATGAACTATTCTACCAAGAAAATTCGTACTGTATTACATTCAAGACCTATTATCGCTAGCACACTTTCATTACGCTGGCGTATCGACTGTTATTCTCTCAATAGTGAGTAGTACCTTACACAAATCATGGTAACTACGAGACTGATACTATCTCTTGGGCCTTTCAAATTTTCCCCTTTTTTTTTTCTTTCTCATCTTATCTCGATTCCCTGTGAATTTGTAAGTATGACTTTTATTTTTATAGTTGTCATTACTGTTTAGGCCATAAAAGTCAATGAAGTAGATCACTTATGTGTTGAAGTAATGTTTTCAGAATTGATGAAATATGTAGAGTTGGTGTCTACCATTATTTGATATAGTGTTTACGGAAATTTTTTTGTTAAATGGAGATGTTCTGATAAATGCCAGTAATTTTTTGGTTGAAGTTACTTTCAAGATTGGAAATTCTGTATTGTGGATATAGGTTTTGTAGATGTCTCATTACATTGTTTTTGGCTAAAATTATCAAAATTCTTGTCTATGTATATAAACTGACATTTCATTATCCTTTGTTCTGCCAGACATTTGACAATTGAGACAGATGGAACATTTTGAAATTGAAACAGATGGATTTTGAAAATATTCATGTATAGTATTTTCTGCGTATTATAATAAAGTGTGGTCAGTGGAGTGAACTGAATCTCATAGCGCAGCGCAGCATCACTGTACAGGCAGTCCCCGGTTATCAGCGATCCGGTTTTAAGGCACTTGTCTAGCGGCGATAACCAGATTTTCAACACCGATCTCCTGTCATCGGCACTGATCCCCGGTTATCGGCGCCGATAACCAGTGATTGGTGCTATTATCACCAATCCCCAGTTGTCTGCGATTTTCGGTTATCGTCACACTGTCGGGAGCAGAATCCCCGCCGATAACTGGGAACTGCCTTCAATTTATATTGGAACGAATATTTCACAATTGTTTTGTGTTTTAGCAGGCCTTTAAGGCTGCCCTTACATTTTAATTAAATATGAAATTCATTACTGCATATCAGATTCTTGACTGATCACCTGGTTCCATGACAAGTCTCTGCTATCATGAAAAAATATGCACTATGGAATTTACTGGTCACTTATTTGTAATAACTACAGCAACAACTTAATGTCTCAATTTCCTCATATCTTTTTGTATACACTTATCACCAAAAACCTTTTGATCTGTCTGGGTAACCTAAGAAACACAGCCTCCCACTGTGGGATCCTAACTCGTGTGATAGGTTAGGCTGAGGTTAACCTAACTCATTTTAATATAGAGCTTGACACTACAAAGAAGATGTCTACTCACCTGCAGAAGAAGGGTGGAGAAACTGTAGGCCACTTTAAGTTGTCGTGTAATTTCAGCAACAAAGTATCAGGGAAATCAGGATTAGGTTATTTAGTTAGACTCCAGGGGGTCCAGACTCATGAGGTGCTGCTGCACAGGAAAGGGAAAGTGTCTCATTAATAAATGAAGACTGGGTTCTTACGAGTGAAATGGAGATCTTGAAGGTGTGTGATACAAAATGGACAGATTCATGGTTGGAGAGTGGGGTGAAGGTTGCTATATAACACAGGTTGAGGAAGCACAGAAATGTGGTGCCCAGAGGCTAGAAATTGGACCCAGCTCTCAAAGATTGAGATGGTTTGGGCAAGTGCTGAGAAAAGAAATGATTAGAAAAATGGTAGATATGGAAATAGTGGGATGAAGACTAGCAGGAATCCCCAGAATCCCATGAAGTAAGGACAGTGGTGAAGACCCAGACAGAATGGGAATCCAGGCAGGAAGTGCACAAGACAAAAAAAAAAGAGAGAGAGAGTGGCAAGAACTCCTTCCATGTCTAACCCTGTAAAAGGAAATTCGGATACAGAAATGGTAACAGTATAGATAAACGGCCAGAAACAGAAAAAGGTGATGATTGCGGGACCATTTCAGATGGCTTCTTGGCCAAATGAAGGGTAAGGTGGTTGCTTCTGGATGTCAAGATGGTAGCTCACAAATTAAGTGGTAAAACTGTAGCTTAAATACAGTAGTTTACCTCTCAGGAAGGTAATGTTAGGTTCGACTAAGTATATTCGTAGAAAGTTAGGTGTGCGTTTTCTGATTGTATCTCTCACTGATCTCTGGAAATCTTTTCATTATGCTTTGTGGTATAAACAGAGGTCATTTTTCTTGCTGGGGTTCTCATAGTTTTTGTTGTAATGTTGCCTCTTTTCCTCTCAGAATATATACAGTAGATTGCATAGGACAATGGTATTGTGGGATGGGTGGGCGCTTATATTGTGAGCTCAAGAAGCAACCTTTTTAAGCCATCTCTCTTCTTGATCCCCTTTTTAAATTTCTGAGGTAGTTTTTATTTAAATTTCAAGTACCAAGTTTTGTATCACCTATGAAGTTATAGTTAAATTTTTGTTTATTTCTCCCTTTACAAGATTTTTTATTTTTGTTACTTCTTCGTTTAAAAGCTTAAAAAAGAAAGCTGTAGTCAATGGTTTTGAGACTTAAGAGCAGGTATATTTTTTCATAATCATTCTTGTATAATATTTAGCTAATGTGAATATACAGGAGATGAATCAGAGCATTATATTTGTCTGGTCTTTATATTTATATTGAAGTGTTAACAATAGTACCCTTAAATGTAAGAATGCAACTTTATTTTCCACTTCAGTGTTTTACTATGCCCATGTTCCTCACAGGTCTCGGCAGAAGAGGATGGTGCCGTAACACTGGGTCTACAAAAGAAAAAACGTCGAAGTCACCAGTGCCCTTATTGTAACTTCTCCACCAGTTATAAGTGGTATTTACGGGAACACATCAATAACCACTTGGGTTATAAAGCATATTCTTGCGAGTATTGTCCTATGAAGTTTTCCAATAACACAACTTTCAAAAATCATCGTAGGACTCACACTGGAGAACAACCTTTCAAATGTACTTTTTGTGGTTATAGTGCATGTCAGCGCACAGCTTTGAGGGGACACATGTTGCGGCATCATAAAGATTTTCTATGAACTGAGTGATTATTCAACTTTCTATCTTTTTTAAGGAGAATCAAAGTTAAAAAAACTACACTTTAATGTGGATGACACACCAACATCAGCTAAGTCTCTCCTTCCCTACCTTGCTAAATGCCTTCAAAAGATCTCATAAATTTCATCCTCATCTCATTGGTCATTTAGGTAAGGTCTCATCCTTGTATTCATGCTGTAGCCCTTTTATGGCCCTCTGCTTTGTAGTAATTGTGTTAATGTTTTAGTTTTATTGTTAACATTCTTATATAGGACACACAATAGTAAGTGGTGCAGTTAGATTGTACATAATTTGATGTTTTATTCACTTTGGAGGTGTTATATCAGTGTATTAATTATACCTAACAACAGATGTTGCCTCAAAATGCTAGGCTCAACTTAATGTCTTAGGTTCTCTCTTTGTTTAGGTGGAATGTCTGACACTTGTATTCTTTTCATGTGTCCCATTCTCATTGTATGTAATTGTGAAAACTGCATGCCAGATACGGGATGTTTTATATCAGTAAAAATCACCATCCAGATATTATACCCTGCTGTGCAGAGATAAGTGGAAAAAGGAAAAACTTGTGAGCTTGGTGGAGGCGTTAGTTGCTATTACCTTCTGTTACTTCATTCGAAGGACACCATATTCTTTGAAAGCTTGAATTTCAAGCCAATGGGCCCTGGGTGCTTGTTCCATATGAATAGGGTACATCATCTGATTAATAATAATTTACTACCGAATACTTTCAAATGACCGTTATGGTATGTTTCAATTTGTAAGTTCTAATAAAGACAAATAAGGATATCATGCTTTTTCTTTCCTATTCTGAGAAACATATTTGGGTTAACTGCCTACAGTGTGTCTGTAGCAGCACACTGTAAGTCTGTAAGAACTTAGGGTTGTCTGCAGCATTGCTTGCTGCAATGCATTGTTTTAACTTTTCATTTGTCATCCACTTTGTTCTCTGACGTCATTTACCTCAACTTGCTCCAATTTTCACTTGATCAAAAACAAGCCATGTGGGCAAATTCTGTGAGCAAGAATGAGACTCGATGGTGTGGTTAATAATAATAATAATAATAATAATAATAATAATAATAATAATAATATGACAAAAACCTGAAGCCAAATACTGAGGATTGCTTGAAATCCCACTTAGCTAACATCATGTTATGCTTTACACGAATGATATTCATTGTTTGTTACTGAATGTGTCAGGGACTAAACTCATTTCTCAAAACTATTAGTATATGCAAAAGAAAGTAAAGGGACATTGTGTATACAGTTTTTGAAGTTTCGAGTTTGCTGTTCGCTATAAGTTACAGCACTAATGTTTAGTACTTTTTAGGGCACTTCATTTTAAGGTAAATTAAGATATTTGGTCCTTAAGAGGGTGTCCTTTTACTTCATGTGTTTGGGAAATTTGGGAGTATAATATAATAAATAGGCTCCTAAAATAGGATGTGACCATATTTTCAAGTGTAGTATGCTTAGGAGATTCAAAGAGGATTTTTTAGGCATTCATTCTTACAATTTTATAATCATCTCTTTGGGATTATATTTACGTAAGGTTTGGATATTCTACTTGTTTACTGATGTTTGTTACAAAATGTTAAAATCTTCACAGCAGAATGTCTTCTGGACAGAGAACTGTTTTCATAAAATTCAGAAACTATGAAAAACTATTAGGAAAGTTTGACTTTTTACTTTTTAATGGTTAAATTCATTTGTGTTTAATGTACAAACCTGTGCATCACTAGAGCCTGTCATTTTTAAGAATTTTCTAAGGAGACAGTTATGATGTTTATCAATGTAAAGCTTTTGTCTACGATCAGTGTGCTCTTCATTCGTTTCATAATTTGCTTTTTTTTTTTTTTTTTTCCCATACAGTTACCCCCGTATTCGCGGGGGATGTGTCCCACACACCCCCCGCGAATGGATCAAATCCACGAATGCTTAAAACCCCTAAAAACATTTAGAACTGCCCATTTTTGACAGTTTAAACACAGAAAACCCTGTAAAAATGCTTATACCTGAATATTTTAATAGTTTTATCACAAAAAGTGCATTTATTCATGAAAATGATATGAAAATACAGTAATTAGTGAATATTTCTCAGTGAAAAATACCGCGAATCGGCGAATTTTCTGCGAATGATGGCTAGATATGTTCCACAGAGAAACCCGCGAATGCTTGAGTCCGCGAACGTTGACAACGCGAATAGTACTTCTCAAAAACTGGATAACAAATTTCCTGGCAATGAGGTTGTGCTTTCTAACTTTTGTAAGGAAAAGGTGCTGTCATAAGTAGTTTGCCCTCCTGAATGGGGTCTTAACTCTGGTTTTATGTAGGCTCCTAGCCTTCCCCTCTAAAACCCTTTGAGACTTTGCTATCAGCAGTATTATTGCATCTACTAATTGATAGTGATCTACATCAGTTCTTAGAAACCTTTGCCTTCCATTGAGCCTCCTTTTTCTTTGAAGGGGAAAATTAGCTACACTTCAGGAGCAAAGCATTTGTCATTTACTCTTGACAGAGATAAGCTCTGGAAGGGTATTCATTGATTTTATATATAAAAACTAATGTTTTTTATAACAAAGTTTGCTCACACAAATCCATAATCATATACAAATGCCTTGTCTCCATGGATGAGGAAATCCCAGTCTCACCTGCCCTTGGAGTTAAGATCCAGGTAAATTCCCTTGCTCACTGGTACTACCTTGGCTTCAGCTTCTATGTGAGTTACGGCAGCACACATCTTTTTATGAAGACAGTTTAAGAGATCTGTTGTAAATGACGGGGAGGAGAGGTCAGCCTCCGCCTACTCTCTCCCCATTGGCTATCACTCAGATGCCACCGAACCTTGATTCTATTTTTAAACCGGATCCAGCTAGGGCTCTGAGATTTTCCCCTTTGTAAAGATTGAGATGTTTGTAAGTTATGAAAAATACAATTAGATGAAAAATTTGATTTCAGGAGCATCAGTCTCCCAGGATTGCCTTTTGCCAATGTCAGTGATTCATGTAATTCATACTTATTATCTCTTGTTTGAGTAGCTCTCACTTTATATTTTCGGCCTCTGGCCAACGCATGCCTAGAATATTAGCCGTGAGGGCATTTTATACATTTCCAGTTGTTATTGCCTTCCCATGAGCCTCTGACATCTATCCAAGTGTCCTCCTATGAGCCAGAGGAAATGGAGTATGGCATAAGAAAAATTAGCTAAATTTTGACACTTGGTAAATCAGTGTTGTCTTTGACTTTATTCACCTTTCATCTGTGTCATTCTCTTTGTTTCTAAGGTCTAAAATCAATCATACTTGGCCATCAGTTTCATTGTTACAATTGCTTTTGTAATGTTTTATGACAAATATTATTACATAGAGCTTCATACTTTACACTCTAATTTCTGATTTCACATTTTTTTATAATTGGTTTTAAAGAAACAAACTTTGGAATTATTATCAATTAAATAATTTTTGAATTAGCATAAATGGACATTTTGGGAAGGCATGGTTTCTTTATAATTTCCTACTGCCATAGAGAGCTCAGCACTCACATTTAGGCATTTACAATCACATGACTGTCAGCCTTTGAGATTATGGCTTTTTTTGTGATCTAGATTGCAGACTTTAATCACTGAGATTTTTTAGGAATAAAGAAAACCTAAACTAAATAAATCCAGGCAGTAGAGTATGCAAACCATTACAGGCAGTCCCTGGTTATAGGTGATCCACTTTTACGTTGCTTGCCTGGGGGTGACAATAACTGGATTTTCTGTAACAATCTCCGCTTATCGGCACCAATCCCCGGTTATAAGCACCGATTTCTAGTTATCAGTGATTTTCGTTTATTGTCATGCCATCAGGAACGGAACCCCAGCTGATAACTGGCGACTGCCTGCACCTGATTGCAACAGTTTAGGGACATAGACTCCATTGTAGATGGAAACAAGAAAAAGAAGAAAAGAAAAAGGACCTGCCTTATTAACGACGGGAGATAATAGTACAGAAATTGCAAATAGAAATACAAAGCATAACATCAGAGGAGAAGCATTACTGTACAGGCAGTCCCCAGTTAATGGCGGGCTCGGTTAACAGCGATTCGGTTTTATGGCGCTTGTCTAGGGATGAAAATTGGCAATTTTTGGCGCCGAAAATCGCTGATTTCTGCTTATTGGCGCTGATAATTGGGTATTGGCCCCAATACATACTTAACAGAGGCACCGATAACCGAAAATTGGCGCTTTTTGGCGTCGATAACCCCCGAAAATCGCCGAAAAAGCCCACAAATCGCTGATTTCCGGTTAGCGGCGATTTTCGGTTATCATCACACCCTCAGAAACAGAACCCCGCCAATAACCGGGGGACTGCCTGTATTTGCCAAGCCAAGTGACCCAATAATTGCCGTTTTCCACAGAGTGAATGGAAGTGGCGACCTGGTTGTAATAAACCATTGCCTGAAATGGTACCTAAAGCAAAAGAGATTGTAAAAACACTGGGGAGCAAGATCTGAAAAGGGAAGACCAGTAATTAAACAATTTGTGTTTGACTTGGGCTTGCTGAGAATGAACATGAGGAAGAAATTCCACAAATGTGATACGAAAATTTCAGTTAAGTATGGATAAGGCCAGAATAAAGTTTTAGTAACATGAGAGAGGAGTACTTCTTTTATCTAAACCAAAGTACATAACTTTTAAAACAGATTTAGCTGTTTGTAACACAATATGTAATCTTTCAAAGTTTATAGTGTTGGTATTTCTGAAGCCCCTTTGATATTGTGGCTTTCCAAAGTTTTGGGTATGATCCAAAGCAACGCACAAAATATTTATCAAATACCTTGGATATTTCTGTGTTGGAGCGGGTGCTTTCCAATTATGTACTCTTAAAGCCCAAATATGGAATTGGCTAGCATGTAATTGTTGAAATGCTGTGAAATCATTGATGTAGTTGGTAGTGGTTTACTGATGAAAAATTTTAGTTATGCCAATTTTGTGCAGTAGGAAGCATTTTTGTTCTTAATTTGTTTTAGCTAACCAGTCAATTTGCAGTCATGTGGGTGGCCTCTGAAAAAAGGAAAACTATTACAATAAGTGGAATAATAAAATTTATTTCTATTCTAAACCAAGATGTTTCATTTCATTTGGACTTCATAGAGGCCTTTCTTGTGTTCCACTTTCAAGTGGTGAAGGTGGCTAAAACTAGTACTGTATTTAAATAGGAAGCTTTGGGAAGGAGATAAGGAGACACCATAGCCTCATGGTCTAAGAGCTCACCTAATACTCCACCTCCTTTGCAGGCGGAGTTGGAGAAGGCCAGTTTGCAGAGCCAAAGGCTGGGAGGCGGAGATGGAAGTGTAAAAGTTCATCGCTGCCCCCAGTGTGACTACACAACCAAGAACTCTGTGCATTTAAAGGAACATATTTATACCCACACAGGATACAGACCTTATGAGTGTTTATATTGCCCAATGCGTTTTACCCATAAAACGACTTTGAAAAATCATATGAGGAGGCATACAGGGGAAAAACCATTCAAGTGCATCTATTGCTCTTATTCTTCAAGTAGGAGAAGTATGCTGAAGTCCCATTTTATGAATAAACACAGGACACAATTGTAAAGGGTTCCAACCACTTTAAACAAGTTACAGTATATACAATACTGGGATGTATTCCTAAAAGATTATTTTTTGTCTGGCATCTTTTGAATGAAAAGCAAAGTTGTTGAGCACTGTGTTTACACTGTGAGACTCTTAGGACTTCTCTTTCACATCTTTGAAACACTTACCTCCCTTTTCTCATTTGTCACAGAGTTGAGGTAGAGGAGAATCTTCATGAACTTAGGAATATCAGCTGCACTGGTGCATTCATTGTAGTTATCTTCTTCAAGTAATTCATTTATAAGATTATTAAAACTGATGTTGTGGCTACATACATGTCTTTTGTGTCATTTATCAGTCTTTTGAGGTCTTGTGATTAGTCAAAAGAGGTTTTTTGCCATTTTCTCAACATTTGAATACTTTTCTAAAATGAATACAGTATCTCCCAGTTCATTGTAATGTACAGTACTTTACTTAATAATAAATTGTTCATTTACATTAGTTATGTACTTAATAATTTTTTTATTTATGCTGGCTAAGAAATACTGTATCCATAGTTATCTATCATTCTCTGTCATGTGTATCCAGTAACTTTTATTATAAGAGGTACTGTATTAGGGTTTATATGGGCACGAACAGCTTGCACGTATAATCGGTATTTGTATAGTACTCTGTTATGTAAGGCGTGGTTTCAGGGATGGAGGGGGGAGGGAGATCTTGGAACTACTTGCGGATATTGGGGCCCCACCTGAATTTAATTTTCTTTATTTGTTTTGACTTCTTTTTAATAATTTGTTTATAAAATGAGTGACATTTTACACAAAGCTATGTATTGATTTGAGTAACCCCCGCTAGTATGTTTGATGAAAACCATTCCTTGAAGATCGACAAATAAAATATGCAAAACTGTTAACTGACTGTAATATTATTATAACAAACAAAACTGTGAGGAAATTGGGCTTAGTTTGTAATACACAGTATGCGTGAGTGCTGGTAGATGATGCAGAAGTATTCGCTGATGTAGTTAAGCAATCAGAATTATCAAAATAAACTGTGACCATTTCTGGAAAGATTGGCGACAAGTGGTTATGTTTCTCTCATAGAAACGCCGAGAAATTTTGAGTATCAATAAGCATTTTTCCATAAATTATTACATATACAGAAAAATTCATGCATGGGTTCAATATTCACCAGTTTTGGGTTGAAAATAAAAAATCCTCTTATTCACTCTTGGGTAAACATTGAATAAGAGAGATTGGTTGGATGAAAGATAAAATCATAAAGTGTTATGATGCAAACTTAAGTTACTAAGGCTAAACAAAAAAAAGGCACCAAGAAATTTTCAGTAGCAGCAGTTGGAGGTGGCAAAGTGAGTGTTGTCAACAGTAGACAGTGTGCTCATAAGTGATTGAAGCTCCAGCTTACTGAAGGTGTCGGCATTTCTGTGAAGATGCTAATCAAGCAGGTGAAAAAAAACTGTTTGGAAACGTCAGTGGTTGTAGTAGGTGTTGTTTTAAGCTTGGTTCCACCTTTGAGGATGCAGTAATACGTATGCTAAGTAAGCATATGGTCACATAGGGACTTTGAAGGTCAATTTCTCTATTCTGGCAGTGGCCAGGTCCCAAGGTTGTTCATGCTATGTGTGGTATTTGTTAGTCTATTGCTGAGTATTTAGTGCAATAAATTCACCCCAAAATTTCATTCCACCACGGAAGTGTTGTATTTTCAGTGATGCTTAGAAGCTCTATAGGAAGTGTTGTATTTTCAGTGATGCTTAGAAGCTCTATAGTAACTTCAGGAAGATTATCTTAAAAATCCTCTTCCCAACAATTTTATTCACATTTCACAAACTTTATGAAGTTGTTGTAAATGTTGAAACTGTATGTAGGATCCCTTCCCAGTGATCTGAAGGGAAAAGATGCCCACAAAGCAGCTAAGGCTGCAGTGATTATAATCAGATCAAAAAGCAGCCTTCCTGTCAGTGGTTATTCATTACCTCAGAAGACCAATAAACAGTATTAGGTTGAAGGGTACACATTTTAAAATCATGAATAGGATAACAACATGTTGAAACATTAACCCATCATTGGGTTGCAAACAGGAATAGCCCACCCTACACCTAACTCCACCACATTATTTCCTGTTTCCTGGGTGTACGTACTGAACTTCCTTCCCCTTAGATGGGCCCTACTACACTGCATGTTTTTAAATTGAAAATACAGATTCAAGAATAGATGCACTTTACAGTGTAAATCAGTCAAATAAATAGCATCCACAAACACAGGGACCTAGAATGTATAAAGATTTTTTAAAGGAAACCTAATATCTGTTAGGGAATTCAAATGTTGTATATACATATGGGAACAAACTTCATGAGGTTGATTTCAAGCACTGTGTTTTGCTGGTCACATTGCTGAGGCATAGCCAAGGATGAGGCAACCCTTACTGGGGATGTGCCGCCAATTATCATTGAAGATTATCACTGATTTGCAGCTAAATTGTTGTACAGTGAATATCAGTCTTTACTGTAATTTACATTTATATAACGGTGAGAATCATTTATGTATTTTTCCTGCTGAGGATTCCCCAGTAGCGTATAATGTTAGTACTGAAGGTTGCAGTATTTCAAGTGTATTGTTACCAGTTATTTACTGTTTGAGGTGCACTACTCACAGTACTTCGTGGTTTTCCCTTCACCTCTTGTCAGAAGCAAAATGTGTATGCATTGCCCAAACTATTTTTATTAAATGTACACTTGCATGCTTTGCCAATGTCATTGCATGAGAGCTCACCTATTGCTTCACTTCCCTCACAGGTGGAGCTGGAGGGCATTGACATGCAGCAGCAAGACATGAGAGATGAAGAAGGAGGCCCTTTTAAAATTCATCACTGTCCTCACTGCAACTACTCAACCAAGCATAAAGGGCATTTAAAGCTTCACATGTACACCCACACGGGTTACAGACCTTACCAGTGTTCTTATTGTCCCATGAGTTTTTCTCATAGTACCACCTTGAAAAATCATACAAGGAGACATACAGGTGAAAGGCCTTTCAAATGCAGACATTGTAATTACTCTGCCAGAAGGAAACAATTATTGAAGTCGCATGTTATAAGTAATCACATGGATAAATTATATAAGTGAAAGGCTCTTAATTGTTTGCACAATGGAGGAAAACTTAGCAAATTTGCCCCTCAGTAGGTGACAGGAATAGAATGCAAAAGACATTGAATGTACTAAAAAACATCTCTGGTACAATATTTTTCTTGCCAGTGCAATTGAATTTTCATTGCTGATCTTTGGAGGAGTTCTTACAGTGTGTACAATATTTCCATTCTGTCAAATACCTTGGTAACTCCAGGTCAGAATAGGCCCCTGATTTATTGAAAGATGGTATTTATCTTGAGTGCATTGCTTTGCAGAAAATTAAAATAAAGTAATTTTTCTAACATACTGTACTAGATTTACAAGCAACATTTTGTCCAGTCCACAACAATATGACCGGTTCCTGTGTTGCTGTGCATTTGTGTTCATTGATGAAATTTGGAAAGTTGGATCATGCATGTTACTAGGCTTGGATATTCCTGAACTTCTACTTTCCATTTATCTTTGAGAATGGAAGTGAAAATATAAGTCACCCTGGCCTTGGATCAGTATCTGAATTCCAGTTGAACAGGGAAGTTCTTGCCTGTCCAGGAGTCTTTATTGTGGTTGTATTTCGTCAGTGTGAAAGATATTAGAAAAGAATATTTCCTGGCTGGTCACACTGAGGTCTTGAGCATTGTATGTTAATGTGTTTCAAGGTCCGCCGTGCAGTGTGCTATGCATCAGATGATTACCTTGTGCCTTATTCTCATTTACTCTGTTGGGTCTCAGTTTGTATCCTCTCATCTGTCAGACTCAAGTTGAGATCTCTGTCATTCACATCCTTTTGTTTTGGTTGAACAGCACTTTCATTTGTTAGTTGTAGTAATGAGACTCTTCTATGAATGAAGTGCTCAGTAGTCAGATAGGTGAGTGAGGCAGCCCTGTTGTCAGAATCATGAATTAGATTATTTTCTTATTTTCATGGATAAATGGGTCCATGTAACTTGTTGGGAGTGACCAGTGAAGGTTTTACAAAGATTTGATTTAGTTGTTCCAAGTAGATATTCATTTGTTTAACTTTTATTACACATTTTACTTGGCTTGTATCTACAGAGGAATAACATTTGGTCCTTTCCTCTCTGCAGTAAGTACAACTAAACCTGATTTTGTAGTTAAGCTTACATGCTCTGTTTAGTGTCTTGATTTGAGAGCTCACCTATTGGTCCCCTTCCCTCACAGGTGGAGCTGGAGAGCATAGATTTGCAACAGCAAGCTCTGGATGATGGAGAAGGAACATCTTTTACAACTCACCGCTGTCCCCAGTGCAACTACACATCCAAGAGAAAAGGAAATTTAAAGCTTCATATGTACACTCACACGGGTTACAGACCCTACAGATGTTCTTATTGTCCTATGAGTTTTTCACATAATACCACCTTGAAAAACCATATGAGAAGACACACAGGTGAAAGGCCTTTCAAATGTAGTTATTGTGCATACAGTGCCAGCAGGAAAGATGTGTTGAAGTCACATGTTTTCAGTTATCACACAGACAAATTATAGCAGATGTGAAATACTTTAAATCCTTTGCATTTTAAAGAAAATATTTTTAAGAATTACTTATGTACGTACATGTTTCACCTTTTTGTTAGAACGAGGAAAGCTTTAAAAATTTTTTATAAAAATGGAAGGATTTACATTTATTTCATTTTAGCAACTGCGGATTATATGCAGTTTATTTCAGGAGAAGCTGCAGCTTTAAAATGGAAATGTATCTGAACTTTGCATGGGCTGTTCGAGAATCAAGGTAACAAGAAAAATCATGAGTTTATGTTTTTCATGAATTGTAAGCAGAGAAGACAGAATCAATCCCCCTCCTCAAAACAACTGGGTGACAGTTGGACACTTCCCTCTTATACCACATGGGCAGTATTCCCACAAGCAAGGCATGACAGGACTAACAATTGGGAAACTGGGAAATGCAAGGGATTCTTCAAAAGAAAATTACAAGCACTGAATAAGATCAAAAGACAATATGTAATACCTGCAGTAGCTCAAGGAAATGAGCATAAAAGATTGACTAAGAACAAAAGGACATTAAAAGTTAGGGTAAAGAAAAAACTTGGGAGAGTGAATGCAAAAGATTGATCTTATTGTATTTCATGGCATTTGGAAAATCATACAGGGCTTATGTTTTTAAGGGATTTGAAATCTCACCAGGTCTAGGCATAGAATTAAGCTGAATCTCAGCGCAAATACCCAATGAATCTTGGCCTCTCATCACTGTTGTCTTAGTGGATGAACACTTTTGACTGCCTCCCAGTAAATGAGCAATTTTCAAAATCTGCGATTTGACATTGTAACTTTGATAAGGAAAATATTTTCTAGGTGAAAAATAATATATCATATGATCTTATTGGTTGGGTCCCTATGCTACTATGATACTAATAATTTAGTTTGTCAGGTACATACGGACTCTAATCGCTATGTACACCACATTAATCTTGGAAAATCATGGGCATTGTGCGAGCCAGTGCTATAGATATTTCTAGAGCCATATTGTAATTGAGCATACTTGCTTTGTATAGTGTCATGGTTTGAGAGCTCACCTATTGCTCCACTTCCCTCACAGGTGGAGCTGGTGGGCATTCACAAACAGCAGCAAACTCTGGGAGACGAAGAACGAAGACCTTCTACTACTCATCGCTGTCCTCATTGCAGCTACACATCAAAGACTAAAGGAAATTTAAAGTTTCATATATACACACACATAGGTTACAGACCCTACCAATGTTCTTACTGCCCCATGAATTTTTCACACAATACCACCTTGAAAAATCATATGATGACACACACAGGTGAAAAGCCTTTCAAATGCAGTCATTGTACCTATTGTACCAGTAGGAAAAATTCATTGAAGGCCCATGTCATGAGTATTCACATGGACAAACTACAGCTGTGACAGGCATTTAATCCATGGAACATTTTAAGAGATTGCTAGCTGGTTTGTGTAAGTTGTCCTTTTTCAGGGAAACAAAACTAGACCTAATAAATTGGGAATTCACATTTTCATTTTCAATATACCTCAGAAGTAACTGGGTGTGAGCTTCACATTGTGTAGGCTGAGAGGCAACCAAAACGAGTGGGAAAGTCTTGTTTATATTTTTCACGAAATTGTGATGTCAAATAGTTGTTCGCTGTTGATGTAAAATTCTGGCTTAGTGGTGAAAAGCGGCATCTAGTTCTCGATTTTTTTTTAATTTGCAAAGTAACTTATCCAGTCTTTCTAGGGAAATATACTTGCTTACATGCAACAAGAAACATTACCAATTTGTAGGGCAAAATTCTCTTAAGGATAAAAAAAAATAAGCTTCCTGTATCCTGGTGTCTTAATTATGCTGGTTTCCATGTGTAAGACATTGGAGAAGGATGTAAATTGGCTGATCACATTTGGGCTTTTAAGCTATTGTTGTGAATATGGAATGTAATATCTTGACGGTAGCGTTGATTGTCATCATTTGTCTTGTTCATGCTGCTTGGTTTAGCCATCTCACAGGTATGATGTGTTTCTGAATGTCTGACAGATAGAGGTTCTTTTGGTATCTTAGTTCATTTCATCTGCTTGGTTAGGTCACCAGGGAATTTATCCTCCTTGTTTTGGTTTGATTCCTGTCATCTCTTGTGACAGCCTGTTTTGTTTCATGCTTGTCTTCTGTTCCTGTCTCAGGGACACAGTAATTCCCTGTCTGATGTTGGGATAATTAAAACCAAAAGTTTGTGGTTCAAAGCATTTTTACAGGTACCTTAGGCTCAAAAATAATCCTAGAATTCTTATCACCGAGATAAAATATACTTTCCATATTTACAAGAAGCTGGTGCTCGATACAAGAAGCTGGTGCTCGTTAAGTGTTGAATTGCTTATGTATTTAGAAAATATATCCAAACCAGCAGCTCTTGTGATGATCAGTCTTGGAAATTTAAGTACGTATAGCAGAGGTTGTGACACCAGTTTACATTAATCAACGGTAATTTCAGTTACACAGTGAATAACTGAAGTCATTTTGTCAGAATCTTTAACAGTCAATTTATCCAATTACTGTATCAAGCACCCTTATTTTATAAGGGTGATTCCTTTGTGCACACCCTATGTCGGTAAAAAAAAATGACTAATTAATCTGGGAAACTAGATTCCAAAGAGACCCTATTTCATGTAAGAGGCTGTTGTACACAGCATATTGTATTTGGATTTAGTATTTTTTCATTACTAACAATGAGTTTGATATTAGCAGGATGTCTGCTTTATTTTCATAATGGGGTGCAGGGAAAGCTCATTAAACACCATTATTTGAATGCACATAGTTGGTAATGTTCAGTGAAGTGATAGTAGTACTGTAGTAGTAATTAATAAAAATCACAAAGGCAAAAGTTGAAAATTGTTTTTAACTGGATTGGGGGAATCATTTTTGGAAGAATTCATGTTACAATGTATGATCTACGGATTTGTTGGGTCCCTTTCATAGTTATCAAGTGCAGGGTATTCCAAAGTTAGGTCATTTCTCATAGCGGATGGTTAAGAAAGAGAGATATATTATAATGTTTCATCCTCCTCAGTCTTTTGAAATACATTGTCGAGTTTATTTAAAATGCCCCAGTAGTTCATCATGAATAGGGAGGCACTGGGATATTTGGTAGCATATTTCAGAATGCTTCTTGCCAATTTGTGTTGGGTGAAGTTAAAACTATTGAAAGTTATACTGTGATATCTTGTCTTGGTTAAAGAAATTTGAATTACCCTAAAAGTTTCAAGATGAGAAGTAAGGTCTTGTTGGAGTAAAGTGTACCAGTTTTGGAAATGCATTTTTTTCTTATGTCTAATACCTCTGGAGGCATTGCATGGTACTGTATTTGCAATCTGCTTTGCATAATGTGCAGAACAACTGTTTATTATGAAATATGGAAATATATATAGTACTGGATTACTGGCATTCTTCTTACCCTTTTCTTACCATAGATACTGTACAGGTGCTCCTTTATTTGAATAAGTTACTTCCGAACGGCTGTTTGTATCTTGAATTTGTTTGTAAGTTCAACTTTATATACTGTATGCAATGTCAATACAGTACGTACAGTACTATTTATGTTTTTTCATACTAAAACACAATTCTGTACTAGTACTGTGCTGTATTTTATAGAGTATTTTATTAATACAAATGAATATAAAACCTAAATGCATTAATTACTGCACTAAATTGTGATGATAATAGTACAATTTATAGAGCACTTTGCTAATACGAATGATACATAAAAACTTAATACTGTAAGCAAAATATGATAATAATACTGTAAAGTACGGTTGCTTTAATTTACGAACATGGTCGTCTTATCTCTGAAAGTTCCTAAGTAGAAGAGCGTCTATATGGAAGGTTATCTTGGACTAGGAATTTTGTGGCAACATAGGCTGTCCCCGGTTAATGGTGGGCTCGGTTACCAGCGATCCAGTTTTACGATGCTTGTGTAGCGACAAAAATCGCCGATTTCTGCTTCTCAGCGCCGATAATTGAGTATTGTCGCCGATACATACCTAACAGAGGTGCCAATAACCGAAAATTGGCATTTCGGCGCCGGTAAGAAATCACCGATTTTTGGTTATTACCACACCCTCAGAACAGAACCCCGCCGATAACCGGGGACTGCCTGTACTCTGTATTCACCCTAAAAGATGTACAGTGCAGTTCAGCATGAGAACTTAATGAATCTCAGTATAAATTTTCTATATGATAGATTGGTGCCGATTATCAGTGCCAATAAGTAGAAATTGGTGGTTTTCAGCGCCAAATTGCTGATTTTCATCACTAGACAAGCCCCATAAAACCAGATCACTGATAACAGAGTCCGCCGATAACTGGGGACTGCCTCTAAAGTCCTTCATACAGGGTATCTTTAATTGCAACCCTGGTTTTCGTGTCTAGTTGCAAGTATGATACAGTGTCTTCACATTGTATATTAGCCCAATAGTCTGACTGCTTGATAAACTTTTTATTTAACAGATCAGAGGCTTGCGTCTCCTTCTTTTGCCTTCTCTTAGCCAGGAAGTGGGCCCAGATATGCTGAACCTCCAGTTGGTTCAAGACTTTCTTTCCTCCCTTCAAAAGTGAGTCTGTCCTTACGTTAAGACCCAGGTTTGTTCCCCATCTGAACAATTGACAAATTTTTTATCAATTTGTATTTTTCATAGCTAACAAACCTGCGGTCTTAATGTATTCTGCCCACCTTTTGCTACCCTTCATTATGGTTACCTGAGCTGGGAGAAACGGAATGCATCATGGCATTATGGGTGAAAGAAGTTTGGCTGATGCCGCATCTCTCATCCCATTGGCCGAACCCCATTGCCACCAATTCCTTGCGTTAAAATTTTATGTTTTTTACCGGCTTCCAGCTGGCACTAGAAGAATTTATCCTTACATTAAGACCGCAGGTTTGTTAGCTATGAAAAATACAAATTGATAAAAAATTTATCATTTTTTATATCATTATGAATATGTATATGAAAGGTACAAGTACTGTAGAGCTTGGTTGCTGAATGTTAAGTTTTTAAAGTCAGTGTTATTGAGGTCAGGCATTTTTAATGCCATTCTGTTGAAAGTCACAAGTACGCTAATGTTTTATAAATGAAAAGATTTCTTAGTATCATGGGTTATGCTCTGCTTTACTGCGTATCAGATTCTTTGAATTTTAAAATCACTGTAAAGTGTGACGCTAATACACAGTACATACATAAGTATACTGTAGTGAGAAATCCTTGCTGTTCCCATTTTTGTACAGAAATAGAAATATCTTAGGACAACAACATAGACAATTGAAATATGAATTAGACAACAAGCAAAGTGCATCTTGTAATTAAGTTCGAATGCTTTATGGACTACCTTGGTCTGAGAGTTCACCTATTGCTCCACTTTCCTCACAGGTGATGGAGGGCATTGACCTGCAACAGCAAGCTGTGGGGGAGAGAGGAGCGCCTTTTAAAATTCATCGCTGCCCTATGTGCAACTACTCAACCAACATTAAAGCAAATTTGAAACTCCATATGCCCACCCACACGGGTTACAAACCTTTCCATTGCCTTTACTGTCCCATGAGTTTTTCCCGTAATGCTACTTTGAAGAACCATACAATGACACACACAGGCGAAAAGCCTTTCAAGTGCAAATACTGTGACTATCGTACCAGTAGGAAAGATGTCCTCAAGGTGCACTATGCAAATAATCATATGAGCAGCTTATAATGTAGCTGAAAGTTCTTAAATAGCTTTGCATTGAAGAAATTATCCATTCAGATTTTTACTTTGGTTTTGGGTGTTTTTGAGATTCTGTCAAACTCATAAGCTTGAAAGCCCCTCATAATAATTGTACCGTATAGGCCAAATGGGAAAATCTCACATCAGAAACTGTTGAAATTGATTTAACTGGAAGTCATTTTGGATATCAGAGTTTTGAACCAATAGGGTGATACCACTTACAATGTGCCTTATGTGGCACAGTTTAGAAGGTACTCTTCTAAAGGCTCTTTGCAAAATACATTTTGTACCTGATTCATTGCTGTCTGCCTTGTCATTTGTTCATTTTGGTCTCTTCTTAATTAGCTTTTCAACTAATTTGACTAATCTTGCTCTAGTGTTCACCACATTTAAAACCAATCCTCCTGTCATTCCCTTTGGGAATGTAGAAATTTGACCTTGTGGTCTCATAAAACTAATTAGTGTTTAATGATTTAATACATACTGGAGTTCTGAACTCAAGTGAATAACACTCCTGCATCACGTTAAGTATGTTATCGTCATACAGTATTATAAAAGCAGTGTTTGCTATCACTTTTATTTTGTTAGTGCAAGAGGTATGCGCTTTTTTGAACTTGTTGCGTTGCTTGGAAAACTGTATTGGTAGCCAAGTGTAATTTTCCCATGTGAATGTCTTTACCATATTGTGTTTAGTATCTATTTGATATGCCAACACAGTAGGCAAGTAGGGTTTCCTTTGGCTGTTCGTTGTAAAAGATTAAAGCAATGAGTCTAAAGTCTAAATTGCTAATCCTATCAGTATAAAAAGATAATCTTTTGTGCCTTACTGCAGTACATAATAAAACTGTTTTCTGGATTTTAGTAGGCAAATAAAGGCCCCTAAGGTGTTAAGGTGTAATGCATAACAATACTGGTACATAATTATTTATAGGTGGTTGGGTTGCAGTTGGACCCCACACAGCAGTATTTTAAATTCTTGAATACTGATGGTGAAGTGTCAGATGTATAGGAGTGTATTTCAAATGGAAGCTTTTCAAATAAGGGTTATGTACGTGTGGCAAAAACATACACATAAAATAATTGTAAATTAGGTCTTGTCTTATTACATTCACAAGTACTTATCTTATCAAGACAGTATATTTCATGATAAAGTATATTTCTTGATAAATTTTGTTGAAAATTAGACATGATTATGTTGAAATAACCTTTATGCAAAACCTTTAAATACAGGATAAGCATTGCACAGTGTTTGAAAAAAATCTTGCAAGCTTTTTTATAGCTGAGGGGGTTCGGGCTTTGATAGAAATTGTATTAGAAACAAAACTTCTCTTGCTTTGTATAGTAGTACACAAGCTAAAATCCAAAAAAACCCTCTAAAAAACTTAAGCTGTCCATTTTGATTGTGTAAACACAAGAAAAACCTGTAAAAATACTTACACCTGGTATTTTTAATAGTTTTATCACAAAAAGTGCATTTATTCATGAAAATTATAAGAAAATACAGTAATTAGTGAATATTTCTCAGTGAAAATACCACGAATGGGCTTAATTTTTCCGCGAATAATGGGTAGATATGTTCTACAGCGAAACCCGCGAATGCGTGAGTCTGCGAATCATGAGAACGCGAATACGGGCGGTTTACTGTACAATATTAACATTTTAGATATTCATTTAATTATCTGTACATTATTTAGACTGAACAGAAGTAATTTGACATTATAGAATGGCAAATTATTAGGAGAGCTTTTACTCTGTAGATTTTTGATATCTTGAAGTTGGGTTTTTTCAGTTACAAGGAATTCACTGTGTAATGTTTGTAATTTCGAAGGAAAATGAAAGGGATACATATGTAGGTAAAGCAAATGAAGGCAAGAAAGTTATGGGTGAGATTTAATAAAAGGTACTTAGTAATCCAGCGTTTGTTAATTGTCCTCAGAAGAGAAGTGAAAGGTTCTGCGAAGGAATGAAATACATAATTAAATCCTTTTCTTCATATCTTAGGCTATCGCAAACAACTTTGGGGATTGCATCAGTCAACCAGGGTGCTGTTTCTCATTCGGTTTTACAAGGCTGCTGCAGAAGGAAAGTTTTCTGTCCATCACAGCAGAAAGCATCCAGACCTTTTCAACACATATACTACTATACTTATGGAATTCTGTTCATCCATCTCTCTAAGAATCCCTTTGTTTTATTTTGATATCCTTGCTTTGGCATTTCTGTTACCTCTAAGTATTTCCTTGGATTGTGGCCCCAATTGCAGCTTCGTCTCATTTCATAAAAATGCAGCTTTGAAGGTATTGTATTTGGGCTGTGACCATCTTTCTATTGTCACCTTTAGACTGTAGGTGTTATCCCTTTGTCCAGTGCAAAGGAACTCATGCCTACTAGTAAATCTCAAGCTTTCCTTTACTTATTTTGAAATAACCTCAGCTCATTTTTCCTCTCTGACATCTCTTTTTTTTTTTTTCCTCCATCTCATCAGATTATTCCATCACAATCAAGACCATCCTACTTCACATTTGTCTCCTTGAAAGCATTATTTTAACAGTACTCCTTAATGTCAAATACAGTACAGTAATAATACAAAATACAAATAATAACACAAATACAGTAATGTTATCAAGCTGTGAAAACCCCCAAAATCTTTTTATTCATATAAGTTAGTTTCATGTTTTGTTTAGAATCTCTTACTGTACATGTAAGACATGCATGTATAGTTTATTAGCTACGAGCACTAGAAATAATAAAAAAGATTGCTAAAATTTTCCACAAAAAGAAATTAAACTTGTTTAACCATAAATCCATTCTGTTAGTGAAATTGTGTTCAAAGGACTTAAAATATTTTTTAGAACTGTAAACACTATTCAAGACAGCAATGGTAACATCAAAAACTGTAAATGAAACCTGTATGAAAGGTGACTTGCACATCTTTGTACCAACTGATGGCCATCCATTGTAGAAAAAAAAAGCTGGTGTCCCGAAGGAGACAAGATATAGAAGGGGGTAAAAAATGAGAGATGTTTAACTCGAAAAAAGTTGTAGACATGTCTCTCACAAGGACGAAGGATGTAGACAGTCTTAGGAAATGAAAGCAGGAAAACTCGGGAGCTAGGTAGTGGAGGGAAAGAAATGTAAACTGTGCAGCCTGAAGATCAGGCAAAAAGTAAATTGACTCGATAAACAGTCTCTGGAAAAGTTTTGCCCAGTAAAGTGAAGGATAAATGGTTTACCACTAAGCCCTTTGTATTATTGTTTATTTTTTTCCTTTATGATATCTGACACCTTTTACTGCATGCCAATATAAAAACATTGTTATTTTATCAGTAGGAAGACTTGTGTGATTACTGATTTAACATTATCAAGTGATATTCATTACCACAAATGATGAATTTCAGTTAAAATTTTCATTCCACTCTTTGAAAATGTAGAAAAATGCACCTAAAGTTATCCATAGTAAAAAGTAAAAAAAGCATTAAAGGTAGTAAAACCTGTCAGATTCTGTTGACATGAAGTTTAGTTCTACAGAGCTAGAAACAGTGCTGTGTCTATTGGCTACATGCTTTCGGCTTGGTCAGCATTCAGCTCCATCATGAATTTGGTAATTACTTACAGTTGATAGCTGGCAAATTAGTCATTAGTGTGATTTTTAATAACTACTGCCTTTCAAGTCTTACAACAGTTTAAAGCAATTTATAAGTAGCAAGTACAGTACAGTACATCTACTGACCTACACATAGTTACTAAGTGTAGGTCAGTTCAGTGAAGGATTAAATTTCTTCTTTCTCGCGTCTTTCCTCTTCTCTTTGCCAACTTTAGTTTTCCTTTATATTCTTTACTTGATCCCTCATAAAAAAAAATTACATTGCATTTTCTTAGAATGTATATTGTCTAAACTTTCCCCTAAATAATGTTCGTAATTTCCTACGGAATTAAATTTTTGATGATAAGTACCCTTTTCTTGTTGTATATATGGGAAAGTTTATCTTGCATGGATGGTTCTTGTTTCTCAAGTCTAATTTTGTCTTTTGTGTCATGAAAGTCAGTTTTAAATGCTACTGTTGTGTACATCTCTACTTATTTCAAATTATGAATCTCACTACAGATATATTCAGATTGGTTCAAGGTTGGTTTCAGGAATGATGGATTTGTGCCAACACATTTGACAGTATTTTTCACATTTTTCAAAAACAGCCAGAGGCTCCTCATTTAGAGACATATCTGCTCATGTAAAGGAAGTAAGATTTGTTTTGTAACACCTCATTAACCTCTCATATTATGATTTTAAGACGGGCCTTTCCTCACAGATGGAGCGGATGCCTACGAATTGGAATCCCACCTACCAAGAGGTCATCATCAAGAAGCATCGCTGCAGCTACTGTAGCTACTCATCTAATTTGAGGACCAGTGTAGTCACACACATGCGGACTCACACTGGCGAAAAGCCCTTTCCTTGTAGCTATTGCGATCTGAGGTTTTCTGATCGTACCAGTCTAAGGAATCATATGCGTAGACACACTGGGGAAAAGCCCTTCAAGTGTGATCAGTGCCCTTATCGTGCTAGTAGGAGGTCTAGTTTGAGAGGCCACCGCACACGCATTCATAGAGAGGTTCATTTGTAGTCATTACAAAACTTTGACAGTTGATCATTTTTCACTGTGGTTGCTTTAAACTCAACAATAAATTATGCAGAGAGATAGTTAGCATTGCATTAATCTCTTCATTAACCGAAAGGTAGTTGTAGTAAAGATGGTTACATATCTTGGTATCGGCTGAAGGCCATAATGTTTAGGTGTATTTGCACGTGACTGAAACTTGTGTTGAAGTAGTCAAGTTAGATATGTTACTTTTTATCATTTAATCATTCGTACTGTCTTAGTTATATCTAACTTATTACTGTAAGAGATATATCCTTTCTTTGCTGCTTTAGAAGTTATTTCCTTGGTTGTATTATGTGTATGCAGTTATCCTGTATGAAAGCACATAGTGACTGTTGTACAGTACAGTACTTACAAAACCTCACTCTTTGGCAATAAGGCAGTGCTAGAACTGAATGTGAATGTAATCAGTTTGCTTGAATGATTCTTTTTCGATAGTGTGAACATTGTTTTTGAATTGTTAAGGATTTCTAGTCATTGGCATTTGTTTTGAAGTTGGATGCTTGATAGTCAGAATTTATAAATGATTTTAATATCTTTGTAAGTGAAGTTTTGATTACATCATTGCACTTTTGTAAGTTTGAAAATGGCAATGTTTGGTGTGAAGCATCAATTAATTCTTGATGTTAACCATTTGGATTTTGAAACATCGTCTTAGAACCAATAGACATCAGCAGGTGATGTTCACTAGTCAAAACAATGATGTTTTAATTGTGAATTTCAGTCCTCAAACCTGAGGCAACTCAAATCTTACTGTGTCTCATCTATAAAACTCCCAAAACATTCTTTTAACCGAAACTTGAGGAAATGCAGGAAGGCAGCTAAAAAAGAAAGTGAGGGGTGAGGGGTAACAGTTGATAAATAGGAAAAGGGAGAATGGAGATAAAAATGATAAGACCCTATACAGGCAGTCCCCGGTTATCTGGGGGCTCGGTTATTGGTGATCTGGTTTTTCAGGGCTTGTCAAGCAACGAAAATCAGCATTTTCGGCGCCAATATGCGCCAATTTCCACTTATCAGCATTGGTAACTGCTTATTGGCACCGATACATACCTAACAGAGACACCGATAACCAAAAATCACCAAAAAAGTGCTAAAAATCACTGATTTTTGGTTATCGCAATTTTCGCTTATTGGTCATGCCATCGCTTTAAAGTCACTTATCAGAACAGAAACTCCCGCCAATGACCAGGGACTGCCTGTACAAGAAAGCTTTGGGATCTGAGAAGCCTGTAGAGGAAAGTTTTGGTGAACAAGTGATTTACTGACAGCTTGGCTAACCTTGTAAATACACAAGATTCTCACTGGCAGCCCATGTTTGGATAATACAAGAGAACACAGGGATTAGATTTGGTTGTGCTTATCAGAAATGGACGTTGCCCACTGAGATGGAAAAAGAGGGCATGGCATGTGGAATAGCCCCCATGAATATCACCAGCCTTGAAAGTGCTATATAGTCCAGAGGCTGATGAAACAGTGAGTTTAATTAGCCTGCTGTTTTTGGATTAAGGGACTCTTTACCACAAATCCAGCATCCTGAACTAGGGAAGGAAGCTAAACCTTATCACTTTATTCAAAGGGAGGGAGGGAGGAAGACGGAGGGTGTGCATCTGTATAGGCAGTCCCCGTTTATCGGCGATCCGGTTTTATGGCGCTTGTCTAGCGCCCCCGGTAACTGGATTTTCAGCTCCGATCCCTACTTAAGAGCGGTGTCGATCTGTGGTTATCGGTGCCAAAAAGCGCTGTTATCGCGTTTTTGGTTACTGGCGACTTTCGGTTATCATCACGCTGTCGGGAACGGAACCCCTGCTGATAACCGGAGACTGCCTGTGCTAGGGAGTAGGGATAGTTTATTATATAAAAGCATCCAGATGGGAACTCTAAGAAAAGCAGTACTGTGACAGTCACATCAAAGCCCTTATTCCCAAAAAAGGACTTATGGGTGTTTTTCAGGACAGTAGCACCACAGTATATATATTATATTATGGGTCTTTTGTATTGCAAATGCATCTTAGAAATGATAATGGAGCAACAAGTTGTGGATGCTTATGAAAGTGATGTGAGAGAACTGGCATGTCGCTCTTAATCAGCAATTCACAATCGACCTTTCTTTCATTTGTATATTCTTGAATGTTCTATTTCAGTGAACACTGAAACTCTGTATACAGGCAGTCCGTGGTTTATGACGGGGGGTTCCGTTCTTACGTTGCATCGTAAACCGAAAAATCGTCTAAAACTCAAAGAAAACCATACTTTTAATGCTTTCAGTGCATTGAAAACGATGTAAACTGCATTTTTATTGAGTTTTTCATAAAAAAAACTCCAAATTTTGATTATTCTGCTGTTTTGGAGCCATATTCCTTCCGTCGGATCGGTGTTGTAACCCTGGAACATGCATCGTAAACTGGGAAATAATTTCTGATGAATATATTTGAAAAGTGTCGTAACCTCGGAACTTCGTAAGCCACATGGTCTTACTTTTAATAACTTACTGTTAAACATAATTTCATGTCACAGTTTTCATTTATTATTTGCCCTTTTGAAGAGATAAATGTAAAGCTGTGGTTGTGTTTTGATGGCAAAACTGACTTAAGTACTTTTAACTTAATCATATACCCAGAGTGCTCTACTGATTGAGTTATAATCACCTGCAGGAATAGTGTCCAGTTTGTCCCCTGAACGTAGTTCTTTAACATGGAAGTCAGATCATTAAATTGCTATGCACAGGACACCCTTGAAATAGACATTTCTTTCACAATATCAGTGGTCATAGTTGTGGTGACAGGTCATATATATAAATCAGTTCTCATTTTTAGCACCTTTTCTTATGATACAGTATTCATTTTGACTATACTGTCTTGTGGAATATAAAAAAGAATGTAGCAGGAAGATAGCTGTCAGGTGTTACACAGTACTTTATTCCTGTATTTTTACAGGTTCTTTTATTTGTGAGGTGACATTGCTATTTTGTTGTGGAATTGGATCTTTCTAAAAAGAAGTTTTGACTCAACTTCTTCTGTGTTGAGAGACTTTGAAACTTGATTGAAGGCCCATGTAAATATCTATGTTGAATTTCCTCAAGTTCATTGAACAAACATTTATCCTTACATAAACTATTCCACTGATACTGATTTGGATCATAGTGTGGGAATTATCTCAACGTTTATGGGTAGGATTACAGTACAGTATTGATATTTTAGGTGATGGCATCATGGGATATATAAATTTTGATCATAAAACAATTGAATACTTTGTATTAATCCTATTAACTTGTTAATATGATTAATACAAAGTGACTTGCAGTAGCTGAAAACCTTCCGTCTCGTATTTGCTGAGTTTGCGTTGTCTCTGTGAAACACTGTTTTGTATTTTGAGTAGGCATGTACTGAAATTGCTGAACACAAAATTTTTTCTGTGTTTAGAATTTTTTGCATATTCTTGAGCTGTTGAAAAATGTAACAATTTTTTTTTTTTTTGCATATTCTTTTTTTGCATAAATGTAACAGAGGGCGTTGTATATCTGTAAACTTACTTCTGTTGAAATTCTAACTCTGCTTAGGGTCAGTCAGTTTTATTACATGAGAGTGGAAAATAAAACAGCCATTTTTTAACTATGATCATGAATCATTCATATGTAAAAGGCTTAATTATTATGTATCCTTATGAAAGTTTGAATTATTTCCACCTTTAAGAAGGTGGAGTTTTCTTCCCATTACAGTATCTGCTCTATAATTGGTAAATGTATTTCATATTTTGTTCAACAGAACGTTGGTGTTAATTTAGAAGAATAAATAGTAAATAACATTGTGAAAAGTACATTTATTTTTATAACCATACAAACCAGCGAACACATCAGGTTATCTAAGCTTTATACGGTAAACCCCCGTATTCGGTGGATGCGAACTGCACCCCCATGAGTTGCTAAAATCCGCGAATACTTAAAAACCTCTCTAAAAACACTTAGAACAGCCTAATTTGATAGTTTAAACACAAGAAAAACCCTCTAAAAATGCTTATACCTGAGTATTTTAATAGTTTTATCACAAAAAGTGCATTTACATTAGTCATGAAAATGATATGAAAATACAGTAATTAGTGAATATTTCTCAGTGAAAAATACCGCGAATGGGCAAATTTTCCACCAGTAATGGGTCGATACGTTCCACAGAGAAATCCACGAATGCGTGAGTCCGCGAATTGTGAGAATGCGAATACAGGGGTGGGTTTACTGTATTGGGAAATTAAATTTCTTGGCATGTAACATTCTAGCAAAAGGGAAGAAATTGTGCCCATTTTCATAATTCTCTCTTTTACCTATGGCTCTTTCTACCTGAACTATCATCTGGTTCAGATCTTTGTGTGCAATCTTCTCTTTCTCTAAATAATTTTCCAGTCCTCGAACACCACACTTCTTATTTACTTTCACATCTCTAATACAGTACATACAGTGTACATTAAACACTGGCCATGATGTTCAGCATCTGTTGTTACACCTTTTCAGTCTCTCCTCCCTTTTCTTTGTAAAGACCCATGTATCAACTGAATAGATGAGCAAAAATAAAAATTTTCCATGTTCCGATGACCAACAGGATACTTTAAAATCATCAGTTGAATAGCTAAGCATTCTTCACCATGTGGAAAGAGTATGGTTTGTTATCGGTACCTATTTACTTACGTTTTAACCTAATTGTCCCAGAACATGAAAGGAAACATAATAGTTTCTTTAGCCTTTCCGTGACTAGCATTGGAAAGTACAGTTCATTAATATAAAGTATATATGATTGCATGATGTGTTGTTATTAGATAGAAAGTGACTCTAAGGGTGGCTCCCTTCCCTTCAGGTGGAGCAGAGGATCAGCTGGAAAGTGCAAAGGACTGGAGGAAGTGACGGCAGCCGAAAGTATCAGTGTGGGTACTGCGGCTATTCAACTGATAACACCGGCAACTTGGCCAAACATGTCCGGGTCCACACCAAGGAAAAACCCTTCCAGTGTTCCCTGTGTCCCTTGACTTTTACACAGAGCATGAATTTGAAGAGACATGTGAGAACCCACACTGGGGAAAAGCCGTACAGTTGCAGTTTTTGTCCTTATAGGGCCAATCAGAGTACTTCAGTGAAAAGCCACATATTCAGTCGTCACAGGGATAAATTTGAAGAATCACTGCATTAACTCCGGTATGGCCAAGTGAAAGAAGTGACAGGGCATATCAGATTTCCATTACTCTACTTAGTTTACACAGCAGAAGGGAAGTGATTTTAAAAACTTGTTTCATCTCCAACATACATAGATCACTTTATGATCTACACTATTGACATAGACTGCCACTTTGGCAATACCTACTGAATAATCTTGCTTTGAGTTTTACAGACATGATATTAATGATCTTTTTTGAAGACAACTGAAATAGACTATGCATTTGTAAGTAAATTATCTTACAAGGGCATTGGTAATTGTAGAATCAGTTAATAGACAAAGTTGAAGTTTTTACTGCAAAGATGAAGTGCATTTGTAATCTTTCTTAGCCACACTATTCTTTCTTGGCTTACCTTGAAGCCACTCATCACCTGTAAAGGAAATACTAGAGTAAAAGACACAGTACACTAAAGTATGGTACTGTAGATTGATGCTGGACATTCTTTAGAGCTAAGTTTTAGCTCTTGGTAATCAGTTGAAAAAAGTTTTAGGATTTTATCATTGTCTCATATTCTTTTTTTTTTTTTTTTTTTGGTTTTTAGGATTTAAGAGAAAGAGAAATGTTCCCTGGTTTTTCTTATTTAAATGTCAAGTTAGAAGAATCATAGTTTTTGATACCATAGAGTATTGCTTGATTTGCTTGATTAAATGGAAATTATCACAAAAAACTAATTTTAAATTTTCTGATTTGCCATAAATTGCTTGTTGTATTATCTTGTAAACATGGTTTGTTTACAGCTTCAGTAAAAAAATAGATCGATACTAGATGCATACTGTTCTTTACTGCAGCGCATAACTAAACTCACATACTTTGCAAGCTCACATCTCTTAAGTTTGACTGATTTAATTGGGTTTTGGTTCAAATACTGTTAATGCTATTCTGTATCTTCTTTTCTTCCCAAGTCATTGACTTCACTGACCTGTTGTCCACTGTTTAATATGAGGACAATTCCTTACATACAATCTTCCTGCTTTCAAGTTTTTGACTCTTGTAATGTTTGAGCTCTGTCAGTCTGTCAATATTTTGGTCATGATAGTAAGTATGGTACTGTAACATGTCTGTTATACCTCACAGTTGTGTTACACATCCTTCTGGAATTATGGTATCATACTGTTCTCTCTCTCTCTCTCTCTCTCTCTCTCTCTCTCTCACATCATGAAACCCTTTTCTTGAGGTATAGATGTAGGGTCACTTCATACTTCTGATAGTTACTGACATTGAAGAGATAAAAATAAATTTTGAGCATAACGACTGTACAGTATCCTTTTAATCTGCACGTGTTCATGCTGCCAACACCTTGTTTGCTCCTCATTTTTGTGCTGCTCTGTTATTGCATCATTGTTTAAACTGTTTGAAATTGTTAAGCTGAGGTTGGTTTCACTTTGAAATGGGGTTGGTTTCACTCTGAAAATGGTAGTGTGCAAATCTTTTGGGAAATATTTGCTTCCTGGATCAAATTCTGGGCTTGTAAACTGCTTTTCAGTTGTTCACATAGCAGCTCTCTCTCTCTCTCTCTCTCTCTCTCTCTCTCTCTCTCTCTCTCTCTCTCTCTCTCTCTCTCTCTCTCTCTCTCTCTCTCCGAAGGGCAATATTGTACTCATGTTTCAGAAGTATACATGTGAGTCAGCTTGAATTAGTAACAATTTTGTCATGAATCAAATTGTATTTTTATTAGGAAGTGGCCATTTGTTTGGCATAAATATAACCACTATGAAGGCAGTGACTATTGTTATTTCATATAAAGGGCTGCGAAACATATCAACGGGCTGCTAAAATATGCACTCTCCAGGTACTGCCGGACCGGGTGGGACTTTCTCAACTTAAACCCGTACACCTATAACCCATATCCCTATAACATCTAGAACTGGCAGAATAATAGCTGATTGGCATACTATTACAACTCCCATGGCATTACAGTATAGAGTAGGTTAATGAAATGGTTACAAGAGAAATGAAAAAAGCAAAATGAAGCTGAAGAATTTGGACAGCTGGGTGAGAAGAGGGAAAGGAGCAGCCAAAAAGTAATAGGCAGAAAAAATTGCACCAGGGGACCAATGGGGCACTGCAGATACTTTCAGTGCTCTTACAGTGTGCTTCACAAGGCATGTTGTGAATAGCACCCCCTGTACAATGTAGAGCTGGTATTATAAAGGGCATATTCTCTTTACTGTTAACTCTTCTCAGCATTTATTCATAGAATATTAGTTAGCGTGTCTTCTTTCAAGTATTATTGTTGTAAGAAAAATAATTAAAGAAAAGAGAACTTTTATTAGCCAAGCATTATTAAATTGTTAAATTTAATAACACAGTAATTATGTAAGTAATGCAAAATTAGCTCATTCTATTGGTGAGATTGTTTGTAGACATATTTTTTGTAAAAAGGAATAAAGTTAATTGTAAAATTCAGCTATTTAATTTTCCTGGGGATGTTTATTATGAAATTTGGATTAAAAAAGTAATGTATGTACAGTATAAGGTTGTGACGTAGGAAAAACCTATTTTTGGTAGCCACTGTGAGTCCTCAAAGAAGTTACACTCTTGTGGTCCACCAGGGCTCATTAAGACTGACCAACCAATTAGTAGGTCCTCGACTTACGGCAGGGGATCTGTTCCAGTGCCGCTCCACAAGTTGATTTCCTCTGTGACTGGATGTTTGGTGCCGTACCTTTATGTTGCACCAAGTTACAACTCTGTAAGTGCCATTAACTTGATACCTATTCTTGCCATTAGCGCCATCAACGGCGCTGTAAAATGCCATTAATGGCACTGACAAGCGCCATAAGATCGAATCTGCCTTTAGTCGGTGACACGACACAAAGAATTCTCTTATAGTTGGTCTCGGCCAGAATAGTGCTTGTTGGCACAGTGATAGAATATAAAGGACTCAGTACTGGAGGGCTGTATCGCCTGTCCTACGACAACTGCCTCAGCTCTCACTACAGTACTTCTCACTCGCAAAGATGTGACAACAGCATATTTCGTCGTTCTTCATTATACGCAGGTCTGAGCAAGATGAATATTCACCCCTGTCCCATGCCTTTTCGTCAGGGAAAGTGAGTGGGTTTAAGGACTCACAGTGGCTACCAAAAATAGGTTTTTAATGTGAGAAAATTGTAAATTTTTGGCCTCAGTGACCATTGCTGCTTTGATGCTAAATTGTAAAACAACCAATAGACCATCACAAATTTTTAATTTGGAGTTCAGCAGGCTTCATGCTTCCAGATGATAATTTATTTAAAAAAACGACCAACAGCAAACACATATATCTGTTTATATTTTATGAAGGCAGCTAATGTAATTAGTAATTATGTTGGTGGTATAGACTTGGAGTTACTGAAGTACAGTAATGTCTTTGGACTGGGGAAGTGGTAGAAAGAGTCACAATCTTGCTATGGGGGATACAGTAAACCCCCCCCGTATTTGCAGTCTCACGATTCGCGGACTCACCCATTCGCAGATTTCTCTGTGGAACATATGTACACATTATTTGCTGAAAATTCACCCATTCATTCACGGTATTTTTCACTGAGACAAATTCGCTAATTACTGTATTTTCATCTCATTTCCATGATTAAATGCACTTTTAGTGATAAAACTATAAAAATTCTCAGGTAGTGCTCGATTTACAATAATTTGATTCTGCAGTGAGGTAAGCAATTAATACCAATACGACAATATTTATAAAATATTTTTAAATTTCGCGGGGGTGCAGGCAGCAGCATACAATCAGGCAGCAAGAGAGACCAAATTACAATAGACCAACTTCTTTTCCTCCATCTCTTTATCTAATCTTCTAGTTAAAAAGTAAAAGAGAATGATTAAAGTATTGTTAAAAAATTAAAAGAGAATGATACAAGTATTGTTAGTAATGTTATACTCTTGCATAAATGCGTACAGCCATAAACAACCGACCTAGAAACTGTTGTTTTGCTCATCACTGAATCAGATAACAACAGCCGTTTTGTATATATTTCAACGATCGTATGGCAATACACAATTACCATAGTTATAGTACAAAAATGAAGTTAGTAGAATATGACTGATTTATAGTTTTTACATTACACCAAACGATTTTGTTTGGAAATTTATTCGCCTATTACATATGCAAAGATCAGCAAGGCCACAACCACAAAAATATACTGATTGTAAAGTGTTAATGAACACAATGAAAATGTTTTCATATTTATGAAGCATGTTTTTGAAAAACAACTAAAATGTTATCCAATGCTCTAAAATTATTATTAATGACATAAAAATTATCATCCCCCACGCACCTCCACTGGTTGCCATTGCCTCCCTTTTTATGCAGAAATGATGGCATGAAACTCGCTAAGGGCTAAACCTTTGTTTTACATGGATTTTAACCTTTTGCCAGTAACATAAAATTGGAGAGAAACTTATTTCGCCACAATAAAAAAAACAGTTCGCAAAACCACCTTGTTGGGCAAATGAAAGAATATGACATTATTTTTACATTACATTTATGGATACGCAAGGAAATATGATACTAAATTTAACTAAGTATGTAGAGCTATAAATTATCGTATCAGATGAAATAATAATTAAAATTGGAGAAATAGTATTTTAATCAAAACCACTGGGCATGAAAGAATCAGTGTTTACTTGATTTTTTGAAATATGAAAAAACAAAACAGCACAAAACAAACGCAACGTCAGTCTGTTAACAAAAAAATGGCTAAGTTAATTTTACAACGAGACGTTTTTAAGATATATTTCGACTTAAATACACTTCATATAGTGAAAAATAACCTTGCCCCATATAAGTAAAGTATCTAGAGATTCACTTACGCTAACTAGAAGCAAGAAAAGCACTCTTGAATTGAGTTGAATAAAGTGAAATAAACTTACTGCGTAATCAATTTCCAAACCAAAACATTGATCGCAGTTTATAATACAAAAGCAATATAAGAATATTAACATATTATTGGGTACAGTGAGTTATGGCATAACGTTTGAAAAGATCCATGGAAAAGATGCATATTCGTTATGTTGATGTTTGTATAATACGATATGTGAGCTTAGAGTACATTATAATGTAGGCTAGGCTACCATATATGTGTACGATATATACCATAGCGTAGGCTAAGCTAATTCTTGTTTGTTATTCAATTTCTCTCTGTATTGAATTATCATAAGTCACTCTGCATGAACCTCCAGAATTAGCTGATATTAATAATTACTATACTGTGTATGTATAGAGTATACTTTATATCGTAGGGTAGGCTACCATATATGTATACATGGTACCAAATACCCTAATGTAGGCTAGGCTATATTTGAGATACGTTTTTTCCAACAAACGATGGTTTTTTTTTTAACCTAACCCCATCGTAAGTAGGATTATAACTGTATAAGCATTTTTAGTTTTTTTTGTGTTTGAACTATCAAAGTAGGCAGTTCTAAGTGTTTTTAGAAGGGTTCTAAGTATTCGCGGGTTTTAGCTACTCGCGGGGGCATGTGGTATGCATCCCCCGTGAATACGGAGGGTTTACTGTATTGCCTCTATATAGTAATTTCTTTTTCTTTCCTTTCTGTTCTGTGTTTTGCCCATTCTGTGAAAGCTTGCAGTGAAAGTTTTGGTGCACGTGATGATTTCAGTGAAAGGTGTGGTCGTTAATAATCTTCTTGGTTGACTTCATCTTGAATAATATTGAAATGAACTTCATGATTTCGTTAAAATTTTTAAAGATTTTGAACATCCTTTCAATCTTTGCAACTTTAAAGCATTTGAAGGTTGAGCTGCAGGCTTTTGCTTTACATATCTTAATGTTTTTTGCATAATTGTTTCTTCTGTGTATACCAAATGAAATGTGTATAAAATCTTAATACAGTAGTGATACCTTTTGGAAGACTGAGGAACATTAGGTGAACAGCAGAGGATTGCAATTGTACCTCAGCAAACGCTATAGTGGCTCAGTGTTTGGTGCCAATGAAAGAGGTGGTTCCACCTAAAGGGGAACTGTACAGCACATTGCAACTACTGGTCTCAATAAATTTTATACAGCACTGCATACACTAAAACGTTTGTGCTATGGTCAGTGGTTTTGTACCAATGATTGTTCAATCCTGCTGTGGCAACAAGTTGTATGCACACCTTGAGCAGTGATACGTGATGAATCCTTTCACTGGATTGAAGCCTTCTCAGTGTAATCCTTGTTTATAAACTGCAATATTTACTGTACAGTATAACAGTTGATATTTCACATGAGATGTGCTATCAAGTGTATTGCAATGGAACATTTATGTTTGGTTTTGGAATCCTTATAAAGTGTATTGCATAATCTGTATCTCGTACAATGCAAGTGTTCAGTTTGCTCATAAAGTTAATAGACGTGAGGTGTTGTTGTTTCGGTTGTTTACACTTATCACTGTCTTTATTAGACTTCTGCCATCCAAGGAATGCATTGTGCCTCATTCAGCTTGAGCCAGATATCATTTTATTATGTCATCTTTGCTGTTCAACAGTTGTCGTCATCAAGCTGTCTGCCAATTGTAACAGTCTCCTGTAATATGTAAATTGCAACTTGTATGATTTTTCAAGCACTGATTTATGTATACAGTATGTGGTATATCTGGTCAAAACTTTATAATTTAAAATAATCAGGGGAAATGTCTTCTTCATATGGTTGTTTCAGTGTTGTTAAAAAAGGACTCGTGTAACTGTGGTCTGTTACAATATTTGTGGTAATATGTCGGTAACATTGTAAATGATTTTATTATTCATGTGTTAAGTATTTTGTAGCCATTTGCTTGCGGTTCAAATGCAGTAAAATTAATTTCATTTGTCTGTGTCGAAGAAAAAATGTGAGCTTGTTGGCATGGCCATACAGTAATTGCTTTTACATTTTTCTGTATTTCATTGTTTGATCGGTTTTTCATTAATGCATTTGATATTATCACAGGAACACTGTACGTATGCCCTATGCATCTTACGTGTTGTTACAGTATACTGTACAGTATATATTTGTAGACTTAAGCGTTTGTTTGCTTTCTCTTGCTATTGAAAGTGTACAAAGTACACCTACAAGAGTGAGTGATTTCAAGATTGGCCATTCTTCTTCAGGTTCACCAGCTGCAGCAGGCTCTCTGGAAGGCAGCAGCAACATCTTCAGAAGGAGACACTAAGAAGGCCCACCAGTGTCCCTACTGTGATTACACCAGCAGTAGCCGGGGTAATCTGAGAGGACACATAAGAAAGCACACAGGCGAAAAGCCTTACTCTTGCCCATTCTGTAGTGTCAAGTTTACTCTTATGACCACCTTCAAGAACCACGTCAGATTGCACACTGGGGAGAAGCCCTTTGCTTGTGAATTGTGTCCTTACCGTGCTGCACAGAGGTCATCCTTGAAAAGTCATGTTTGGACTCATCACACAGACAAGAAGAAGGTTCTGGAAGGTCATCAGTCTAGAGGAGAGAACCGATAAGTGATTGGATGAAAAAGAAAAGGAAATTGGAGGCACAGGAAGAACATCTTTTTTCATGCTTCCATAAGGTGACATTCAAAGCTATATACAAAGAGAAGTGTATTTATTACAGTACTTGTATTTTCAAGTGTGATAGACCTCAGAATGAAAAGGTTTAGAATCCTTTTCTATATTTCATTGTAAGAATTAGGATGATTTTCTCAAAAGCTTCAACATTTTCAGTTTATCAAGACATGAAATTTTTTTTTGAGAATTAATAGTGTTAACATCTCAGATCAGGTAAAACTCTCACTGATAGTAACAGTGCCAAAATTTGATCCTTTTCCTGAGGGCCAAAAAAAGCAGAGTTGCACATGACTTTTTAGTCTTTTTCTTACTTCTAAAGCTACAGTTTCATTTTAAATTGGTTAGAAATGAATTTTGCCCTGTGACTAAATCAAGTGGTTCTTTTGAGTAGATTGAAATTGATTAGTTAACCATTCTTGCAAGAACACATACCGTATACTGATAACATACTTGAAACTCACACAAAATTAATTATAACTTTATATACTATAAAAAGGCAAACTTATAAAACAAGATTTCTATAAATAATTGGGTAACCTTGAAAAAAAAAGGGGGGTTGACACAGCCAAGAGTTTCAGATTTAGCGTAAAGGGTTAGCCAGAGAATGACAGTACATTTTTTATTAATTTTTTGGGTTTGTTAATTTAATCTTGAATGTTTGCTTCTGATTTTGGTTGTATTTCAAATTATTTTGTGAAATATGTTAACCAGCGTATGCTGCCTGTTACTGTTAGATCCAGTATTTTAACATTCGTGAAAATAATACATTGCCTAGTAAATGTTAGCCCTCACCTCAGCATTTTTCAAATAATTATGTGTATTACAACTTTTGCAAATGTTAAGATTTAGTAGCAAATTTTTAAAATTACTTTGTACTGGAGTTGCATTACATCAGTGAAAGATTCAATGTGGTATGTAAAATACTGTAGGTCAGTTAAGATTGATTTTGATGGACTGCAAATAATTATACACATTCTTCTGTCTTTAAAGCTCTCAATTATCAGTTACCTTGTACTACAACAAAACCTGTTGTCTGTGTTATTTATGTTTACAGTATTTGTTTGTGAGCCTTGGTATTTTCACTTTCACCAGTGTGATCAACCTCTGTGGTTAGCAGGTTCTCGTGTGGTAATAATTATTTGAAAACATAAACGAAAAACTAAGGTGTATACTGTGTTGTGATAGTAATGTCCCCTATTTTGAAGTACAGGTAGTCCTCAGTTAATGGCAATCCGGTTTTACATTGCTTGTCTAGTGACGAAAATCGGCAATTTTTGGTGCCAAAAATCGCCGACTTCCACTTATCAGCACCGATAATTGGGTATTGGCGCTGATACATACCTAACAGAGGCGCCGAAAAAGGGAGAAAATCGCCGATTTTCGGTTATCATCACACCCTCAGGGCGGAACCCCTGCCGATAACTGGGGACTGCCTGTATAGAACTCAATTATATTAGTTGCAGGTCTTATAGTGAATATGAAAATTATCAGTGATGGGTGGTTTTTTTTTAATGTCTATTGCCTACTTACAAATAAAATCACTGTTTTATTGAAAGGAATCTTCATTCACCTGAGCTAACAATACCCACGTAGGAGTGAAGAGAGAAAAATTTATTTAGAATTTGTTTTTGTTGGCTAATTTTACTGTTTCTAAACGAAACAGTAAGTTGTCATGCAGCACTGTACATAAAATCTGTAATACTGAAAAAGGAAGAAAATAACACTTATAAAAATATCCTCAGTATGCAAGCACAGCTACATAGATACCTCCAACATCCTAGTTATGACACAAAATACAGTTACTGTACCTGATATTTGGAGACTTTAATACTTTTATTTATCACTCTTCATTTCAAAACAAAATATTTTGTACCCGACATATTCTACCAGTGTTCATAACAAATCTAAAATTGTCAAATTTGAGACCAGTCTTATGAATAGGAAATGTGGGTATGCAATAGTGGTGTCATCATTGCACTTAATAAGTCTATTAATTTTGAGTGTGTTATGATGTTGAGTAGCAGTATAGATGTACAAGCCCTAGTACTTTATAAAGGTTCTTTTCTCGTTTAAGAGCTATTTGCCGTATAGAGGCCAAAACTTTCAACTGGGTATAGGAGAATGATTGCAAAGATTGAAACTTTCAAGAAAAGGGATGGAGTTTTAAGAGAGAATATTTTGTTGGAATTTAGGAGACCTCATTGTTTTTCCCTTTGATTCATGTTCATTTCTTTGTATGGATGATCATGTACTGGATGCTGTGATGCCAGGCAGTCAATCACTGAGTATTAAGAGTGTAAACAACCTCATATGCCTCAGTTTGCTTTTTATGCACACACACTTACATTGTGTCACTAGGGATTCTGCCTGTGGTGGACACGAATACAGTTTGATATTTAAAAAGGAAATATTATTTGCAGAAGTAGAAGCAGATGTCACAGTAACTGGTGCAAAAGGGTTGGTGTGGTCTTCATTGTATTGCTCTTAACTTAGGATGCAGGAATGCTTGTTTCAGTAACTCCTTTGCATTGTGGCTCTTCTTCATGTTCATGGTGAGGTTTTTTGTGAATTTTTATCCAAAACAATCCTGAATCTTTTTGAATTCAGTGATGTGGCAGTTACGCTTGGTAATCTTCAGTAAGTCAACAAATCAGTCAGTCAATCAGCCAGTATGATCGTGCTTAGTTAGTGTTTATAAACCATGTCAGTGAGACATTAGATTTGTGGAAGGTGTTGAGGATAGTCAAATATTCTGTGTTGTGTATTAGTTGACAGAATACACATACATTGTATGGGTACTGGAGAACATTAAAGTAAGTGTTTCACTCCATTAAGAGCCTTCTCTATCAGAACAAAATACAGTGTACACCTCCAGCGCCTTCTTCCATATTTTATGTTCTGATGGTGAAAGAAACAGGGCTGGCACTAAGGGAAAAAATTCATGAACATCACTATGTATTTACATTATTTTCTCCACATTTTTGCACTTTTGAAGCTGGTTTGCACTTTAGTTGCCTTTGAATAAAAATTTGTACTATAACTAATGCCATGAAGTGTGAAAGCTTAAAAGAGAATGTGAAATAAAAGATTTTTGTATGGTAGCAACAATGTATGTGCCATCAGTTATTTTGTTACGTTTGTACTGATCATTTTAAGTGCAGTTTGATAGATGTGTACCTTTCTTTACAAAATGTCATAAACACATTACTGTATATCTACTGCTGTGAACTCAGTACCTCAAGTCAGAAATGTTATTATGGTGCCAACCTTCCACACAGGTACGGCAGCTGCAGCAGCCGCCTCATCAGACCGAAGTGGCCAGAGGAGATGCAGGGACTAAGAAGAAGAAGCATCAGTGTTCTTATTGTGATTACTCTACTGATAACAGTGGCAACATCATTGGGCACCTTCGCATCCACACTGGAGAGAAGCCGTACAAGTGTTCTTATTGCCCTTGGGAATTCTCTCAGCTGACCAACTTCAAGAACCATCTCCGAACGCACACAGGGGAAAGGCCATTTCACTGCCCATTCTGTTCTTACCGAGCCACAAGGAAAGCTAGTTTGCAGAATCATTTGAGGTCCAGACACCTGCAAATGGTGTAGTGATGTTCTTTGTGAATGGGAGATTTCATAATGCATTATGAACCTACAAGTTGTCTGCACACACAACCAGAAATGCCATTGATTTTCTTAAGCTCCAGAGAGAGCAAAGAAAATAATTGGTCAATTTGAAATTAATAACCTTACCATGTTTTGGAGGATTACTTTGTTGCAATTCTTAACTAGTAATCTCAAAGTTTAAAACTTGAGTATTTATATTTTTTAAATGTAATGTTTATTTGCTTTTGTGATGTTGGAGATATTTGCTTTGCTGTAGTATGTATGAAGTTAATGTAATATTTTATTGTGAAGGCAGGGAAGTTAGTCAAGATATTTGCTGTGTGCTTTTTAAGAGTGAATGAATGTTATATCTGTCATTAAAAAGCTTGAAAGATATTTTTTCTTTCATCCTTACTTGATAGGGGTGATTACAGGGCTTGCCATTATTGGTTTACAAAATGCTTGAGATACCAGCTTTGGATCATAGCTGTCATTCTGGATTTCAATTTGTGATGGTGGTGGCTATATTTAATAGACAAGTGGATAAAAAGTAAGTACTGCACTACTAACTGCAACAGAAGATTGCAACATTTTCCGAGTGTGATTGGCAGTTACCCAAACATTTGACACCACTTATTTTTTTGTCACACACATTTTAGCATAGTTATCCAGATAACTTGAGTGTTATGCAGTATCATCTAAACACAGCAGAAACCTGCTGTTTTCTGTAAAAGCATGCAAGCAACATTAACAATAAACAAACCAATGAAAATGTCCTGTTTTCAGGTGTAGACCAAGATCCATACAAAGTCCTTTATCTCAGGTGCCTTGGAACAAAATGCTTTTCGTACAATTTAACACATTAGGGATTTGTTCTCTAATTATTACATAATCTCTCTACCAAAGACAATTGCAGACAAATCATGCCAGAAGCTTAACCTCTGCAGCAAAAGCAGTGATTTTGTGTGTGCTTCAGAGTTTGTATTTGAAATTTAAGACGGCTAAATACGGTAGAAAGTTGATTCCTTTTGGGACTTAATGATATGAACTTCAACTTGAGGTGTTAGGTGTAATAATTAGCATAGTATCCGTCTAACAAACATGCAATAGAAATGAAGACACACTCACAGTTTTAGTATGAGTATGCAGTGCACTTTGTATATTCATGGATAAATATTCATGATTTATTTATCCACAGAACTCTATAATGTATTCACTCCAAGAGAGCCCCATGGAAATGGTTAAAAGGAATACAGGAATACTTTAAATACTCTTTGCTTTACCAGTAGTATTATGTTTCCCTGTTTTCATGGTTCCTTGTGTATATTTTTAGCACTTTGCAAAAGGAAAAATACCTTTATTATACAGATAATAATTTTACATCTGAAGTACTTCTGTCTATTTGCACAGAGTTATTAGCTTCACTTTCTGTGTATAGTACTGATGGTTAATTATGATTTTCTAATTACAGTGACTGATTTTTGGTTTGGGGCTCATTATGTCATACCACTTTGGAGGGGATGATGATGAGTCACATGTTATTTAAGGCTTTTTTTTTTATCTGACTCATGAGAATTGGAGAAAACCTTTAGATTCTTTATCCTGTCATTGGATATCTGTAGGCTTTTTGAATAATTTTCCTACCTATTTTACTTCCATCTGTTTGGTAGTTTTGGTCACTTGAAGAGGCAGGGGGGATGGTGGGTTAGGGAAAAGGAGTTAAACTCAGGTGGTCAGGAGGGAAGAAGTAGAGGGATATTTTCGAAAATGTTGACTAAATGGTGTGGAAGAGGCGTTTGGATGGACTTTCACCTCAGCATCTAAGAGGTAAAAGCACATGCAAGTCCGTGAGTGGTGAAATGTTTGCAGAAGGTGCGGACATGCTGTTGATTAGTCTTTTGAGTACAGTATAGTTATCTAAAGCGGTGGAAGCTTTGAAAACATTGTTCGTGTAGAGCTTATCATTGAGTTGAGTGGTTAAAGGATGAACCAGGCATTAACTACTGTTTAATTTTTCTTGGGAGTCACTCCCTGTGAGGAGAATGTTGTACAGGACTTGTCATCCACTTGAAATTAATGGTAAACAAGTTTTAAGTTTCCCATTATTATGTTCATAGCATGTGTATAAGGTTCAGTTATTTTCTCGCCACACACATCTCCTGTAACAGTCTAAAGTGCTACTTGGAAAACTTATGCTTTGGGGATAAACTTTGTTAGGCTTGAAATGTTGGTTGCATCTCTCAAAATTTTCTCTTGAAGGAAATTTTGGTGTGTGCTTGTCATTGAGTGCTAATTCAAAGACTCATGATTTTTAATGGTTGGATAGTCAGGAATCCTTTCCGAACACTATATATTTATCTTATTACTTTTGTTCTAAATGATCCTGCAATCCTGTAAGTACTCCTTTTTAGCAGTCTTATTGGTTGAAAAGGAACAATTCTTTGTCATCAGATGGTACACAAATGTAAACAAAAAAATGGACACCAATATTTCATTTCAAACTGCCTTAAAAAGATGGTGTGTCGAAGTATGAATGTTCTGCCCTTCCATGCATCTTTGATGTGTTTGGTGTTAGCAGTCATGTGATTGGCCTGCCCCCTTCCTCACAGGTGACGCAGCGGCGGCGGAGAACCATTAGCGGAGGGGAGCTCAAGAAAAAGAAGAGGCACCAGTGTTCATATTGTGAATATTCGACGGATAACAGTGGCAACATCATTGGACACATCCGCATCCACACTGGAGAGAAACCATACAAATGCTCTTATTGTCCCTGGGAGTTCTCCCAGTTGACCAACTACAAGAACCATTTACGCACACACACGGGGGAGAAGCCATTCAGTTGTCAGTTCTGTCCCTATCGTGCCACCCAAAAGTCCAGCTTAAAAAATCACATTTTGTCTCGTCACACCAATAGGCCATAATCCAGTGGAAAAGGTAGGGTGCCATTTTTATTTCAGCAGTCATAGGGGAGTTTGCATTAGAGTTAATTACTGTATGACTCTAGGAATGATGTCAAGGCATGTATAGGGTGCCATTTTTATTTCAGCAGTCATAGGGGAGTTTGCATTAGAGTTAATTACTGTATGACTCTAGGAATGATGTCAAGGCATGTATGTTGATACCTCTGTAACATCTTCATAACACATTTCCATGTGATGATATATATATAAATTACAGTACAGGTATTATATTTTAAAATTTAATGAAATAATAATATGAAAGATGTAATTGTTAAAAATGTCCATGAGTTTTAATTTCTAACTTTTTAACAGATGAAATTAAATACAGTATTATATATACCAAACTTGAGAGTATGTAGCCTAAACTAAGGTCCATAATTTTTTTAAAGGAAAACAAGGACTAAGTGTAGAATTCAGAAAACATTTTCTTCTTAGTTTTGGTTTATCTATTTGTTTTAGTTGCAACGCATTTCAGTCACATGAAAAAAGTATATCCGATTGCAACTGCTGAAAAATGTGTATTACAGGTTGATACTGTTATGTGATAGCACATCAAGTAGGGCTTATGTCACAAATTTGTTGCACATGGCTGTTTGAATGCTGCACAGTAATTCAAAACGAGCTGTACTTTTGGAGTAATGCTAGGTTTAAAAAGAGAACACTTTACGTACAAGGTAGACAGTACATTGCTGATAGAATCATGATTTGTGTTCAATGTTCATAGCTAGAGATATATAGTTTGCTTACTTCTAGTTTTAACAGAATCTGTGTGATGCTTGCAGTAGCACATTAAATTATAATGTGCTGCAACTTATTATTTTAGAAGACTTATTTTCCAACAATGTGGGTAAGAAGTAACCCATCCCACCCCTACTGTCTATAAAAAAAAAATAAGCAGATGAACAAGTACTGTACTGGAAAGGTCTAAATTTTGGTACAAAAGTGTGAGGATGAACATGTGACCATAGAGAGTATTTCAGCACTTCACCCATCATCATGCAGATACTTGCTATGTAATCTTCATAAAATCTTAAAAGTCTTTTCCAAATGGATGTATGTAAGGCAGTGAGTGGAGTGAAGGCAGTAACTGGAGCCATGAATGCTGTACAAGTGTCAAAACTGGTAAGACCAGTAGCTGAGAACATGCTTTATGCCTTGCTGTAAAAAATTTGGAATAATATGATTTTATAAAACTTCATGGGTTTTCTAATGAAGGAAGACTCCATTGAGAGTTTCATCATCACCAATCAGTTTGACTCATTAATACAACTTGGTTAACTGACTTCACAATGCCAGCAGTCATTAGTGGAGTGTCACTGATCAGAGAAAGGGAAAATTTATTGTTTGGTATGGACATTGGCTTGTTGTGAAGATCTGAAGAGAGCAGTTTCAAAAGACAGATTTCCAGGAGTTTTGACAAAGTATGAAATCTCCAAAACCTTTTGTGGCTTATGTCACAAGGAAGGCAGGAATAAACAAGAAACAGACATCCAGAAAACCACAGATAAGAACAGAACTCAGTGATACAGTAAAAAGTTGTTCTATTTGTGCTTCATCTTGATAAATGTGCATTTGTGGAGAATCAAAATACTATCATTAGGGTTTGGGAGATTCAAGTGCTGTCTTTTTGAGGGAATGTCATTCTGGGTTAGATTTCTTTAGTAGTACAGTAGCAGTTTAGTTGCAACAGTTGAGAAGCCATTGTATTATAAGATGTGTTATATAGTAAATGTATACTTTTAAGGATTGGTTTTTTTATGTTTAAAGGGAATAATAATTGAAAACAAAAGACTGTAACATCAAAATATTCTTAAATGATGATTTTGATACTGACAATGATGGTAGTAATAATGCAAGAAATGCTTAAATTAGATTGCAGTATTTGAGATGCACTTTTGTATTATTATATCCCCAGCATTACCATGGTTTCCTTGTAACACTGACATACAGGTCGTTTCTTCAGTGCACTGTTAATATCTGATAGATAAATTCCTAAGAATATACTTTTATATGGAAGGCAGTCTGGTGTTCAGTGTTAGTGCTAGTGGGAACACCAAAGAAAGTGATAGAGATCAGGTAATAAATGGTGTCTTTTGTTCTGAGAGCTCAATTCTATCCTTCAGTACATTGTGGAGTATCTGACGCTACGCAGATTTAAGTTATTATTCAATTTAAAAAGATTTTGGATATTGTGCAGAGATTTTCATTCTTTTGTTTTTGTGCTCCTTGGATAGGGATCACTTTGTTCTTTTGATAAACTGTGGTTTTTTTTTTTTATTAGCTTTCGAAATTTGTTTTCAACATTTAAGCCATTTCCTCTATCAGGGGTGGCTCCCAAGAAAAGAGGGGACAATGATAACTTCCTTATTTGTACTTAGCCAGCGGAATTATCTCCATATTTCATGCTTTCAATTCTTCTCATGTAAATAATTCATCTCTGCAGCTTGTGCCTTCTTCCTCTTTATTTGCAGTCAGCAACTGCACTTCAGAGGAAGGTGGCACCACAGTCCCCTCAGACATTCCAACCTTGGCTTTCAAAGGCTGTCCAAGTTTCGTCTGTCTTTGACACACTGTTACCTGTCTTGTTTCACCTACTATGTGGCTCACTTTTCTTATACTGTATTACCATCATTTGAAATATTACATGTTTTTCCTAAATATTTTCTTGATTCTTTTGTTTTAATAATTAAAAATGCTTTGTACATTGTGTACATATGCATTCAATTTTCCGATTTCTTTAATTATGGAGAGCACTCACTCATTTCAAATCAGTTGATGCAATGGTGTGTCCCCTAGGCATTTGGTAGCATTTTGAATCTGCCGCCCATAATGTGATATTTTAAAATACTACTGATATTTTTTGTACGACTGAAGGTGAAACATTGTTGAATGGTTGGCTTATATTCTCTTGGGAGGAGTACCAGCAGCATGTGGTACCATTTATTATCGCTATTTGTCTGTGTGACTTACTGTACATGTTCCTGCTGTTACTCTTTATTAATCATGACTAGTAGCTGGCAGAAAAGAAACGAGGTTATAATATTGAAGTCCCAGCATTTGAATGGGATGTCTTTAGCTAAATGAAGGTATTAACAAAGTTGTTGGTTATGTACATCAAGAAGTGGTTGTAAACTCATATTTAATAACCATTAAATTATCTGTTATATTATCGAAGTCTGATTGGTAGCCCAAAATCACTGGTGTACATTTGCGGTGTTATGTTCTGGCCACTATGCTTACTCTAGGTAAAATTCTTTGAATGTTCAGCATCTTAATTATGTGTAGGGACACTGAATTATGTGCCCTAACAACTGTGATTAAGTAAAAAATTACTGGTGTGATTTTTAACCTCAGAATAACATTGTTGCCAAATAAGGTTTGACTGCTAATCTAACATCATTGATAAAATCGGTGAGATTCTTAGTCTGACATCATTGATAAAATCAGTGAGATTGTTAGTCTGGCAACTTTGATCCCATTGTCAACCTTGAAAAGAGAGATTTAAATTAACTTTTCCTCACAGGTTGAGCAAAATAGAGGAGAAGAGGATTCCGGAAGAGGTGTTGAGGGACAAAACACAAGGAGATTCCAGTGCTCATTTTGTAGCTATTCAACAGACTGTTGTGGGAATTTTCGACGTCACTTGCGTGTCCATACCGGGGAGAGACCTTACTCCTGCTCATTTTGTCACAAGAAGTTTGGGACCTCATCCAATCTCAAAACTCACATTCGTCTGCACACTGGCGAGAAACCCTTCAGTTGCACTTACTGCCAGTACTCTGCCAATGAAAAAGCTTCTCTTAAGGCTCATATGGTTTCACGCCATTGGCTGAAGCCAAAGGATCGATGATATATAGGGAGGCGAAAGAAACAGGTAGTGTTAAAAATTTTATATTCTTAAGAATTATTTATTTTATTAGAAATCTTACGCCAACAGGCCACATGTTGTACTGCATGGAAAGTGGAGTTAGTATTGTTTAGAGATTAGAATTATGTTTTGCCTTTTGCAGTACGTACTGTATATAAGTGACATTGTAATGTAAAAGAATAAAAAGCAGCCATTACACTGTATTTTAGAGCCGTTTTGAACAGATCGGTTTGTGATTTGACATTTTTAAGTGTACCTCTTGAGGTCTGAAGAATGCAGTGCCTGGGTCAGTAGAGCAGACAAGAAGTATTGCTTTGAAGCCCCATGACAGGTTATATGTTTTCAAGAATTTGTTTAACTGTCATGGTCAAACCTTACCATGGTGTCGCTGTAATACTGTTTTGAAGATTTCTCGATGAATGTAAGATAAGACCCATTTATTATGTAAACTGAATTACTGAATCAATAGAGGAATTTGATATTCTGTATTATTGAAAATTATTTAAACAAAATGATTAACAGAAGATATTCAAATAAAAAACATCTTGGCTAAGAAGAATTTTAAGCCCTATTTATACTCATGTTTTTGTTCATGAATTTAAGTTATATTTCCAAGTTTTGAGAATTTATTGTATTTCTTATAATGTTGCCAAAAACATTGCATTATTCGGATTCAAATGACTGATCATTATAGTACAGGTATTGTGTTACATTCTTTAGAATCTAATGTTGATACTGAGGAGTGCCTGGTTAGGGGTCTATACCAAGGCAACAGAAATGAAATTGTTTCATGTTAGAAATGCAGTAGCTAGCCAGAGTTTGTACTTGTATGTATGTATGTAGTAAGATTTTCCTGCTAGTGATTATACACTGAAAACCATTTCTTTTGTCTATTTTTATCCTTATAAAGTCTTGAGTACAAAAACAATGTATGCTTTGGGAAATAGTTTTATTCTTCTGCAGTGCAACTGTTCAGTGACACACAACAGAGGAATAATCAACCCAATATTGGTCATGAAATTTAACCTAAGTCATTTAGGATGTGACAACATACTTCATGGATGTTGAGATATAATGAATGTGACCTGGCTTTGATCAGTGTATGCAGGCTTGTTTGATAAACAACACTCTAAACTGTACCAGTACTATGTGTATTGTATTGTGTAGAAACAGAGAATATTTTGAATCCAGTGCTGTGAGTACTGTGTAGAAACAGAGAATAGATTGAATTTCCAATCTGCCAATCAGATCTTAAAATTTGCAAGAGTACAGTATAGTATTTTAAAAAACCATCTCTGACTTCAACTGATTTTGTGCAGAATGATAAGAATACTAGTTAAATCCCTCTACTTTCTTGCGGAAAGCATGAATGAATTGGATTTGTGCATTTAAAGCTTTTTTTTTTTTTTTGAAAGCTACCATGTTCCCCCTCTGTTACAATGCTGATATCAATTACAAGGTTTCTAAAAAGTCAAAAGTACTTTTGAGATTTGATAATGTGCTGATTTCATCATCTCAAATTCTGATGATGCCATTTGCAGAAAAATAACAAATCAAATAAGGATTGTTTAAAGGGAAGTATTAAGCTGGTCCAAAATTTTTCCTTGCTTCCGTCTTTTTCTGTGTTTTTATATACAATGACTGACAATAACAGTAATATATATAATATATATATATATATATATATATATATATATATATATTATATATATATATATATATATATATATATATATATATATATATATATATATATATATATATATATATATATATATATATATATTTATATTTATACTGTATACATATAAATATATTTATATTTATATTACATAAATGAAATTTATGTCTTTTAAAATTATTACCAAGTCTAAACAATTGATGGGTTATCACCAATGGTGTGAATTTAAAATGTAAATGAAACTAGTCATATTCCTTTATTTTACAGCTTGAAATATTGGTAGCCTATTTTTCCTGGGTGTTTGTTTTTGTCCATTTTTATATATTTTGTACTACCTGTAATTATCAGTTCATTTTTTGTGTACCTGTTTGTATATTGACCTCGTGTAAGAAACTTGTCCAAACTTGCATATTCTTTTTTGCTTTACCTGTGGCAACATGGAGTTGTGATGTGACACTGGTTTGATTTACAAATGAAACACAGGACAAACCATGAAACTCTTGAATGCATTAGACAATTATCCTTCACAGGTGGAGAGGGATGATGCGGGAAAGGTGGTGAATGCTGGACGACCTTGCGCCAAGAAGCATCAGTGTAGCTTGTGCTCTTACAAATCAAATTCATCTGGTGACCTTGCCAAACACTTCCGAACTCACACTGGAGAAAGGCCTTTTAAGTGTGCTTGGTGTCCTGCAACATTTTCTTTGAGTGGCAACTTGAAGGTTCATGCTCGAACCCACACAGGGGAAAAACCATTTTCTTGTAGGCTTTGCCCTTATCGAACTACCAGGAAAGCCACCTTGAAGAACCACATGTGGAGAAGGCACTTTTGGAACTAGTAAGTGATGTGTTTCTGCAAGAAGAATTGCCAGTGTGTCCTTTAGTAACTTGTCCTCCTTGGGTGACACCAGACCATACGTTTCTGAAATTAATTCACCCTTTTTAAGCATTCTAATCCAGGCTTCTTTTATGGCACTTAGGCTTCCAGGCTGAATAAGTTTTTTCTTGTTAACATTGTTTCCATTGGTTAGAAAACTAATTGAAATATATGGACTGTGACTGTGAGACCCTCAACTGATGAAGTATCAAGTGTGTTTACATTTTGTAAACTTGAGAAAATCTATGCTTCCCCTTCCCATAACTCAAGTCTGTTGATGCAAATAAATTCTGGGGTGGTATAATAATGAGATGTATAAAGTTAAGGAATACTAAAATGAACCTATTATCAAAGTTGAGCGATTCACAATTAAACTACTTGATACCCTTGCCTTAGGTGAAAAGTAATCTAAATAGTAGACCACCCTGTATAATTTTCTCCTTGAAAATTAGTCGGTGTCCTGGGGTTGTATTGCTTAACTATGTATGTATTACTTTTCATTGTAACTAGAAATATACTAGACTAATAAATAAGTGGTATAAATATTTTGTTAATTTTGTGGGTAATTAAAGTTTCTGAAGTTATCATTAGGTTAAAAAAAAGTTGATGCCATTATATTTGGCATGCATCAAGTGGTGATTTGGAATTTGTGTACAGTACAGTACTGACCTCAGAGAAAAAGAAAGACAATGTATCCACAAGCACATTTCATGAAAGGGAATCTCGTGTTGTAATTCAGTTGGAAGTCATGACTTTTCTGTGTTACAGTCATTTCTGCTGCTTTCATATTTGAACATTTTGGAGTTTCCCCTTGACTTAAAGGAGTTCATTCCTCGCAGGTACAATGTGGCAGTGATGGACAGAAGTTCTTGGAAGGAGAAAGCACCGAAGGAGATGGATTTAATACTCCCGGCAAGAGATACAAGTGTAGGTACTGTGACCATTCCACAAATATTCCGTGGAATTTGTCTCGACATATGCGCACACATACTGGCGAGAAGCCCTATGCTTGTTCTTTCTGCCCCATGAAATTCTCAACAAAGTGTAACCTGACAACACATGTCCGAACACACACTGGAGAGAAACCCCACGCGTGCCACCTGTGTCCCTACCGTGCTGTTCAGAAGATTTGTCTAACTCACCATCTCATGAGGAAACATAATTGTTAAGTGTTTGTGTAGATGAGATAAAATCTCTTACTGTAATTATGCATGCATAATTTTTTTACACTGTGATTGTTAAGCAATCAGTTCCTTTACAAGGAAGCTTGTACATAACACAAATAGAAGGAATAGACAATTTTCTTGTTGAAGTGTACTTTGTTGTGTTGATTCCGTAAGGAAGTTAGAGGTGAATGTAAAACATTGGAAGAACAAAGCAAAGCTGCAAAGTGTTACACAGAATTTTTTCCAAAACTCTGTTTATTGAATCCATGAACGTTACTTCCTGCTACTTTCCTTAGGTCAAACATACATTGATTATAAATTTTGAGTATTGAAAATGAGCACTGCATGTAGGAGCTTAGAATATCTGGAAGTTATTGAGAACATGACCAGGATAAGATTCCTTATTGATACTTTTTTGTTCCTTACATATTATGAAGAAGGTATCATCATGGGGTTTATCTGAGGTTTGAGTGAAAATTTATTAAATTATCATTGTGTATGTGTGTGTGTGCGCAGAGTTCACACATGAACTTGTCTCATTATTTTGTCACCTTATTTGCATTATCTAAAACACCTTTTATTTATCTTTCATTAAGGAAGCACTCAGTTGTGCAGACTTCTTAAGAAGGGTGACAGGTCTCTACCTCCACCTACTGTTTTCTTGCCGTTACTCCTAAAAGTGAAGTCTTGAAACTGAATTTGTTGTTTATTTACTAAAAATCTTGAGATTTCGCAGCCTTCTGTTTAGTTAACGGTACAGTTTCCATAAGGCAAGATCAACTGACTATCCATCTCCTTTCTGTGATACTCCCATCAGGTCATCCACCTTCATGAATTTTGGGGAATCTCATTGATTTTCCTCTTGATATATGAAAGATGTTTGGAGGCTGTGGCATAACTCTCTGCTTGTGGTTTTACTCCTCTATATAAACTAATTGCAAGTCTCCTTATCAGACTCGAATTCTGTCGTAGTTGATGATGTCACATCTGTTCTTTCCCTATCTGTAAGGGATCAGTTCTCTCCTCTACCCTTTTTTCTTCTTTTCAACTACATTCTGTAGGTCCTCTCTTGTCCTTTCTATTCACAGGCAAATGATTTTACCCTTCACATTGCCTTCATTTTCATCTCTGCTCTTCAGAAACTGGTTCTTAGTCTCCAGATAAGCTTGTGCAATTATATTAATGTGGATGATATCTCTAAGTGAGCAGACAATATATATGATCTTGGTTTAATGATTTAAAGACTAATTTTCAATTTATCTGTCCATATATCTCCTACTGTGAATACCAGTAACAAATAAGGAATGGAGCCTCTTTGAGTTATCAGTATTTTGGAATTGGAAATAGTAGCAAGTATCAAATTATAGGCCTTGCTGAGTTGCCTTTTGTAGCTTGGTGTGCTCTTTGATGCTGGACATACGTATCTGAGCAGCTCATGCAGACTAAGAGGAACTTTTCTGTCCTTGTATGGAGTATTTCCGTGCAACCAGCAGTTGGAAATGTAAATCTGCTTACAAATAACCTTTTTAGTCTTGCATCACTTTGTCATATCAGCTGGTGATAAAGAAACATATACATGGCTAACAACTGACTTTTGTTACTCAAAACAGCCCAATTATTTAATGGAATATTACCACCCACCCATAACATATGAATAAGGTGATTATATTCTTTATATGCTTTTAAATCTTTCAATACATACTTTCTGTACTTTCAGTGGCCACTTCAGCATCACTCAGGACATATGCAGTGTCTCTGCGCACACATGCACATAAAAACTATACAGTATTTTTTTGTGTGTGATATATATATATATATATATATATATATATATATATATATATATATATATATATATATATATATATATATATATATATATATATATATATATATATATATATATATATACACACACACACACATACACATACATACATACATACATACAGGCAGTCCCCGGTTTACGGCAGGGGTTCTGTTCCTGGTGGCACGCCATAACCCGAAAATCGCTGTAAACCAAAGCATCGTAATATTAATGGGAATAAATGGCACTTACGGTGCCGTAAACCCCTTAAAACCGGGTACGGTGCTGTAATACCGCTTGCAGATCCATAAAATCAGGTTAACGGCACCTTGAGCCAAGTGCCGCTAAGTCTGAATGCCGTAACCCGGGGACGCCTGTATATATATATATATACTGTATCATATATAAATGAGTCGCAATACCCATTTTGTGGAAGTATATGTGCAAGAAAGAGATGAATGGTGCACTGTGTGTAGGAGTCTCGGTGCACTACTGATTAGCCTTTTGTCATGTACTTAAGGCAGGTAATACTGTAGAAGTTTTATGCACAGGGGCTCATTCTTGATTATGTTCAGCAGTAAAGGAATGGAAATGTAGTGACCATTGTTTTATTTTCTTTGGATCTACCCTGTGTTAAGGGGAAATGGCTCTATATTGAAAAAATGTGTGTGTGTGAGTATTACAATACATAATTGATCTTTTTGTTTTTTACAATGTTTTGAACAGCGGGCATCATGATCAGAGGTATGGATCATTGACATTACTGTAAGTAACAGCATTGTGAATTTTGAGAATAGTCAGTAAAAATGTTTCCATCACTGTATGTTGTTTCATTATCCTGTTTTCCCAACTACCTAAAAGTACTATGCACACTCAATTACATTAAGTTTTTGTTATCTGTTAAAGGTACTGTAGGAATTTGCAAGCACAATTTTACTGTCATGTATTGAAATGCATTAAAAGCATTCCCATTAACTTATAATGATGTCTGTGCCTCCTTCCATGCAGGTGCTGCTCGAGAGCAATGATGGAGGGAGTTCAAGAGGAGGAGGAGGGGGAGAAAGAACGAAAAGCCCTCTAGGTGGTCAACACTGCTGTCGCTACTGTAATTATGCAAGCCACTTCAAAGGGAACGTAGTTCGTCACATGCGTGTCCATACTGGAGATAAACCTTTTGCTTGCCCCTACTGTCCTCTGAAGTTCATTCAGAAATGTATCTTGACGATGCACGTTCGAACACACACGGGTGAAAAGCCGCATGCTTGCCACTTGTGTCCGTACCGTGCTATTAAAAAGATACTGCTTAAGAACCACCTTTTGAGTAAACACCAGTTACAAATGTAAGGAAGGCCTGGGTGTGTTTCCCTCATGAGTAGGGAATTATAACCAGGAAAAAAACAAAAAAATGGGTTTGTGATGTTTTCAGACTTGAAGTTGTACCTCAAATTCAGAGACCCTGTGTGATGTTCAGAAACAGAAAAGGCAAAGACTTCACTAAATAAATTTTTTTAAAATTAAAATTTCCCAAACTTAGTTGAATTTTAGGATAACTGGAAATACTGGTTATGAAGATGCCAGGAATGTAGTTATCTCTAACTGTTACTTATGTTAAAATCTGTGTTTATGTAGTTAGCAAATTTTAGACAGAATTTTAATGTTAGGGAAGCATAAGAGAAAGGTAAGGATGGAAAGCCCACATATCCACACACTTGAGATGCCTTTTTGGATATGCAATATGTCAGAAAGTATGAATAGACATACTAAATTGAGTTTGAAAAAGGCAGAGAACTTCCAACTTTAGAAGTAAATTGGCTAAAAGAGTAAACAAAACTAGTTACATCTGAGGAACACTGGCATATTGCACTCTTAGTTATGACTAACAACTAGTTTTTAGTGGTTAACAAATTAGATATAATTCTAGTATAATACAATGGTCACAAATATGGAGGGACTGTTTTCATACACAGTTGAAATGAATAAAAAATCATCTGCTTTTTTATTATCTTATAAAGAGGCATTAGTATTCAAACATCCTAACTTTCGTGGCCAGATATTAAGAGACAAAGAAATAGCTAACATATCAGACTGCATTGTTAAGCACTGAGGATTTCTTTTTAATTCTTCAACACAGGTAAACAATTTTGCGATTTCTTTTCACTAAAGTGGCCATTTAATTCATTTCCCTTCAAGTTATTCACAGTAATGTTCTTTGATTTCAAGTATCAGAGAATAAAGTACTGAGCTACTCTGTCTTGAAGGAAGGGTCACAATAAGATATAGCATATCACGTTAAATAATTCTGTTATAACATGGTCATGTCTTCTTTAGTTTGCATACAGGTAGTACAGTATTGGCAAACAGTATGGTTTTGTTTTTGTATTTTTGGTGGTCATGTCATCTTTTTTTGCAGTATTTTGAGTCCTAAATCTTTACCCAGCTATTTGATCATATGGAGTTGTTCGACTGATGATAAAGGAAGACTGTGGAGGCCTTTTTGCTTTGATAAGCTAAAGAAACAGCTGTTATCAACAATACTCAGACATATTTGTGTTTCTGTGTGATGACCATACAGAGTAAAGACCTACATAGCACTGACTGCCCAGACCTACTTTCATGTACAGATTATTGTATTAAAAGAAATTTTCTTTGACATTGTAGTCTATGTTCATAGTTGTAATAGCAGTGATAACTGTATTGTCAATTATGACACAACAGAATAAACAATAAAGTATCTCTTCAGCTGTTTTCAAATTAAAGTTTTTTCTTAACATTTACAATGTTGTTCCCAGACAGTAAACTGGTAGTTAATCTATCTGTTAAGAATTATTCTAGAAGTATGAAAATGTGAATATATTTTTTGTAAGCTAATAATAATTAAATGAAGTTTGCCCTTTGCTTGATCAAATGATGCTAATACGTCTTTAGTGCAGATGCTGCCTGGGAGCAGTGATGAAGTAAGTTCAAGAGGAGGAATGTCAGATCTAGCAGTTGGTCAACACCAGTGTTGTTACTGTGATTACGTAATAGGTTTAATCAAGTTTGTTCAGAAAAGTTCTACGGTATAAGAACTCATGTTAGAACATGCACGGATGAAAGGCCACTTATTAGTTCAAGTTGCCAAGCAGACTTCAACCAGTTGCCAGCATACGCCTGTCACTTCTGTCTGTATTGTGCCAATAAAAAGTCAAAACTGAAGACCAGTTTTGGAATATACATGGGCCTTTTATGTATGAAGGGAATCTTCAAATATGTGATTAATAAATTTTGGATAGATGGTGGTAACGTAAAAGGGAACTCAGAGAGAGGAAACCCAAAAACTAAAACAATGTCTTCTGGGATAACCAACACAAATTACAGTATTCCTAAACCCTATGCTAATAATTACATGCCACTAACATTTTATTTATGATTTCCTTAATACTGTAGTACTGTATCATTGACTGAGAGTTAGAGGATAGTTTTCAGAATTAATCACCGTCAACAATCCCGTCTCATATTTATGGTTATTGGCAATGAAAGTTTTGGAGTAACAGCCTATGTTATACAGTATTAACTTTCCAGACCTACTTGATTTGTAAAATGTATTGATATATGAGTCTTTACAAAAGCAGTTGTGTGATTGTCGCATAGACATGATGGTACCCAATAAAATATTGCTATATAATGTCGTTTACATTTCCTGTAAACCCTTAAATTTACCTAAGCTGTTGGCAATCGGTGCTTTGATTGTTTTGCTCGCTGGTAAAAATTACTTTTAGAAGTATACAAACTTAAAGTAAAAATTACTTTTAGAAGTATACAAACTTAAAAAATTTTTTGTTTTAAATTGTTAAAGTCTGACCTATGACTGTTAATGATGCCTGTACCTCCTTCCATGCAGGTGCTGCCTGAGATAAATGATGGAGGAAGTTCAAGAGGAGGAACGCAATATCCTGCTGTTAGTCAACACCAGTGTAGCTACTGTGATTACACTAGCCATTTCAAAGGGAATGTTGTCCGACACATGCGTGTCCACACTGGAGACAAACCTCATGCCTGCCCTTATTGTCACCTGAAGTTTATTCAGAAATGTAATTTGACAATGCATGTTCGAACACACACAGGTGAACGGCCCTATGTTTGTTCTCATTGTAAAGCAGACTTCAACCAGTTAACAACATTCAAAGATCACATGCTGACACACACTGGTGAAAAGCCGCATGCTTGTCACTTGTGCCCATACCGTTCTATTAAAAAGTCAACACTTAAGAATCACCTCTCAAGTAAACATCAGTTGCAGATGTAAGGAAAAAAGTCGTCAGTAGTTTTTCCTTCAAGGTTCAAAGGAAGGAAGAATTAGTACTTTTATATTTAAATCTGATAGAGATTATAAGATCATGAAAACGGAAAAGGTGATGTCACAATTTTATGAGCTATGCAGTAGGTTATCTTCTGGGAATAATGACCATGGCAGCTACCTGGATAAATAGGAAGGTTTGGAGTCAGGAAGGGCATCCATGCAAAGTAATTTCCCAAAACCAATTATGAACGGAACCACTCAAGGTAAAAGTGGGTGGAGGAGGCACAATAAAAACAGCAGTCCTGACTAAAAGTTTAAAGTGGTAATTATTGTTGTTGAGTACAAATAAAAATACACCTGTCTGAGTTGAAATTACGTATAAGGAATAATGTAGTATTATACTGGCATCCTGAACCTACTTCTTGTGTAGAATGGTTTTATGCACAAATGCAGTTGTATGATGAGTAGTTCTTTAATCTTGGACTAGTTACAGTTTCAGTAGCTGTGTATGTTAGTACAAGGAAAAAATGTCTGAAGCAAGTAAGCAATAAATTATCACCATCTTTAATTTCCCTGTTTCATCTTTCCTGCATCAAAGACTTCATTGCATTTGTAACCTGTTTTCTCTATATTCAAAATACTCTAGAAATACATAGACCTTTCATTGCATTGTCAATTATTGGAAGGGAATTAGTGTTTGATCTTCGACTGTTAATGATGCTTGTGTCTCTTTCCATGCAGGTACTGCCAGAAAACAGTGATGGAGTCTGGTACTCAAAACCAATGATCTTGCTGTGATTACCTTATCCATTTTAAAGGAAATGTTTTGCGCCACATGTATTCATACAGGGGAAGAGCCTTTCATTTGTTCTCGCTGTTCTAAGAAGTTGCCAATCAAAAGTACATTGGAAAGGCTTATTAGAACACAGTCTGGCAACATCAAATGATAATGCACACTGGTGAAAAGCCACACACTTGCCACTTGTGTCAAAATTGTACCATTAAAAAGTCATCGCTCAGGATCCACATTGTGAGTAAACAGTGAGTGCACGTATCAGAAAGGGTTTTAGGAAAGCACTTTCATCATCAAGTGATTGCAGATTTATCTTAAAAGATCAAAGATAATTTACTGATAATTTCTGTGAAAGAGACATTGATTATGAATAAACTATCTTTTTAAGTTACCTGTTCAGAAGGCAAGACCAGACCAACAGAAGTTCAAGCATGTATGTGAATTTGCCACAATTTCCTGAGTTCTGTTCATGGATTTACACCACTCAACTCTTGTGAGTAAGAGACTGGTATCTGCAAGTGTCAAAAATAGTTTTAAAGAAAAGTTCAAAATAATGTATGGTGTGTAATCCATGTTGATATTAAATGATGAAATTAGGCTCTGAAGGCCTTTTTTCTTGAGCTTCAAACAGTAAATTACTTTTTATATTCTAAATGAACGTGTATAGAATAGCAACTAGTATTATACCAGCTTTATAGCCCTATTTTTATGTAGATTTTTTATATTCTAGTTGCATGAAAGATGAAAGTGTAAACTTTTAGTAATGGTTACGGACGGTAACTATGAAGAGAATAAGCGATAAAATACTACTGGTCAACAGGTTTCCTGTCTTGCTTTTTGTTCACTGGAGGTCCCATTGCTGAAGGTAGTTTGTTTTACATTCTGTATAAATTAGAGTACAGTACTTTATAAATGCACATTTACACTCATTGTTTTATAAAGTAATCAAATTTTCTTTTAGTGACTGTTAATGATACCTGTGCCTCCTTCCATGCAGGTGCTGCCTGAGAGCAATGATGGAACGAGTTCAAGAGGAGGAGGAGAAGGAGGGATGCAATATCCTACTGTTAGTCAACATCAGTGTTGCTACTGCGATTACACGAGCCATTTCAAAGGGAACGTTATCCGACACATGCGTGTCCACACTGGAGACAAACCTTTCTCATGCTCTTACTGTCCTCTGAAGTTCATTCAGAAGAGTAATTTGATTAAGCATGTCCGAACACACACTGGCGAGAGGCCTTATGTTTGTTCCTACTGCTCGACGACATTCAACCAGATCACCACGTTCAAGGATCATTTGTTGACACACACTGGTGAAAAGCCACATGCTTGCCACTTGTGTCCGTACCGTGCTATCAAAAAGGCAGCACTTAAAGGTCACCTTCTGAATAAACATCAGTTACATGTTTAAGGAGAAGGAAGGTACAAATCTGTTGTTAGGTTCTCAGCTTCTCATATATATTTAGCAGTTTCCTTTTGGCTCAGCAAATGTTCATAACCATTGCATGTTTTTATTTTTGAAAGATATGTTGAAATATCTTTGGAAACTGGTACATTGTTCCTACTATCAGCACATATTTTATTGTTTTACGAGCCAATTTACTTGTTTTTATCCAGTTTTAATGGAATGCTTTAAGAATTACAGTACAGTATTTACAAAATGTGAAACAGCAATATATTATGTCATGGTTCTTGCTCCAAGGTTAAAATTTGTGTAGCCTTGTTGAGTTGGTAAATTTAGAGTATGTTACTGTGTAGAATACTGTACTTTACCACAATAATTTAGCAGAATAAAATATATACAAATAATAGGGTTAATTTTTTATTTAACCTTTGGATTTTACAAAGGGATTACCTTACTCAAAGATCTTAGGTGCATTATTGTTGTTATTATTTTGAGAAAGGTTTTTTTTATCTATTTTAACTCCAAAACCATACAGTATCAACCAGTGGTAACCCGTAGGCAGTTTTTATAAAGTATACACTTAATACTGCTGCGCTTCTTTTTTAAAGTGAACTTCTGTGAGCCTCTTACAGGAAATTTACAGAAACAATGTTGATATTCCCTACATCTTCAGAGTCCAGTTTAATTACCATGTGCAGTGGCACAGTAACTTAGATTTATAACAAATCACATTCAAGTTTTTTTATATGAGTATTGCAAGAGTGATAGAACTTATGGATATCAGTATGGGTGAATTCTTAACAAGATTTTTTTTTCTTGTAAATCATTTGATTTCATTGTTCTCACCATCGTGTTGTGGTTCCGGTTAACTTGAGATTAACCACAAGATAAATTTGGTTATAACTGATATTTCTCAGGATATGTAGTAGAAGTAAACAAGGAGTTGGCTTTGCTTTTGAATAAGCTAGTAATTCATATAATTACAGAACTGGATATAAGTAGAACATCAGGTTTTATGTGCATATTTACAACTGCACACATTCTGGGGAGTTCTGGTGATATACTCATAATATTTTTCTAATCCACCTACAGACTTGAACCTTGTAATTTAGATAATTTTGGGAATAAAATAAAACCTTCACAGTTAATTTCTGGATGAAGCTCGAAAATGGAGAAACAATAGGACCACAAAGTGAGACAAACAAAGTTTGAGCCCGCATGTAACCACATGTGTTTCATCTCCCTGGCAAAACATAAAGAATGGTCAAGCGTAAGTCCATGAATGTAAAATCCTAACATTTTTTGTTTAAATATGTCACTGAGTACTAACAGACATGTCAGGAGGCTTTATCTGTGGTGACTTAATGCTTTTAAGGATGAAAAACTGCCAAATGTTTGGTTAGTTTTTCTGTAATAAAAAGCAGATCCGAAGGTTTTGTAAGGGATTGGTTTTGCATAATATTTTGTCTTAACATGGTATTATTATTTAGATTAAAAAAGAAACTGTGGGAAAATGATAGATTTGGGTGACGCTCCTCTACTTACAAACGAGTTACATTCCGAACTGCTGTTCATATCTTGATTTATTGTAAGTCCAACTTGATATATGCACAGTCAATACATACAGTACTATTTATGTTTTTTCATATTAAAACACAATACTAATAGTGTACTGTATTTTATAGTTATTTTATTAATACAAATTATATATTAAACCTAAATACGTTAATAAAATTATCATAATAATGCAGTAAGGTACAGTTTTAATTTACAATCATGGTTGTTCGTATCTCCGAAAGTTCATAAGTAGAGGAGCGTCTGTAATTAGAAATTACTCATTATAGTGAAGTTACGTTCAAATGATACTGTGGTACACTTGGGTGGACTGCTATTGAAAACAGTGGACATATCCCTCTGCTAAGTGTTGGCATCACTCTGTTTTCTGCATACTTGAACTGGAAAAATGTTTGTCTTTTATTGTGAAACAGATACACCATTATGTTAACAGTAGACTCCCCACCGAAGTCAGCCTAGTATTCACCTGCTGAAAATTCTGTATTTTTTTGATTCAGATGAAAATGACATCTGCAGCCTTTTTCTTCCATAGTGTTAATGTTACTGTCAACAGAAGAAAGAAAAATATTGCGAAGGAAATAAGAGATGGATATAAGTGAGACAAATGTGCATGGTCCCTGTAAGCTATAAGTTTTCACATAATTCTTAAACAAAAGTGATTTTTCACAAGCACAGTTGATGTGGCACCAGTTTGCAGTATTAAAACAATCAATCTCTTACAGGTTCCACACATGGATTTTGTCACGGGTGATCGAGGGCGAAGACCAAGCGGAACCCTTGAACCAGTTGCACAAATACACACGTGTCCTTACTGTAGTTACACAGACAGAGTGGCCATTGAAATGTCTTCTCATGTACGAACTCACACTGGTGAAAAGTACTACCCCTGTGTTTTCTGCCCCAAGAAATTTGACCATAAGGCTGAAACTGTCAGGCACATGAGAGTTCACACTGGAGAGAAACCGTACTCGTGTCGATTTTGTTCTGCCAGGTTCACTCAGTCAGCCAATAAGAGAGAACACGAAAGGAGACACACAGGAGAAAAGCCTTTTTCATGTCATGCCTGCCCATATCAGTCAGCTCAAAAGTCAGGGCTGAATCGGCACATCAGTAAACATCACTGGCAATAAGTGCAAGGAATTTATTCTACCATTAACAAAAGACTTGTCTCAGTTTTTGTTCACTATTTATTTTGTTGGTTAATGGCAGTAAGCCCTGACTGTTTTAACCTAAAAGAAGTGAAATGTAACTACAATTATTTTGTGCTTGTTATAAAATTAAATTCAGCAGATTCGGAAAGTTTATAGTTGAATACCTCCGTGAGTTGTGAAGTTACAGTCACTGCTCGTTTGAATGGTTTCTTGACTTCCTTTAAGCATTTTGTTTATGCGAGTCAGTGATGGTTTATGTTGTTTTTTGTCATATTTGTGTGGTAACAAGTTTGTTTTCTCTTGCATGTTATTAATGGTTGCTAGATTTGTACAAAATTATGGAATCAATGCCAAATCAATGCCAACTGATGTTGTAAGGCAGTTTTAAAGGTATTGTACATTTCTGTGCAAGGATGTGATAACAAGTACTGTACATTATATAAAAATAGTATTTACAGTCAACAGTTAACTTCAAATTTGCAATACTAATTAGTAAAAGACATTTTCTGGTATGCCATGACAAATTTTAATCATTAATGAAATACTGTAGCGGTAAATAAAATGGATTGAAATAGTATTACAAAATGATGTTATATCTGTGAATGTGACTTTTTCGTATAGACAAATAACTCTTTGCAAATCTCCTAATATTAGATTGTAAATACAGTAACCATTTCTTGAGGTCAGAATCAAAACATGGAAGTATGTTGAAAGCTACAGCATTAGCCCAAGGACCTGACTGATTTCATTTTGTTTATTGATACTGTACTGTTTCTTAAAAATCAGAAATGCAACATTCTTTTATATAAGGTTTATTATCTGATAAACATTATCTGGATCGTGTTCTCACCATATACAGTATAGCATATGTTTATGAAATATGGAACAGGACTAAAAGGTCATTAATTTGCAAAGCAAGCTTTCGAAAACAGAATCCTCGTATGTAAAAACGGAGAGAATTGCATTCATAAGCAATATTCTGTAAGGTGAAAAATTAAGGGATTGGTGCTTAGCACTTGAAGAAGCATTACAGAATCTTTTAAACATGTGCTGTTACGGATTTGTTTAAAACCAACTTCTTTTGTTATAATTTTTGTAAAATGCTTGTTTAGCCTCTACAGTTTGGCACCAAGTTACATCAGGTGCCTAGGTCAAGGTCTGACAACAAGTGTATCCCTGGGACAAGAATTTCAGTGGAACATTCAACCGTCCCTGTTAGATAACATTTTTAATGACTAGAAGTTTGCTTTATATACCAGTTTTGTTTTGTAAATTTAACTCAACAAGATTATTTTTTAAAAACTTCTGTGAAAACCTTGGTTTCACATTTTGAGGAGAGGAATGAATTTTAATACATAAGTTGTACCCAGTTATCCTCTAATATTTTTAAAACTGATACGTGGCTGAATTAATAAATGGTGAAATGTGGTCTGAACAGTATTTGTACCTAAGTATGTAGATTAAAATTGTTACATACAATTCCTCCTTTATTATTAACAAGTAGTCCTGAAAAAATATATTTATGAAGCCTCATAGTATTTTTTCTTATACTCCCATTTAAGCACTGTACTACATTGCATTTATAGATGAAAATATTTCTGGCATTGGTTACCATGGAGGACTACTGAACTACATGAAAACAATTCAGTGAGAAAGAAATGGGCTTGATCACAAAATCCACACCTACTGGAAGGAGAATGATTCCGTAGGAACACAAAGACACAAAAACGGGAAGGAAATAAAAAGGACAGAGATACTGTCCTATGGGGGGAAAAAAAAAAAAAAGTTATGTGAACACCAATGAGAAGTACTGCACTTGCAGGCTTATGGGAAATACAGTACTATACCAATTTGGAAAGTTAAGCGATGTGGGCATCCTTCCTTCATGCAAGTCATTCGGGACATTTCTCACTTTCTATGGCAACAAGGTCTTTGAAAGGGCTTTTCAGTTTTACTTTCCCATAGATTCTACACAGGATTATTTTTAAAGGGGTAAATGAAATACGTATTGCATTGTTTGTTCATGTGACTACTAAAACCACTTAAGTACGATTTTTGTTTTACAGAAGACTCGTATGGATATCACCACTGATGCTGGACAGCACCAAACACTAAGATCTGATCCCAATTCCACGGAGCACAAGTGTCCACACTGCAGCTTCACCAGCACTGTGCCCTTTGAGGTTTCTGCCCATATCAGGATTCACACAGGTGAAAGGTTCTACTTGTGTCTCTTTTGTCCCAAGAAGAACATACTGAAGGGTGATCTAGTGAAGCACATGAGAGTTCACACTGGGGAGAAACCTTTCTCATGTCGTTTTTGTTCCTCCCAGTTCACTCAAGGGTCTCATCTGAAGGTGCACGAAAGAAAGCATACTGGCGAAAAGCCTTTCTCTTGTTCCTTTTGCTCCTACCAGACAGCTTGGAAGTCTGATTTGACCAGGCATGTGTGGAGGTGTCACCAGCGTCAAAAGTAAGACAAAATGTGAATACAGTCCAGCATTGTAGGAGCATTAAGTAATGAAACTGAGCCATCTTCCCTGTGTGATATCCTTTGGTATTTATCATAATATATTCTCTAGTTTAACTGTCACCCAAAACTTCTTATTCACACATGCACACTACTCCTTTCTTATAACTGACAAATTTCAAAAATACCACATGCATTTCAAATGCATCATAGTGTCAGGAATTAGCTTTGTCTTACTCATACTTTAGTATGATTACAGATTTATATTATATTGTACTTATGTAGAGGTTACTCTGGTCTAGAAAATTATTCAGCATGAGTAATTATTTTCTACTGTTCTAGAATTTTTTCTTCACTGATACTGTTTTATAAAATGCTTCCATTTTGGAGATATGACCTGCAAATGAAATGAATGTAATAATGACCAAAATACATGTTAATATTTCACTATTGTTTTTATTATTCCTTCATTTGTGAGTGTTATGCAGGCATTATGTGGTGGCAGTGAACAATTAGATGTTACACACAGACACATTTTATATTATATATATATATATATACACACACACAGGCATTCCCCGGTTTACAATAGGGGTTCCGTTCTTACGCCGTGTTGAAAGCCAAAAATCATCGTAAACAGACAAATCGTCGAAAATCGTAAAAAATCCTAAGAAAACCCTACTTTTAATGCTCTGGGTGTATTAAAAATGATGTAAACTGCATTTGTATTGAGTTTTTCATCAAAAATACCTCCAAATTTTTATTATTCTTCCGTTTTGGAGCCATACTTCTTCCATGAGATTGGCGTACGACACGTAACCCTGGAACGTGCATAAACCGGGAAATAATTTCTGATGAATATATTTGAAAAGCGTTGTAACCTTGGAACGTCGTAAGCCAGACCCATCGTAAACCAGGGACTGCCTACATATATATATATATTTCGGCGGGGGTTCCGTTCTGATGGCATGACAATGAGAGAAATTCGCCGATAACCGAAAATCGGCAATTTTTGGCACTTACTGGTGCCGATAGCCGGGTAGTGGCGCCTCTGTTAGGTATGTATTGGCACTTAATACCCAACTGTCGGCGCCGATAATCAGAAATCTGCGATTTTCGGTGTTGGAAATTGCCAATTTTTGTTTGCTAGACAAGTGCCATAAAACAGATCACCAATAACCGGGACTGCCTGTATATATATATATATATATATATATATATATATATATATATATATATATTATATATATATATATATATATATATATATATATATATATATATATATGTATTTTATTTTGTGTGTGGGTGTGTCTGTATCCTGTATGTTTATATATACTTAAACAGGGCAAAATTCTTAAAAACAATAAGAATGAAAAAATTCTTTACTGAAGAAATGTGAAAGGTATTCAATAGGTTACAAGACTGTTGGTAAAGCATATTTTTCTAAAGTTATATCCATTCTGAGCTACATCTAGAGTTTTTGAAACAACCTGATTATAAGTTTTATATACTGTACACATACAGTAATACTCAAACTTAGGTGAGGTTAGGTTCCAGAACACCTCGTGTAAGGCAAGGATCCGTGTAAGTTTGGTATAGTCACTAAAAATGCTAATAAATGCTTGTTTCTAGAGTTTAAACACTAAATATGACCCTAATCATGCTTCCAAAGTATTAATTTAACTTTTAAATGAAATTAAATTACAGGCAGTCTCCGGTTATCGTCGCCTCGGTTATTGGCAGTCTGATTTTATGGCACTTATTTAGAAATGACAATAAATGGATTTTCGACACCGAACACCGGTTATCGGCACCGATAACAGGATATTGGCGCTGTTATCGCCGATTTTCAGTTATTGTCATGCCGTCGGGAACAGAAAACCCTAACCAATAACCACGGACTGCCTGTACTGTAATTTCATTTAAAAGTTAGCTTAATACATTACCCTTAAAAAAGTAATAAGTGGTTGATGTAAAATACAGTACAGTATCGTAATGCGTACTGTCTATGCCACACTAGCGCATTTACAGTAGGTATGTGAGCATGCTAATGTTACCCCTAATTCGTGGGATGCCATTTTCTTTTTCACTCCCAGAGCAAAAGACTTTTCTTTGCATCACTAGGTAAACTTCATAAGTCACCGTCATAATGAATGCACAATTCACTAAAATAAAGAAAACGTAGTACGTAATGTCCTTGGGGGTACAGGTAAAATTCAGTCAATGTAAAATTATGTACTGTAGGTAAAGATGTACAGTAAACAACCCGTATTCGCGTTCTCATGGTTCATGGACTCACGTATTCGCTGGTTTCTCTATGGAACATATCTAGCCATCATTTGGAAATTTCACCCATTCGTATTTTCACTGAGAAATATTCACTAATTACTGTATTTTCATATATTTTTCATGAATAAATGCACTTTTTGTGATAAAACTATCAAAATACTCAGGTATAAGCATTTTTGGGTTTTTCTTGGTTTAAGCTATCAAAATGGGCAGTTCAAAGTGTTTTTAGAGTGGGTTTTAAGCCGCTGGATTTGACCTATTCTGGGCCTGTGGACGCATCCCCCGAATCTGAGGGTTCACTGTACAGAGAAATAATAAGTTGTAAAAATATGTGTGAGCACTAAGAGAGAGAGAGAGAGAGAGAGAGAGAGAGAGAGAGAGAGAGAGAGAGAGAGAAACACATATGGACATAATACAGTGACTCTACTGCCTTTGTATCATATTTATGTACAAAAATATAAATAATACAAATTTTCCATACCAATTTTGCACTTAACCCCTTGTGGACAGGTAACATACGTACAGTATATGTTTACTTATAGCTTTGGGGTAAATTCCGGATAACATACATATATGTTCAAGATTTTGCACCATACAGTTTTAACGGATTTTGCAAGAAAAGTGCTCAGATCACTTCCATGGGCCATAAATGACTCGTGGGAACTTTCCGGCAGCTATGATAGCTAGTCGGCACAGGAGAGAGAGTTCAGTTTGCCTTGAGGTGTCACAGGGAAATGTCCAAAATTCCCATCCAGTGACGTCTCATAAATATTTTACAATAAATATACTCAGAATTTGTTAATGGTTTTAGTTCTTGTCTGTAAAGATATTGTGTGAGCTGTAATTATAATTTTACAAAATATAAAAAAAATTAGAAAAACCACTTATAATTTGGTAAAATTAGCATATTTTTATGATCGTCATTTGGAAAAAGAGGGCCCCACACGGTTGGAAATATTCACTTTCAATTTCCCCTGGAAGGTACAGAAAATATTTTATAATTTTTTTTCTTATACCTTGTGAATATGCATATACACATTCCTCTTTCCATTGATGACTTAGCCCGGATTGTGAGGGAACTTATAAATCACTTCAAAAATTAAACAAACACTTTCTGTGGGGGTATCATCTTTGAAAAGTGCATTAACTTTGCGAATGGGTATCACATCATGTAAAAGTACACTAACTGTATGTGCTGTAGTTACCTTTCTGTTATATGTATGCATGTACAGAAATAAAAATAATACATTTTTCATACAAATTCTACACATAAAAGCATGAAAACTTATAAATTACTTCAAAAATTAAACATAAACACTTCTGCAGGGCTTCTTGAGGATTTCACAAATGTCATGTGCGGTGCCTGTGAAAAATTGCGTATGCCAATTAGTTAGGTTTCAATGAAAAGATCACATGTCTGTGAATTCATGCAACTCGAAGTGCGTAAGATCGAAGTATGACTGTATATATATTATATATATACTTAAAATATCTAACACAAAAGTGTCAGATCCTTGAAGTTTGATTCTGAACCACTTAAATACAATTTTTTTCTTGCAGGGGCCTCATGTGGATAGCACCAGGCTTGCAAGACAGCACCAGGCTGCCAAAGCACCTGACCCTCTTTTCCTGGAGCACAAGTGTCCGCACTGCAACTTTACCAGCACTGTGCCCATTGAGGTGTCGTCCCATGTCCGGACTCACACTCTGGAAGGTTTCTACAGGTGCCTCTTTTGCCCCAAAAAGACTGGAGCAAAGAACGACCTGGTGAAGCACATGAGGGTCCACACTAAAGAGAAACCTTTCTCGTGCCAGTATTGTTCTTCACACTTTGCTCAGGCTTGTCATCTGAAGGAACACACAAGAAGGCATACAGGAGAAAAGCCTTTCGCTTGCAAATTATGCTCCTACCAGTCAGCTCAAAGGTCTGGGTTAATGAAACATATACGCAGGCATCATCAGCAATAAAAGTAAGAAGTAGCTTCTGTAAATAGATTTTTTCACATGAATAAAATCCAGCATTTAGGAAGTCAAATTTTAAATCAAGCCATCTTTCCAAGCATATTGTATCTCCCTGTGCATTGTTTTATAATGTTTGGTTGTTTGTAATCCAGCATAATTGTTTTCTTATCCAAGTTTGTTTCTTCTCACTATTTGTTTCTTATAAGTGATAGATTTTTAAAGAAAGCAACACATGCCTGCCTGTATATTCTTAAAAGTGATTGACAAATGCACAACAAGGAGCACTTTACATATGTCTGTGACAAATTAACAAAGTATTTTAGTTCTCTAACCCGAGTGGGTTGGATTGTGTAAGAAGGATGTTCCAGGTAACAAAAAATTTTGTAATTCATCTCAAAACAATTACTCATGTGTGTACAGTATAGATGTTTACAAATGGATGAACCACGAAATATATGTAGTATGCATGTACATTGTGACTACTGAACCACTTAAATGCAATTTTTGTTTTACAGGGGCCTCAAATGGGTATCACCAGAGGCACTAGTCAGGGAAGATTGGCTGATCCATTTATCAAGATACACAAGTGTCCGCACTGCACGTTTACTGGCACCGTGCCCATTGAGGTGTCGACTCATATCCGGAGCCACAGTGGTGAAAATTTCTATGTATGCCTCTTTTGTCCCAAGAAATTTGTGGAAAAGAGCCAGCTGGTGAGACACATGCGAGTTCACACCGGAGAGAAGCCTTTCTCTTGCCACTTTTGTTCTTCGCAGTTTACCCAAGCAGTTCATCTCAAGGAACACGAAAGAACGCACACTGGCGAGAAGCCTTTTGCTTGCCCATTTTGTTCTTACCAGTCTGCCCAAAGATCTGGGTTAAGTTATCATATAAGGAGGCATCATCAGCATTAAAAGTAAGAAATAGCTTCAGTTAACTGCTTTGTATTTGATATTAACAGTATCCAACATTTATGAGAAGTAAGCTGGGAGACTCAGACTTTGTTTCCCCATATACTGTACTACATGCCTGTGCATTTTTATTTTTATTTATGGTAATGTGAATTCTATATTGCTTTATCACTCATCCATTCATGTTACTATGTTCAAACCAGCCATTTTTTATAACTGCCAAGTTTTAAGGAAAACTCACATGTTTAACCTTTGAATTTGGAAGTGTAGATGACTTTCTGAGAAACCAGTTGTAAGTGTAAAAAATAAGTTAAAAAACCTCAGCCTAGCCTGCAAGCTACAGAAAGTGTTGAAAGACATTAGGCATGTCTTACAACACTTTATGTAGCTTGCAACTGGAAAAAATTTTGACAGAATGCCTGAGTTACAGTGAAGTTTAGTAGATACGATGGAATATGAATGCCTACAAGATCAGTGGAGTCAGTGCTGCAGGCTGCTGCCATTTGCCCACAGTTGGTAGAGTATTGTATCACACATCTCAAATGCAAACTTCGAAATTCTTATCGAATGTGAAAAATTGTAATATGGACGATTATCAGTATTGGAGTGTTTGTAATTGAATTACTGACAACAGCACAGGTGATGTCTTCTTTGCATAAAAAAATTTTGTTAAGGATCTTCCCATTTTATCATTTACCTGACATTTGTAGCAAGTAGTCTCTAATTTTTTATAATGTTGTTATGGCATGTTTGGTTAAAATTTTTTATAATGTTGTTATGGCATGTTTGGTTAAAATTTTTTATAATGTTGTTATGGCATGTTTGGTTAAATTATTTCCTATAATTCACATCTCTTGTATGATGTATAAAATATTCTGTTCCAATCAGTAAGGCCTTCAGACATGTGTTGTTTACTTGTTTCCTCAGTTAGTAGCATCAGTTTGACCTTATGTAACAGACATGTAAGGAAAAGCACAGCACAAAATGTGCATGACATTTACAAGGAGGATACTCTGAATTGCAGCAAAAGTTTATATTGACAAAACTTTGGGTTACATGAATGTTTCACTAATGTCGTACACATGTATACCAAAACCAACTGCTGCAGTTGGATGAGCTGTAGGTATTTATCGATTCTGTATACAGCTCACTCAGGAGAGTTGGCACTTGAACTTGACAACAGTCCCAGAGCACATTTGGTGTAGTGCCTCCCAATGATGAGGTTTGCTGGTTTGTTGGAATTTTTTAGAATACAATTTTACACGTGTAAGGAAAATATGGTAGAATTTTTTGTTGGTTACTACCTGTTAAGAAGTTTGACTCTGTAGTCCTTTTGCAATCTTTGGTGTTTAAGAAAATAAAGAGAAATCTTGAAAAAGTGTTTCACTGATATGATCCTGATGTAGAAGGAAAATAAAGAAAAATACTGAGAAAAGTGTTTCACTGATAAGATCCTGGTGTGGAAGGAACTCTCATGTCAAATGCAAGCTGCCTAGTTGAAGGACCTTCTTGGTCTATGAAAGGCATAGAGAACCTCTCAAAGTGAGTTTGGATCCTGAGGAAGATTTGTATTTCCTTGATGAAACATTTGCAGTCTGAACCCCTACCTGAGTTGTGGGAAAAATAATCCTTTTATGGTGCAGGAAAGCAAGAAAAGCATTTTATCTCTTGAAAATTTTGTCAGTGTTTGACTGATATTTTCTTTGTGATATAAAAATGTATATTTAAGAGACTGGTTGGAATACACCAGCGAGTTTATTTCCTGTATAATTTTTTAAGAGGTGATGTCTGTCAACAAACTGATGAACAGAGTGCTGACTGCGTCTTCAGTTTTCTTCAGAAGGATTTTAACCTTGGGTTTGGGCCACTAGCATATTCAAACTAATCTAACGTATGAGTTTCACAGCCACTGTGTTGCAGTGGCACAAAACAGTGACTCTGTCATAAAGTATATTAACCACCTATGTTAAAATATTAGTTGTTAACTGTATGAATCTTTGCAGGTTTATAATTCTCCCAGACTTATGACTTATAAATAGGAGATTCAGTTTACTTACTGCATTTCAAATAAACATTAACAAACCTATTTTACATATAATTACACCTTTGCAACAATACCTGTATGAGTTGCAGAGGTTTATGACAAAAATATAGTGAATGGCATTGTTAAGCATCATATCATCTTGTGATTATTGGACCACTGAAGAGAATTTCTGCTTTGCAGGTGGTGCTTCCATGGGATAACACTAGTAGTGGATTTCAAAGCCAAGGAACAAGAACAGCCCATGAAGGTGCTGAGAGGCTCAAGTGCCCAAAACATGAGTGCAGCTTCACTACCACCAGCCTTTCAGAAATGTCTTCTCACGTAAACAACCACACAGGAGAGAAACTCTACCCTTGTGTCTTCTGTCCGAACCAGTATGCTGTGTGGGATGATCTTGCCATGCACTTGACAACTCATGGTAAAAGGAGGACTTACAGATGTCCCTTTTGCACCTTACAGTTCAGCCACAAAGGTCATTTGAAGGAACATGAGAGGACGCACACTGGCGAAAAGCCCTTTTCATGTAACTTGTGTACTTACATGTCATCTCGAAAGTCCAGTTTAACCAGACATGTTCAGCGACACCACAGTGAGAAATGATTGTACTGTAGGTGTTTTCTCTCATCTTTTGCATTTGTTTGCTTTATGCAAACTAGCAAACTATTAGCGTCTCTTTCTTGCCAGCCATTCAGTTGTTATTTTCTTTTCAGAAGTATTGTTACTGCTCTCAATTTAATTTTTTTAGTTCTTTTACTTATCTCCTGGAAGAATAATGGCAGTGAATACAGTAATTGCAGTCAATCACTTTTTCATACTTGATTAAGAAATGCTTTGATATTTTAATTATATGGCTATCAGTTGTTTCTGGTACATGATGGGTCTTCCCTTAGTGTATGTTTGTGATTAATAGCAGCATCTCAGGAAGTCTTGTAGAATGTTTATGTAATCAACTGAATTTAATTAAATAAAAATGCTTAGTCTCATTCTTTGTAATCTGAATATCCTTACAGAATATTGTCACACTTTATTTTGGTCTTTGTTGCTGGTACTTGATGAAATAAACATGCTTAATTTGTCTTTGTATTCTGAATATCCTCACAGGGTACGGTCATACTTTGTCAGACTTTTGTTGCTGATAATTTCTCACAGAAGGTACAAGAGTTTGGTTGTTCTTTATGCTCTTGATAAACAGGTTTTATGGCAAATTTTTCAGTGGTGTTTACATGTTTTCTCATGAATTTTTATGCACAATTGCTTCATATTAGCAATGGGTACTCTACATAACAAAACATGTTGACTTTTTTGTAAATGATACTACAGTAAGCACAGGCAGTCCCCGGTTAACGGCGGGCTCGGTTAACAGCGATTCGGTTTTGTGGCGCTTGTCTAGCAACGAAAATCGGCAATTTTCGGCGCTGAAAATCGCCGATTTCCACTTATCAGCACCGATAATTGGGTATTGGCGCTGATACATACCTAACAGAGGCACCGATAACCGAAAATCGACGCTTTTCGGCGCCGATAACCCCCCGAAAATCACTGAAATTGCCGATTTTCGGTTATCATCACACCCTCAGAAACGGAACCCCGCCGATAACCGGGGACTGCCTGTAGTGGATGTAATGCATCTTGTTGCTTACCATCAAATACATGGACAGTCCATCTCATTTGTGTCAATGCATACTGGTGCTAGAGCTCAAACAGGTTTGAAATCTCAAAAAGAACAAATGAAAGTTGAGAGTTTTTGTTTTTCTTCTTTGCTGTGTCTTTTTATTTTTGGTCTGTTTGGTTTCCCTCCTTCCATTTTGAAGTTCAGCATCATAAAAAAAACAATAAGCAAAACCTTTGTGAATTATTCTATATATATTTTTTTTATATTTCTTGGTGTGTGCTCCACTTTCACGCCTTTGAAATGCTGCAAAGAGAAGCTAACGCATTCTTAATGGAAAATAATATGCTGTCACTTTCTTGTGAAACAGAGTTACAGTAAACCCCCGTATTCACGGGGATACGTACCACCCCCCCAAATAGCTAAAATCTGCGAATACTTAAAACCCCTCTAAAACACTTAGAACTGCCTATTTTGATAGTTCAAACACAAACAAAAAAAAAACTAAAAATGCTTATACCTGAGTATTTTAATAGTTTTATCACAAAAAGTGCATTTAGTCATGAAAATCATTTGAAAATACAGTAATTAGTGAATATTTCTCAGTGAAAAATATCACAAATGGGCGAATTTTCCACAAATAACGAGTACATATGCTCCATAGAGAAATCCACGAACAGTGAGACCGCGAATACGGGGGTTTACTGTACCCCCATATACTACTGCACACAATAAGTTTTCTGTTACAAACATTATCTATAATGGTGATAATTATGCCGGGTAAAACCATGATTCAGATTCTCTCTCTTTCTCTCTTAGAGAACTTGAAGGAAAGGATATCCCTGCTGGGATTCAGTTTCACCAAGAAGAAATCTTTAAAGAAATGTTTTGTTGGAATGGAGAAACCAGTTGCTTGTCAGAGCATCCAGTTGAGGAACAATACATTAGAACCTGGTATGCTTCCAGTGTTGGAAACTTTTTGCAACTTTTTGCTCATGTTTTGAGCACATTAAGAAACTGTATTTTAAAAGTAGCAAAATCTATTTGTAGGTGTAATAAAAAAAAATAACTCCTTTTAAGGAAACATATTATAATTAGACAATCAAGTAGAATCTAAATCCCACAAGGCTGTCCAAATTATTTTTTTTCATAGATAGTTGATAATTGGATCAGAGGAAGGCTGAACAGTTGTAAATCTAGGTGGGAGGACACCAAAAGGAATGGATGAAGAGTAAATGCAATGGTGCTGGAGCTGAAGGGATCCTTTACTTCTGTCAGCAGTGGGCAGCATAAGGTACACTGTAGGCAGTAGTATCTGTACAATTGCCAAGTCAACAGTTAACCTCTTTAAGTTTGGTAACTTTGAATTGAGGTCATTTCAAGCTAAAGGCAAGATTCCTTGTGAGATGGGAAAGCTGTGGTTGCAGTACTCTTTATTGTAAAAAATAGTAATACGTACTGTTTTATTCCCCTAATTTTTTACAGCATTCAATTTTCTTCATGACATTTACTGGCATATGTGATGCAGATTGTTTATGCATAAGTGCTGGGAATTTCAGTATACTGTACAGTATTGTCATTTATGAATGCTATTTGCTTCTTCTGTACAAAGAAAAATTGTAACAATGTCCTGAACAATAACGAATACTGTATTTTAACATCACACACAAAAGCATTTCAGCTTTACCCAGAATTTTCTACCATAGGTACATGAAAAAGGATATGGCGTACAATAATGTGTTTTGCTATTTATGGGAACCTGTTCGTTAAATAAACCTCATAGGAATACATTGCTGTGTAATTCCTTATAACAATGCCATAACAACTTACGATACCAGTGGCAATAGTGACCAGAATGCCAATTTGATACTCTTTGGGATTTCTCACCATGTTCGGTATGTATATTTTCAACGGCAGGTCATTATGGTTTTTATTTTTTCAGTGCCTTAGATCCTAAGTATCAAAAAGCCTCAATTAGCTATCAAGTGAATATGAACCCAGACCTCATTTACAGATGTTCTAAGCCCCTGCAGGCAGTAGATATAAGAAACCAATTCATTCTGTTGTGCCTGAAGTGACTCCTGTGTTGTGTTCAAATGGTTTTGGACTTTTTCAGGGTACAGTATTCTATGTGCAGGTGTTCCAAATAATTCTAATGTTGGCAATATATATGAAAACCTTATCTTATTTTCTTTGGATACAGTATACTGTGTACAAGTGTTCTTAGTTTTTAATGTCAGAAATATCATAACATTTTACTTAAGCTTAATGACAGTTTGTTGGGGGAACAGTCATAGGGCTAGCAATTGCATCCTAAAATCATGGCCAGAATGAAAGGATGTGAATATGCAATATACTGTATAAACATATGGAATGGCACAAGAGACATAATCTCTAAACATAGTGTGACATTGAATGTACAGTTTACAGTGCAGTAAATGGCCGATAGTATTATTAAATCCAGATTTATTTCCTATCGACTCATATTCTTCACTTTAATGTGAAATTACCTTGCCTGGTTGACTGAGATATAGATTTAACAAGAATTGCTTAAATTTCACAATTTCTGGCAACTTAAGAGGATTTTTGTCTTACAGGCACACCCTGAGGTTAATATCAGGAATATTGGAGGGCAAACAACTGAGAGTACAGTGGAACCAGTGGTCAAGTTAAGGTGCCCCTACTGCAGTTATACAGACACTATTCCCATTGATATGTCCGGTCATATTCGGGCTCATACAGGCGAGAGCGCCTACCCTTGCATTTTCTGCCCAAAGAAAGACAAGCGGAAGTACGATCTCATCAAACACATGAGAGTCCACACTGGGGAGAAGCCTTACAAATGCGGCACTTGTTCATTGCTGTTTACTCAAATGGGCCATCTCAAGACTCACGAAAGAAGACACACAGGAGAGAAGCCATTTTCCTGTCATATATGTTCTTATCAGGCTACGCAAATATCAGGATTGACTCAGCACATGAAGAGACACCACAAGGAGTATTTGATGTAGATACTGCAAAATGATCTGAAGGAGCTCTGTTAGGTGAACATGAAACTAGTGAAGCAAATTCAGACTCAAAAGTATATCTTTTTGTCCCTTTTGGCATGTACGCTCTTTGAGATCCTTATCCTGTCAGAATCGTAACTGAAAACTTATCATTAGAAAGTAAACAAGTGACTACTGTTGTAGCACTCTATGGTGTATGCCGGTAATATACCCTTATGAGTTTTATGATGGGCCTGAACCACAACTTGTGGCTCTGTGCATCCAGTTTGGCTTGGTTGCATATTGCATGGAGTTCAACCCCACAAAACCAACCACGGAAAGTCATAAAAAGTGGCATCTATCTCTAGACTGGTTTCCTCTAGCCCTCTGTAATACTATTTAGGTTTTATGAATGATATTGAGAGCCTCTTCTATTTTTGAAATTGACGACTTTTCAGTCTGTAAATACAGACATACACATTTATAATTAAACCATGCAGGTTTAATTAAATGTAAGTACCAGTATATTGTGACTTCATATTGACAAACAAATGTAGTTTTTAAACAGGCACATATCAACCTTTGCAATATGCACCACAAAAATGGTCTGCCTAGTTGTATGCTTAAAAATGTTCAAGTTGATGCTGACATTGAAAGAAGCCTTTTTTTTTTTTTAACTGTATGTTGTCTTAGGGCTGGCATGAAAGATTTTTTTTCTTTAAGTGAGAGGTACAGTTAAAAAGAGATGAAAAGCCAGGTGGCAAAAGACCAAGATAATAAATGAAAAACAATAAAGTATGCAACAAAAGCTGCACTGCAAAAACCTTTCCTATCATTTACATTGTGCTGTGAAAGGAACACTGGTGTTAGTCATCCCTTATAGGGGGGGGATATAAATGATCACTGAAGCTGCGGTAGTTCTATAAACATTGTTGACTATTTTTTTTGCTTTTAAAGTTTAAACAAATTTTCTTTTGCTTTACAGGTCCACCAAGTGGGTAACATTAGAAATACTGAAGATCGAACAGTTGAGAGTATAAGTGAACCAGTTGGCAACACTTTAAAGTGCCCCTACTGCAGCTATACAAACACTGTTCCCATTGATATGTCCAGTCACATTCGGGCTCATACAGGCGATAGGGCCTACACTTGCATTTTCTGCCCCAAGAAAGCTCCAAAGAAGCAAAATATGATCGCCCACATGAGAGTTCATACAGGGGAGAGGCCCTACAAGTGTCACATTTGTGCTTTGCCGTTTACCCAGCTTAATCATCTCAAGGTTCACGAGAGAAGACACACCGGGGAGAAGCCCTATAAGTGCCACACTTGTGCTTTGCAGTTTACTCAGCTGAGTCATCTCAGGACTCACGAAAGACAGCACACAGGAGAGAAGCCGTATTCTTGTCATTTATGTTCGTATCGGGCAACACAAATAGCAGGACTGATTCAGCACAAGAAGAAACACCACAAGGAATGAAAGGAATGAACTGGATTAAGGAATTCCCTTTGAAAATTTCAGTCCATTACAGTCATCATACTGTAATTTTTCTAAAGTTTATTGATGAGCAAAGTTTATAAATTTTTACATAGTGGCATACAGTATCTGCTCACGTGAGCATCACTGTACTTAAGAATTTGGGCCTTGTTTGCACAGTGACCATGCAAATGTCAGGCTCCAAAAATCAGTGTGTACAATAAATATTTATTTCATAATATTTTGGTGTTGTTTAAAGAATATATTGGTGTGAGCACAAACGATAAAGAAAATATTAGAAATCTGTAAAGAGTGAAATAGCGTCTTTGCTATCTAAGGAGATGATGACTTACTGTGCTGCCAATGAAGTACAGGCAAAAGTAATGTTTAAAGAAAAAAAAAAGTCAGGTTTCGATGATGAAAAAGATGTAAAAAGTAGTGTTCAGAGTGGTAGCGGTTAAGTCATGTACGTATTTCTTTAGATTGTGAAATGCTGTACTGTGTGGTCATCCACAATGCAGTGTACTTGTGATAATCTTTCATACTATAGCACCAATTTGATTCCATCCTATTTCGGGACTTCCTGTAAAACACAGAGCCTTGAAATCCTGCTATTTTCCAAGTTCCTTTACTGTGGAATATAAACTTGCATTTACAAAAACAAAATTTAATTACTATAGAGACTCCTGTAATTTAATTCTAATGCGGTTATAGAAGTGTGTTTTAGTTTCACGTTCTCCTCCTCTGATGCTTCTTCTTGGCAAAAATCCTCCATGGCTCAGGAGGCCAAGAACAATATTCAGAACATGATTTAGTAACGTTATACACATTAGCTCTGCATCTGCTGCAAGTAGAACGGGGGTCAGCCTTAAATGAAGCCAAAAAACATGAACAAGGGAAGCCACCAATGCCAGGATGTTTCTCTGAGGCTTAGGCACAGGAGGCTGAGATGAGTTATGGGTTTGCTTGTTCAAATGCAATACAAAAACACACAATAAAAGCACTAATGCATAATCACACAGAATAGCACTACTGTAGTTGATCTCAGTGTTAAGACCGTAGTTTTGTTAGCTATGAAAAAAAAAAAAAAAATCAATTAAAATTTGTCATTTTGAGAAACTTGCTCTCAGATTTTCATAAATATTTGATAGTACTGAAGTTACAGACCAAATATATTTGGTAGTTATTGCAGACACTGAATTGCTGTTATTCAATCTAACTCATTCCTTCGCTAATGATAGTTAATAAATCTCACATATCATCAGATGGTATTTAAATTATGGCCTCGATTAAACTACATACATGTTATCACTCCACTGATCGTGTGCACCAAAAGTACTGTACCGAAAGAATGGTAATTCTTGTGTTGAGAGTATTCAGGTTGAGAGCAGCTGTTTTTGTTTTTTTGTGTAAGGCTACAGACTACTAAAAAGGTGACATTTTTATGGCTGAGGAAAGAATTTGAAGGTTCTTGTATGTGAGAATAAGGTTTTTTTACCTCACCTGATCCAAGAATCTTATTGAAAACCCTTTGGCTGTTAGGATTTCAGGAATCAGTGCACATTTGACAGCGATTAGTCTGATAGCATGTTTATTCGTGGCCAGTTACACTGTGAAATCAGATATACATAGATAAATTATTTTTATTTTTAACCTTGTGATTACCTCCTAACTCAGACTTGACTCTCAAGCTCAGATTCTTAGTTTTCATAGGAAAACTCATTATAATATTAGGGATTTGAGAAGTTGCAATTTCATTGCATGTTTGCCATTGCATTTACACTGATGTAACTTTGTTCTCTTCGCTTTTGGTTTGTGCAGGGCAATGCCCACCAGTATATTTAGTAACCGCACTGAATTTATGAAGACAGTACAGTACTGTATGTAGGGTCAGATGGATGAAGCATCACCTCCACCGATTATCATCACACCCCCAGAACAGAACTCCCGCCAATAACCGAGGACTGCCTGTACTGTATGTAGGGTCAGATGGATGAAGCATCACCTCCACCAATCTCTCATCCTATCATTTCTTGATATTTCATGACCGCACGGGATGGCCTTTTTTAATCCCAGTTCATTTGCTTTGGTCGTAAATACCATACATACATCCACCCATCCTTTATGCTTTTAGAGAGGTCTTAAGAACAGTTCCTTGTAAATGAGGATGATTTCAGTATTTTGTCTGAAGAATTTTTTTCATTGGAACGGCTGAATTTGAAAAAAGTATGTCAGTGTTCAGTAGGTGTACTATGTCCACTCTTGTTGTGAAGAAATAAAGTTTACAACAGCAAAATATAGTATTTTTCTTACACAGTCGTGAAAAGTCCAGAGTTAAATTCTTATGTTAATTGTACACTATAAAAGAATTCATAGTGGCAACTGAATACCTAGACAACTGGTTTATTTCTTTATGGAATAAGTAATTCATTTCTTTCCATACTTAATGAAGTACATTTCATTATTGCATTTGCTTATTGATTTGTCTTTGGACTGACAGAGCTATTGTTGCATCATATTTCCAGTTCCAATTGTTGAAGATCACCTAAAGTTAGTGACTTACTTCTCATGTAGTTGTGTCAAGTTGCTGTGTTTCTTATTCCTGCTTTTACTGCTTTGATCATTAGCCTTATGGGCCAGTTTTCATGCGAAAATGGTTATACTAACCTTCTTGAATGCCTTGTTGTAGAACATGATACTATCTTGTAATACAATATCAAAGAAACATAGGTACATTTAAATACATTTATTGAGCCACTTATGGTGATTTTTACTTTCCAGGTGCCTCCTTTCAGAAGGGGGCGAAGGCCCAAGGAAACGCCCCAACCTGTAGTGAAGGTACTCCAGTGTCCCCACTGCAGGTATACTAATACCATCCCTATTGACATGGCCAGTCACATCCGATCTCACACAGGAGAGGATTTCTTCACGTGCGTCTTTTGTCCCAAGAAACTGGCCCTCAAGCACGATGCTCTGAGACACATGCGCGTTCACACTGGAGAAAAACCTTACAAATGTCGCTTTTGCTCCTTGCAGTTCAACCACCTGGGCCATTGCAAGGAGCATGAGAGGACACACACTGGCGAAAAGCCTTACGCTTGTAGCTTGTGTCCATACCAGGCTACGCAAGCATCAGGTTTGAATTCACATATAAGACGTCATCATCAGCAGTAAAATGAAAAAGGAAGATGTCCTTGTTTGCAGTAAAGTGAAGGAGCGCACTTTTTGTAAAGGTTTATTTTTGTTGTTGCCGTGACTGTTAATGCACATGAAGTGTAAGTCTAAGTATGTTCAGAAGATTAAGATTGAAGCTATACATATACATGTACTGTATCTTTTCTAGCCTTTGTGTGGGGACAACAGTCCTGACACACATTTTCAAGTCTTTTAATCAGAAATCAGGTCTGATCAGCTGATAACATCCAAAAGACAGGCTTTAGTTTATTTATGATTAGTAAGAAGTTTTGCTGTAAATTCAGCTGGAGAATGATTTGAATTGAATAATTTGGCGAGTCTTGTAAACCTGAACAAAAGGAAAGTTCTTGAAAATCAGAATTCTGTTTAAAGGAACCAGGAAAGGCTTGAATATCTTAATTTAGATTTTAAACACTCGAGTCATTCAAATTTGGATCTTACAGAGAAGGGCAGTGTCAAAATGCAAAAGAAGTTCTTTAATTCACATTCCACCAGGCGTTATACCACTTTTTCCTACATTGCTTCTTCTCCAAGGAGAGTGTCACTGTTGGCCTTAAACTGGGGTTTAGTATATAATCAATTACAAAATCTATTTTATGACTACAATAATTATTACTGTGTTCTAATATTTGATGCTTTTTTTTTTGTATCTATAATAAAATGATGATGTTTTAAAATTTCAGAGAAGCATCAATTCCAAACTGGTATTCCAGTACTATATTCAGCAATTTTCTAACTGGCACTTGATGTCATTTGTAGATATTCATTATGGGTACTCAGTCTTGCACACACACACATACTCTCTCTCTCTTTATCTGAGTGTGTATGAATAAATCTTGTATTGTGTATTTTGATTATCCTGATCCAAGTGAACCTAAACATGGATTTTAAAACATCTCTGATCACTCTCCCAGATTACTTGTCTAGGAGGATTTCTAAGTAAAGATAAGATTTACCACAGAACCTCACTGATTGATATCAAAATGTTTTCCAATCACACCAGAATGTCTTTGAATGACATCTGGGCAACGAAGCTAATGCTTTGCTCATTACTGAAATGGCAAGGTCAAAATCAACCTGTGATCTTATGCATGTGTCTGTGCATTTGTAAACGAAGTTTATATTGGTGATTCTTGGTAGAATTTTTGTAATTTTTCGGTGCATTTTAAGTGATCTTGGGTCTCGTAAGATGATTTTTAGGGAAGATGGTTCAGAACATACTGGTTTTAAGTATTAATATAATTTTGGAGCACAATAATAGAGATTTTCTTTACAGGCAGTCCCCGGTTAACGGTGGGGGGTTCCGTTCCCGGGTGAGTGCCGCTAACCGAAAATCGCCGATAATTTTGGTAATAAATGAGTCTATGGTGCCGTAAGCGTCGATAAACCGCTTATCAATGCCAGTAAACCGCTTAATGGCGACATTAACTGGTTATCGGCACTGATAAACCACTCACCAATGCTGATAAACTGCTTAGTGACGCCAAAAATCTGGTTAACGACGTTACTAGCCAAATGCCGCAACACTAAAACGCCGTTAACCGATGCCGCCGGTAAGCGGGGACTGCCTGTACTGATATTGGAAAGAAACAAATCCTTGGTGAAAAGAGAAAATGGAAGATCAGTATTTCTTTACTTCAAGATATGTTCCATGGATTTGGCATCGCAACTAAATGTCACAGAAATTGTTTATTCCATTATGATTAACAATTTGGTTATATTAATATATTGCCACATAGATCTGACCATTGTATATGAGAGATAAAATGTTACAAATTGTTATAGGAAAATAATTTTTGTACAGTGTATTAAAAGTTTATACAATAAGTGAAATGCCATGGGTATTTGCTGGAAATTTGGTTGTATATCCACAATTCTGTTATTTTCTTAAAAAATATATGCATTACTAACAAGTGTAAGGGGAATCTTATTCCATCCTCACATCTTCAGTTCCTGCCTACCTCTTTTATTGTTGTTTATTTTACATGTACAGTACGTTTATCCGTTTATTTGTTTCCATTTATTCATTATTTATCTGTTATTTACTTCTTTCTCTTTCCTTGTATGGACATTTTATTCGGCAACTTTAGACATGAATGTCTTGTAGGTGTGTTCCCCCATAAATGTGCCTCCTTTGTGAATAAAATTATAGTAATAATAATTTCCAGGTATAATCAAAGCAATTCTGAGGTTTGTAAGTTTCACCGGTAATTCACACTCTACAAGTCCTGAGTTCAAGTATCGCTCAGGCTATGATAGATATCACTGGGAAAGGTATAATATTAATATTATTATTAATATTAGGAGAATAACACTCATTAAGTGAAATCTGCTTCAATTTTCTTCTTACGTACACACACAGCAATGAATGAACACACTTAAATATAGCAAACTCACTACCCATAGGCAATCCCCGGCTAATGGCGGGGGTTCCGTTCCCGGCCGAGTGCTGCTAACTGAAAATCGGCAATAATAGCATCAATAAACCACTTATGGGCGCCGAAAATCTGGTTAACAGCGTCGCTAGCCAAGCGCCGTAACACCGAAGTGCCGTTAACCGATGCCGCCAGGAAGCCGGGGCTGCCTGTAATAGGAAACAAAACATTCACCAGCGTAGACAGCAACAACAACAAGCAGTTCTAATAAGAGTTGGGCTTTCCAATCTGATCCAAAGGTCTATCTAGGCATCACATCTTATGGCCTACGAGAGAAGGATTTACTGAAAATCCCCAGACTGAACAACGGCAAAGGGTTAATGAGGATTCTGTGAAGGCATGTGACGAACAGTGAATGAGATCACGGAGGTCACTGGACTGAAGATCATAAGTGAAGGTCGCTGGGGACGATAGCAGGAGTTATCATAAACTAAGAGAGATTTTGTACTTTGTTCATCTGTAAAAATGTTTACAAAAGAAGAAAACTGAAACAAGTGTCACCTAATGGGTCGTTTTTTTCCTATTATCAGCATTACTGTACTATTATTATTTTTATTTTTATTACTGATCTATTGGCCTCATTCATATGGTACATGCATTTTTAATATGAAGCCACAAAAAGTTAAAAATGCCCTGAACTTAAAAAATCAAGAGAAAAATGTTTATATCTGTATATAATAGCAAACTACAATAACATAAGGTTTAAAGGTTGCTAATAAGCAGCACATGCAAGGAAAAGGTCAATTCATTTATACAAAATATCCTAAAGACAGAACATGTATGATTAGCGTTCAGGCCAGCTCTCCACCCACTAGAGACCTGGGAAAACAAGGCAATGGCTATGATGACTCAGCTGGTAGACCTATTCAACCCTACTTGCCCCACCCCATATCTTAGCCAACAAGGAGAGTAAGGTCATGTGCTGGTATGTAAAACTCTATCGAATAGAGTAATTGAGCATAAACTGAACTTGCAACTGATACAGTGTTAAGTTACCAATAATACCACTGAACTGCCACAACCCAACTTAAATACAGTAAAAAAAAAATACCTACAACTGAAAATATTAAATTGCTCAATGTAGCAACTGATACATTAAGAGCGAAGTAATCTCAAAATATAAGTAAGAAATTGAAAGTTTACTTGAGTGTAGCTGCAGCTGTACGGCACACCCACGATTACAAGGCCAAGGTGCAGAGGCCATGGCATGACCCATAGTCTGAGCACTTGAACAGTGTGGTTACCAACAGGTATAACTTAACAAAATATAACAGGACATGACCCAGTAAGCAGAGGAGTAAATGCTGCTCTCTAACAAGGAGAGGATTTTTTTCAATTTGCAGTCATAATGTGAAGTTTTTGAATCTGCATGTAAAATTTAGTGTTAATAACAGTTCAAAAGGTTTTCCAATGTTCATTTTAGCTCTTTCTGAGCAGAATCTTCCTTATTTGTTTGGCACAAGCAGTCAAAGAGTACAGTGAAAATATGACACTGCTTCTCTCATTGCCTTGTTTGCTCTGGATTAATAGTTTTGGCTTATGGCTTTGCTCAAATGCAACTGGAAGATATCTTTGGAGGTTTTCATTTTTCTTGTCCTGTTCCTGCTGCATATTACCTAGCAGAATGACTCTGTAGACATTTAATGGGGGTTTACTTTTAACCCAACTGATGTCATTTGCCAGTTCATGTGTGACCTGTGAACCACTTATGATCATTTTTGTTTTCCAGGTTCCTCATTTGGATAATAGCAAAGATGTTGAAAGGACAGGAAGAGGGAGAAAGACCGATGACATTCTGAAGATGTTCAGCTGCCCACACTGTAGCTACTCAACTAACATACCCATTGAAATGTCATCTCACATTCGAAACCACACTGGGGAGAGAGTCTACTCTTGCATCTTCTGCCCCAAGAGAAGTCCACACAAGGGCCTTATTAGCACCCATTTGAGGGCTCACACTGGAGAAAAGCCTTTCAAATGTAGTTTCTGTTCTTCACAGTTCTCACAAGCATGTCATCTTCAGGAACATACCAGAACTCACACTGGTGAAAAACCTTTTCAGTGCCGCTGGTGTTCTTACCAATCTGCCCAAAGGTCTGGTTTAGCTAGGCACATCAAGGTGCATCATCAACACTGAAGTAAGTCACTGGTGATTGTACCTAATGCAAGTTTAGAGATCTCCTTTATGTTTAAGTTCTGTTTTTAGAAATGTAATAAGAACCTTTACTGTGTAACCATAAGGAGTGGATGGTGTTCTTTATGGGACTGCATTCTTTAGAGCAGCTAAGTACCTTATTGGGATCCACACTTACCCAATCTCTTTCTATATCTTGACATATGTATGTCTCTCTATGAGACTTGATAAAGTAAAGTATTCACTATTAGAGGTCCGATGGAGGTGATAATTGTGGTACAAAAAATTTAGAGGGAAGGGGTTTGTTAATTTTATATGACAATAAGATTATCAACATCTGATTGTATTTTCCAATTTATATATTATTTAAAATAATTATTCAATTGGGAGGCACCCCAGTGCCTGTATTGACTCCAGGCCTGAAGAACGCATAAAAGGAAGGGACTTGGATAGAGCTTTAATCCAAAAAAGAGGTGGATCTACCTTTTGGAAGGTAAACACTTATGGGTTGGGAAAACAGAAGCAGAGAGGAGTTTCAAAAATTAGTAGTAGAGGGAAAGCCAGAGTTTGTGAACTGGGTACTAGTTCCCAAGCAGACTTGTCGTATTTTGCAGTACCATGTGCAACAGCTGACAACTGGCAGGAAGGTTTTTGTAAATGCCTGTTGTAGATGTTTAAGGAGCTCAAATGTCATTCTCTTTTGGGGGTTTCCCCATTATTTTGTTTTTTGCTTTGTAACTAAGAGGTAGAAGAAATACTATTCAAACTGCCTTTGATATTCCCTATAGATGTTCATGAAAGTTTTGACCGCAGAATGTCAGTGCTTTTGGAGGTACAATCAAAGTTCAATGAGTTTTTAACATTAATTGTATAGTAAAATTTCTAGTAGAAAATTATTTTTATTTTAACCCTTATCTGAAGAATAGTGAATATCAAAAAGGCAAAATTTTTTATTGACTTCCTGGGATTTTTGTAGTCTTCAGAGAGTGGTGATCAATCCGGTCTTTTCTTCATTTCCTTATTTCTGTTATTCCTGTGAGAGCTTGATAAGGCATTTGAAATGCTGGATTCGGAGAAGCATACAGTGTCATAAAGATACTGTAATCAGTATGTACAACAGTGCTTTCACTTGAGGTTTGCTTCATTCTACATTTCAAACTTTCAAGTTTTGTTCACTTCACACATATGCATAAGCTTTCAAAAGATGTTTTGCCCAAGAGAATGCATTTGGCATTATGGCAGACAGTGCACGAATGTGGCTTAACAATGACAAGGATAGAATCTTTTGTTTTTTCAATGCTGAAGGATGATTTTTTCTAGTGGATAAATATTTTGGAGGGTTGTACAATGTAGGGATGATACTGTATTACCTAGGTAGCCTAACTTTAAAATTGGACATGAAATGGGGCTAATTTTTACCGAACAATTAATTTAATTTTTTTAGTGTATACATGACCTTGTTTACTACTTTATATTATCTTTATTTTTCAGGTTCCTCAGTTGGGTAATAGCAAAACTGATGAAATGAAAAGAAAGGGGAGAAAGTCTGATCTACTTCTGAAGAGGTTCAGCTGCCCACACTGTAGCTACACAACTAGCGTACCCATTGATATGTCGTCTCATATTCGGAATCACACTGGTGACAGATTCTACACTTGCATCTTCTGCCCAAAGAGAGTTACACACAAAGGTCATATTGGCAAACACTTGAGGGCTCATACAGGCGAAAAGCCTTACAAATGTGCCTTTTGTCCTTCTCATTTCTCACAGGCTTGTCATCTTCAAGAACATACGAGAATACACACTGGTGAAAAACCTTTTGGATGCAGCTTGTGTTCTTACCAGTCTGCTTATAGGTCAGGTTTAGCAAGGCACATGAAGGCGCATCACTGCTAAAGCTTGTGATTGGTGTGGGGACTATTTACATCTCTGCTACAAGTTTATCAATCTTTGTTTGTAGTTGTTTTAACAAAATAAAAATCAGAACCCTTTCTTTGTATCCATGAAGAGCTGAGAAACTGAGTTCCCAGGTCATTATGTGTATGTGCTCGTGTATATTCCCACTTCTTCATTTACTGCTTTTGTTATTATTTTAAGATCTTGTTAGACCCTTAAAGACAGAATGGAGATATAGTAATCTTGTGTCCAAAGTTCATAAAGACCCATTCTCTCTCAAAGACAGAATGGAGATGATAGTAATCTTGTGTCCAAAGTCTTGCAAAGACCCATTCTCTCTCAAAGACAGAATGGAGATGATAGTAATCTTGTGTCCAAAGTACTTGGAGAAGATAGTGTTTTAATGTGTTGTGACTTTTAAATATGATGTAGTACAGTATATGGAATGAATAGTATACAATATGAGAAAGTTCTGTTTGTATTCACTGTGAAGATACAGTAAGGTAGTACTTCATGACAGTTAAGATAGTACTTAAAACATTTGTCATGCCAGACTAATATTACTTTAGCTTCTAATGATTGTTAGGCCTTTAAGATATGTATATATTTCATTTTTATGGACTTTTTCACATGAAACTTTTCACTTTTGTTCATAATGAAGATGTCAGTGTAGCTCATGTGTCATGCTTATCATAAAAGGTAAGTTTGTGTAAATCATACCTGGCAGTTTGTAAAGTACAACTTCTGTGTAGCTCAGATGGAGAGAATGTGTCACATATGACATTTTGTTGATAGCTTTTTTGAATCTATCACTTTGGAATTTATACTGAGGAACCTGTAGAGGCTTTTTTTTTCTTCTGAGACTTCAGTGAGCTTTGAGATAAACTGCTGTGGAAAAAGGGTCGGTATGAGGCCCAAGAAATAAAGAGTGAGAAGACTTATAAATGGAATGCTTTTATAAAAACAATATTATAGGTATGGTTGATTACTTCAGTGTTTGCTGTTGAGTAAAAGGAAATATACACACGTCTTTGTATTATGCCCTTCAACAGTTCTGTGAGCATCATCCTGAAAAATTCGATGAATATTGGCTGCTGCCAAGGAAATTTTTCTTAGTCATTTACACCTTGACATGAAAATTTATACCTTGACACAAAAACTCTCTCTGCAGCTGGGGAAATTAAGTTTGTAATTTCATCTGGAAAAGTAAAGGCATCACATTTGCAAAAGTATTCCCACTAGTGACCATGAAGTCGCTGAGAATTTTCTTGAGAATATGGTTGAAATCATGGACTAATCCCAAGAACCTTTTGTGTACCACTTACTCGCTTACCAGTGAACTCAATCATCAGAGTTTATTTGGCAGTCAAGATCTAACTGAGAGCCACCGTTTAAGAAAAGTGATGTACAGTATTCTTAAAGTCATGTTCTGCAATAATTATGCTTATGTTTTGCTCAGATTTTAGGTCCTTGCTATGGGCTGGTTACCAGTACATGATGCTGGAAAAAACATGCTGTACGGCACTTATATAAACCCTTCACTCTCACCTATCTATCTGTCCATCCATAAATTCATGCTTGCGGTGTCTCTGTATGGTATTTGCTCACTGAATGTATACATGTGTATTGTTAAAAATTCCTGTACATACACTGGTCTAACTGCCCCATTACCAAGGTGGCTAGTTTTCATTACTTAAAAACTTTCCAGTATTTTAAATGTCAGAGAGAGGAAATTGATTGGAAGATGTCACAATAATCCTTCAGCCAACCAGGTCTCAACTTACTTGAGTTCTTTACATAGCTGCATTTGCAGATAAATCTCTTCTAGTGAATGACAATTGTAAAATACACGTTGGCATAGCCTATGCTAGAAATTATATGGAGTGACTGCTGGTTATGGGATATCTTGAATGTGTATGTGTTGGCTATTCCATAGTCTTTGTTCACCAGATATTGCTGCTCATTAGGTCAGAACCTGAAGCATCTAATAAGCTGGGAGGCTGCTCTGAGCTGTATGGCATTTGGTCAGTGAATTGGTGAGAGTATGTCTGCGAATAACAACGTTTGATGTTATTTGATTTCCAGTTTGAACTTACTGTTTACTCGGGATTTTGAAAGTTTGGGCGAGACATCTGATATATTAAAATAGGATTCAAATGGTTTGCATTATTAGATTTTACTTGTTTAAAAAAAACACTCCAAAGAAACACTGTTAATCGACTTATTATTGATCTTTTATTTTTTCACAGGGGGCTTTCTTGAATTTCAGTACAAGAGGCAGAGGTCAAAGAATCAGAGGAGGAGCCCAGCAAGTTGCCAAGATTCACAAGTGTCCACATTGCAGCTATACTGCCCCCATGGCTATCGATATGTCCACTCACATTCGGACACACACAGGGGAGAGCTATTACTCTTGCGTCTTCTGTCCCAGGAAGTGCTACAAAAAAAATGAACTCATTATACATATGAGAATCCATACAGGAGAGAAGCCTTACAAGTGTGACGTTTGTTCTCTGCAATTTACAATTCTCTCTAACCTCAAAGAACACGAAAGGGTGCACACTGGTGAAAAGCCTTTTGCATGTGCCTTGTGCTCATGCAGATTCGCTCAGAAATCAGGACTAAGTCAGCATATGAGGAGACACCATAAGAGTAACTATAATATAAGCAAGTTTTAGTGTAAAGTACTTTTATGTACATGCCGTACGGTCTGTATAGCCACGTATGTTCAATAAAGTAGGTGTCTGTAGGTTCGTTTATGCTACCTTGTAGAAAAAAGTATTTATTTTGGGTAAGATGGTAGTTTCTTCTCCATGAGTTTGCTGTATGAATGTATAGTTACAAAAGCTTGTTAACCTATGCTGACATAACTGGTAAATGAATGTGGTAACAAATTTCCATAAATATCACATTTTACACTAGAGTTGCATTATGTGTCCCCTAAGGAATCAGTAGGTCATCAAATACATGTAGCTGGAACCAAGGACTGAGGAAGGATTGATTCAACACAAATATTTAGTAGCAGATGGTACTTTGCTGGCCTTTTCACAATGGTGACACAGATGTTACTCAGCTTTTTTCTGAGATATTTAATGTATGAAGATTTCCTGTGAAGTGTAGCCCCTTACTAATAAAAATAATATGGGAAAACAGTGCTTCGTATAAAAAAAACAAAATAGTGAATTCAGTAATTCTGATAAGTGAGAATATTCATGGTTCATGTTGGAAGAGTAAATTCTGTATGAGGCAAGTTCAGTTCAAGAAATGTCAAAAGGTGATCTAAAAGTCAAGAAAATTTCTTTGTGTGTCAATGTGGTAACTGAAATCTAGACACAAGAATATGATATCTACCATACTGTACTGTACTGAACTGTTATTCCGATGTGATGAAAGTAATCTGTTTTTATGTGTAAAAAAAAAAAAATAGGGTCAGCAGTTTTGGATGATGTAGATGGGCAACAAAATCCAAAGGAATTTAGCAAGATGCCATGGTCTCAAATGGAAACAATCCATTTTAACCTTTTAGAGTGATATAAAAGAAAACCTTTCGTAAATTAGTGTTAATGTTCTGTTCACTAAAATCTGTTCCACAGTGGTCATGGACATAGTCATACATTTGATTATGTTTTTGGCAACTCTGTTAGGAAATATTACACAGTGATTTATTATAATGAACAGAACACCCTTGTAAATTACATCTGATAAAAATTCCAAGCAAAATTCGTACATCAAATCTTCCACAAGTGCAGTGCTGTCCCTGCACCATCCTGATTAAGAAACTGTACAGTACTTGCATGTAACTATGTTGCAATTTTTGGTCAGTTTAACCAGATAATGCAGTTACTGTATCCCCCGTTTTTTCATTTGAGGATTTTTGCTGGTGAATACTGTTTTGCAAATCCAATTTTCTGATGTATCTCATGTACTGTACTTTATGAATTTTAACTTCTGTTGAATGATTAACTTCATGAAATGACTTTTTCTTGCCCCTTTGCTCACCTTATGACAGGAAAAAGTGATTGGGGGTTTCCGTGCAATGAAATATTGAAGTTTAATTTGTGAAATGTGCTGACATGCTTACCAGTTTTCATGGTAATCTTTTTCTTCAGCTTTTAGCATTTGGATGTTGAGTAATACTGTATTGAGTTTGAAATTAAAGCAGTGAATCAATAAACCCTTGTATAATTTTGCAAAAGAATTTCATTTTTCTCGTATTCTTCCTGATGATATGGAGGGGAGGGGACAGAGGGTTTTGTAAAATGAGTTAAAAAATCTGTTATGGATAAGTTAACACAGTAATTTAATTTTTTTTTAAACAACCCCAGTAATCAACTACTTATCGTTGATCTTTTATTTTTTCACAGGCGGCCTTCTTGAATTTGATTAGAAGAGGCGGAGGTCGAAAACCCAAAGGAATAGCTGAGCCCGTTGTCAAGATTCACAAGTGTCCACATTGCAGCTACACTGATCATGTTGCCATTGATATGGCTACCCATATCCGGACACACACAGGCGAGAATTGCTATTCTTGTGTCTTCTGCCCTAAAAAGTGCTATCACAGGGGCGACCTCATTATACATATGAGAATGCACACGGGAGAGAAGCCATACAAGTGTGTCATTTGCTCACTGAAATTCTCTAAGCTTTCTAACCTTAAAGAGCACAGAAGAGTACACACTGGTGAAAAGCCTTTTGCATGTTCCTTGTGTCCGTACCAGTCAGCACAAAAATCAGGACTGAGTCAGCATATTAAGAGGCACCACATGAACTTTACTTAAGCACGTTCTCTCAATTTTGTGTTCTCCCCAGTAGGTTGTGTATGGCCAGGATCATTTGACACAATTTTGGTGCCCAGTGGGCTTTTTTTAAATTTTTTTGTTGCTTTTCCTGAAAGAATTTTTTGGGTGCGGAATCAATTTTTGCCACTCTAAAACATACCTAGAAGAAGAATCGAAGTAAAATATACTTTTGTTTATCACGGATTTAATTTCTGAGTTACAGTCGGATAGTTTTTCTGCTTTAACGATTATTGGCCAGCTGTTTCTTATGATACAGGTGATTCAAAAGCAACAAGATTCAAAGGTATCTGTTTATCAGTTCTTACATGTGCCTTGTTTAAAAGTGAAGTCAGTTGTTCCAGCTTTATAGAAAGTATTTAGCCCATTATTTTTTAGAACAAGATGATTCAAGCCATAAAATTCAAAGGTACATGTGGCATGGGTTCTTGTAGTAACCTTGTTTAAACAATGAAGTGACCTTGAATAAAATATATGGCTGCCTGAAGTTGACCATATGTATATTTGTAGATCTGTGTGACTGAAATTAATTCTAAAGACTACTGGCATGTTGGAAAAACATCTTACATTAACTGTAGCAGGTTAGCCCTTACGCGTTAAAGTTGTCATACATGGCAGTCACACTATCAAGCTGGGTGATTTTCAGCCACCTAATCACATGTTGAAAGATATTTGATATATTTCCTTTTGCAAGCAATGATAAGGGCAGTAAATCCCATAATTTACCTTTAAGGTTTTTATACTTCAGTTATAAACAGTGTGTAAAAGTGGTTTAATCTTTACTGTGTACTTATGAGTACTGTACACTTATTAGGCTAAGTACCCAGCTAGTAACAGAAGTAAGGGTTTAATATCTCTCTCGCAAGTCCACTCTCAAGGTGAATATATTTGAAGATGGGAAATGTTTCGATGTTAAGTTCAGGTATTAAAATTACAGAATTTTGGCTGAACCTTATAAATAAATCTCAGTTGTTCACATGTGAAACCCCTGGCACTGAAGGGTTAATTTTTAACAATGCTCCTTGTTGATGGTAGTTGTAGCTTTCAAATGTCTTTCTCTACTTGAATTATTTTGTTAAAAATATTGATAATCCTATTTAATATTACTAATGCTTATTGTTTTGTATGCTCTAACATTAAAGTGTCTGACTGCATACATTTGCATTTTAAATTTAGACTTGTGTGAGATTAGCTTGGTATAAATATATACTACCACTTTGCAGTGGGTTTAGCTTGTAATTAAATTTATGTTCAGTATAGAATAAGGACTGTTTTATAGACTGTATAAGCAATCCCCTTCAGCCCTGCTATTCAACCTAGTTTCCTCAGTTACCCTAAGCCTTTCCTGCAGAAAGTGAAGGTACTGTGCTGCTACTACTGCTGCAATGACTGAAAGTGAGCTTGACATTAATTTTAATTAGCTTATAAAAGGGGCAAGAAATTCATTCAAGTCCTCAGGATAGCCATTTCACATTATGGGCTTAAATGTTATTTTCTTTGGAATCTTTAAATGTCCTTCAGCATCAACTGTTGGTGATGCATCAACTTTCACAATGAATATTTTTTGTTTTTGCTTCATCTCAGCCAAAAAATATTCTCTCTCTGCAATTGTTTACAATGGCAGTTATCTTTGTAGACTGGACGTTGAACATTGTGCTGTTGTTAGGATAATATCACATCATAAGGTGGTTTTCTTATATAAACGGAACAATTATTTTATCTGAATGATTCAGCTCAATGTATACTTTGTGCTAAACTTACTTAAAAACAGTATTAGGATCCATGATTGAAAGACAGTAGTTAGCACTGAACAAGTGCCTAGAAATAATTGTTCTGTCCACCTCAAAGGCCATAATAACTTGCCAGGCAAACATAACTGCAGATGTCACTGAAATAATTTATTGAGGCATAATGTCTTAGCAAATCAAATTAACATCAGCAAGTCTTCAGTTGGTTGCACTGGACTGATTTTAGTACAGCAGACATAAGTATGCAAAGGACTGGAAAGGATGATATCCCAAGAAGAGTACCATGAAGAATTTTATCTGCAAGTTCGTCTTTCAATAAAAATGCAGTTCTGGTGAGTTCAGGATTGGAGAGGGACATTGCATGTGGCATACTTCACAGTTCCCTGTGGTGAAACATTACATGTGTTGATAGACCTCTTTTGAATCCTGTTTGGATGAAACTGCTGCAAATCAAGAGTTGAGTAGACAATAGCTCTGATATAAGTGATTTAAGAAGTGTGTAAATTAGCCTTGTACTTTATAGAGGATCATATTTATATATCTAATAAGCTGTTAATGGAAATAACTGAAGGTTACGGTGTCTTATAATTTTAGTTGAAAACTAGTGGTTCCCACTTTTAACTGTCAGATTGACTTGTTCTGTGTATCAATATTATAATGATGCACTTTACAGAAACATTACTTCTGTAAAAGAATGTTTCTTTGTATGCTATAATGGTTGAAACGTGTAAAAATTATTTTTATTGTGGTTTTGGATTTCCAATAAATGGCAGTGTGGTTCTCATTAATAAACTGAAAATTATATCTCATTTCATTCAGCCCTAAAATGGTCATTCTTGAATTGAGGATAAAGATTAAAGGCTACATCCATTCTAAAGTGTTGATGTGAACATTTGCATAGTCTTTCTAGCATATCCCACCTAGCTTATGTTGGTACCTTTTATAGTCCACCAGCTACAAATAGGACCACCCACCATCATCATCATAAACATTTTTATACCGTACCAGCTTTATCCTTTACAGCACTAGACATACAATGAGTTGTATTCCCTTTTCTTGTTCCTGTGTATTTTCTGCCTGAACTCCTTCTAGTCTAGCTCTTAATTTAACCCTTTTCCGTAATTTCCAGGGCCTTAGGCCAGGTCTTTGTCCTACTACCACCATATCTGCAGCTTTTCTCATCGCAGATCCAAACAATTTCAGCATTTGAGTTCCCAAGCCATTTTTAAGGTATAAAACATAAAATGAGGAGACACTGAGGTTCCCTCATACATCCACGATATAAACTTTACCAGGAGGCTGTTTTCCCTGCTGAAGTGTGGCCCCTAGACGAAAAGAAGGCAACATTCTATGCCACGGTACTCCCTGTCTTGTGAATCAAGGACGATTCACAAGTTTTTGGGAGAAAATGTTATGGGTGGTAGCAGGAGGAAAGATGAGGTAAATAACAAAATGCAGGCAAATCAAGGAAGGTATAACGGTCTCAACAAAAGATTTACATGAGAGGGAGTATCTACGGATATATACACTGGAATGTATGGAGAGGCTGCTAAGACTGGAAATATAGTGTGGATGTTGAATGTGGAAGAATAAAGTTGAGATGAACCATTTGCAAGGTATTTGTGTAGGGAGACTGGATGGAAGAGTGAGGCAAACCGGAATACTAGTAGAATAAAAGCTAACATAATTAAAATGACAGATAAGTATGTCATGGTAGGATGGTGTAAAGGGCGTATAATCCAAAAGTATTGGGAGGAAGGAAAGGCGACTAAGAAATACTGGGTGCTGTATATGGAGGGGATGATGCATTGGAACTTAAAAAGACTTCAATATCCAGGAGACACAATAATGCAAGAAAAATCTTGGATCAAGAGGTGAATTTTACATGTGTCACATTGAAGAGAAGCCTTTCACTTGTTAAACTGAATCTCAGAATCCATAAATTCATGCTTGCAAGGGAAAATCCATTCATTTGTATTTCCTCCACTAGTGCCACTGAAAGCATAAGAGTTTTGACAAACGGAAGTGTCTTCAAAACCGTGAACATGAGAATGGATGCAGAACAGAAGCCCCTTCAGTTGTTTGGACAACCTAGCTGATTAGATTAGTTTTAGATTTAGATCCTATGAACATAACATCCTACTCCTTCAGGGGAACTGCCGTACCTTTTAGTTATATCTTTTACTTTTCCTGGCATTCGGCTGACAGTTAATTTCAGTAACATGGTATGGTACATCACGGGGGGTACTGTCATTGGGTCTGCTATTAGGCAGAAAGTATTTTTTAATACAAGCCTATTCAGGTTCAATTTAAGCTCATGATCTTAGACGGTGACCACTTACATTATTTTCATTACATGAATTTAGAGTGACCTTACTAATGTTCAGGGTAGAATTCTCCTAGTTTTCAACGTCTCTATTTGAGTCTTTAATAGCATAAGAATGATGTTTATTTCTCAGTTAGTATTATCAGTTGACACGGGATTCCGATCCAGAAAAAGGATTTTGACAAAGGAAAAATCTATTTCTGAGGCCCGTGGTGACCCACCCCTGTTTTTCATTCTCTCCTCCCATGGTAAACATCATTCTAGTGGGGTGGTGCTAACATGGAATGCGACTAGTGTTGCCTTGTGTATACAGTCCGCGAGTAGTGTGCATGGGATTGTATCGGCACCTCTCTCGTTGGGACTTTTTGACATTGGGAATCTCTATAGGATAAGGTTCCAGGTTTTTGTAGTTCACCCTTTCCATACACGACTCCATCAGTGGAGCTCGCTCTGGGGTAGTAACTCCAGCATTTCATTTAGCTTTCTGGTATCTAGCAACGGAAATTACCTAGAAATAAGTGCTGAATGGACTTTTTCACCGGGTGACACGGGCTCCTCTCCAGAAATAGATTTTTCCTTGTCAAAATCCTTTTCAAGATTGCATCTAACTTTGTCAGCAAGGCTGTAAACTTTTGATATAATATATCCTGTAGCTGAAGTCAGTTACATGAACTTGTATCATTTCCCTATCATTCCGTCAGACAAGTACCTGTAGTTCATAAATGGTCACATTTGGTACTTAGTCTTGTGCAAACATCCTGTCTTCATGTCGATGGACTTGTATGCAATTTGTAGTCGACACTTCTGTATAGTGTACAGTACAGTAATTCCAAATGATCTGGAGTAGCAGTTTTTAAAACCTTCGGTTATCAGTGTCAATTTCTTTGGGGAAATGTTGATACTATGAAGAATAAGGTTTGACTGTTTATGACGGGAGACATGCATAAAGATATGTACATTGGATATTAAAAATCATCCTGAGTACTGTCATATGTTATACCTAGGAGTTTTTCCCATGCACTGTACAGTACATATGCCTTTTGTGCCTTTGAGGAGTGACCAACAACTTAAAATGAATCCTAAAACGAAAGATACAAAGAGAAGGATTAGATTGGAGCAGAATAGAAACTTAGAGTATGCAAGCAGTGCTATTTTAACCATCACCATGAACAAGTGGCTCCAGTCGGTGTTTATTTTACAGTTCTCAGATGAGGTTTCTAGCCCTTCTCAACCTTGGCTTTGACCCACTATAGTCAACTGGTTACTAGTTACCTACTCAACATCAATGCTAGAGGAGCAGTGGAACTTTCAGGAAACGGCCCTAAGTTTTCAACTAATAAGGTCAATCTTGGGTTTCCTGGGATTGGTAACCACTGGACCACAGGAACCATCCCCTGATAAAGCTATAGAATTACAGTACATGTACAGTATTAGAAAACATATCCAGAGAAACTTGCAGAAACCATTACAGTAATAGGAAACTAATATTGCAAAGATATCTGGTTTCCCACTTTCAATAATTAATCAACTGGACAAAAGGGATTGCATCATAACTGATTGCAACCTGATGAGTTTCCCCAGTAGCCTTGCCTGTCAAAATTTGAAGCCCATTGGTTTGAATGCATTTTGCTTGTCTTTAATCATAAGAAAATTCCACACACCTTACTGCAACACTATCCTTACCCATGAATATACTCATCAATTCTTTAACACAGACCCTTTCTCAAAATCAGCACCTAGCAAGGACGAAGAAAGCATCATTTAACACATTCTAAACTCATCTAGTGTTTAGCATATTTCTGACTATCTGGATTTACAGATTATCTTACTTCTACTTCGCGATTAGGTGAGTAATTCTTGTTACTGCGTGTCATACTGTTACTTTGTTTGTATGTCTGTATGGATGTGATAAGTACTGTACGTAGGCGAGAACATGTATAATTTACATTGTACGTTAGAATTTAGAATAATTATTTTCACAATGATCCACATGAAGAATTTACTTAAGGCTGAATCATTCTTCGCAGAGTCGGGTGCTGGGACGAGAAATCCTCAGAAGACTGCGAGTTAGCGGAGAGGGGAGGCAGGAGGATAGCACCAAGAATTTTCCTTGCCCGTGTTGCGATTACGTGGGCAAGAGGATAAAGCACTTGGAGTCCCACATACGGATCCACACAGGTGAAAAGCCTTTTACTTGCTCCATCTGCAATAAGAGCTTTTCGCACAGGAGTACTTTACGTCACCATATCCGGATACACACTGGAGAGAAGCCCTATGCTTGTGCGTATTGCTCCTCGAGTTTCAACCAAAAAGCAAATCTGAGAGCTCATGAACGAGCACGACACACGGGAGAGAAACCCTACGGTTGTTCGCATTGCCAAAAGAGATTTCCCCAGTTAGCTAATCTCAGAGCCCATGAACGAGCACAGCACACAAGGGAGAAGCCCTACAGTTGTTCGCAGTGCTCCATGAGGTTCTCCCAGCTAGCAAATCTTAGAGCCCACGAAAATCTCCACAAATAAGTTGTGCTTGATATGTGACTGAAAACCAAAAGTGTCAGCATTTTGGCAACATTATGCCAAATTTGTTGGGAACCAAAAGTGTAAGCATTTTGTTGTTGGGAACCAAAAGTGTAAGCATTTTGGCAACATTTTGTCAAATTTGTTGCTTGTTTTTACTTAGAACTTATTAGTTGTCTTGCATCAGACATCACGTGACATTGGAAATGTGAAATAATTTTCTCATTACCTAAAAGTGAAATTAGTTAATGATGAATGTTTTGTACTGATGGAAATCTATTACGTATTACTGGCTCATTTGCCTGTATTTTCCAGTATTTCAAGCCATTAGCTGTTAAAGTCTACAAGTAATCTTTCTTGCCACAAAGGTAGTGCTTAGACAGTCTACTGTGAATACAGCAATGTTTAAGGACCAATTTATTATCTCAAAATAATGTTAACATAGATTAGCAGAGTATGTAGAAGTTGAGTTTGTGGTATCTTGCATTTCATTGGAGTTCCAATCATAAGTAGTTAGCCAGAGAGGAAATTCATTTCTGTTATTGATAACTCCTGAGATGCATCAGCAATATGTTAGAAGAGGTATGATTTAGTTGATTTACTTGACATACTGGGGAATTATTTTAGATCAAACACTCAGAGTTTTAGATTTTTGTTCAGTTGGCTTTTCACTTCATCTTTCTTAAAACAACGAAGCAATGAAGGTCAGTGTAGTTCCGCCACTGAAATCACTACCACCAAGTGGAACATTTCAGTTTCATTTGATGCAATAATTTTAGAGCTTCATGAATAGCATTGCAAGTTCAGTCTTAAGTATTTCTTTAAGTAATGTACAGATGAAGTGTGGCATTTTAACTTCAACGGTAAGAGTGTCTTGAATTTATTTGCTCTTAGGTCTGTACTTAATTGTACGTTTGTTTGTTTGTTTGTTTGTTTGTATGTCAACAAAGAAGGGTTTAAATGTTGCTTATTCTTTGCTTAGAGCTGGATACCTACATACATAGTAATTTACACAAATTTCTTGAAGAACAAAAGTGAATAAAATGTTGAATCCTTTTTTATTTTCTCCAGAATTGATTTATTTTTATATTTTTGGGGTATTGAACTTCTGTAGGATTCCTGTACTCCTTAATTGTATGTTATATTCAAAACAAAGGAAGTGTTTTGTCATAAAATCATCAGCTAGGTTCATAAATACAGTTGTTTGTTTTTGCTTATTAGTTTGTATGAAAATAAGCAAAAACAAACAACTGTATTTATGAATCTAGCTGATGATTTTATGACAAAACACTTCCTTAATATTTTTTTATTTTTGGAAGAAGGCAGTTTTAATTTATTTAACATTTTTCTTAATACAACTTTGGGAGATGGCGAGCATCGCGATTTATGTGAACTGATTAAAAATGAGATTGCTTCCTCAAGTTTTCAGGACTGAAAATGATTTAGGGAAGCACACATACTTGGGAGCACTGCAGTGGTAAGGTGTTTCGTAAGTTTTTGGATAACCCCTTAGAACTACTGGACCATTTAAAGCTTACATGCTGATGTATAAATGTGTATTCACATGAGTACAGGCAGTCCCCGGTTTACGAGGGGGGGTTCCGTTCTTAAGCTGCGTGTTAAGCCGAAAATCGTTGTAAACCGAAAACTCGTTGAAAATCGTCAAAAATCCTAAGAAAACCTTACTTTTAATGCTCTGGGTGTATTGAAAACGATGTAAACTGCATTTTTATTGAGTTTTTCATCAAAAAACCTCCAAATTTTGATTATTCTGCCATTTAGGAGCCGTATTTCTTCCGTCAGATCGGCATACAACGCATCGTAACCCTGGAACATGCATTGTAAACCGGAAAAAATTTCTGATGAATATATTTGAAAAGCGCTGTAACCTCGGAACGTCGTAAGCCGGACCCGTCGTAACCCGAGGACTGCCTGTATAGACATTTCTTATTATGACAAAAGTATCTCCTTTCTGGTTACAGGATTTTTGATGGGAGTAAGTGGCTTGTCTCTTTCTGGTAAATGTTAATTCTTGCAAAAATTTACCATCCCAGACAGTATGCCCGTGTAGGAAAATATGATCACTTACACAAACATCCACATAGACATGTGCTGAATTTATGCTTAGCCCTTCAAATCTTGCTTGCATGTTAGATCAGTGTATCTTTAAAACATATTGGTGTGTCTGTATCTCAATAAAGTTTTGGTTTTACATCCTATGTTTTTGATATCTGTAAGCAGATATATATATGTAAACTTTTTGTTTTTGTAAGAGATTAAATCATTCACATTCTTAGTTTCTTTTATTTTCCCCGACTCATTTTGCACTAACTTGACTTCTGTGGAGCAATAACAGCCCACTGATAATAATAAACTGAATATTAAACGTGACATTATTCAGTTGAAAGGCTTGCGTTTCTCACCATTGGTCCACATACAACATGCAGGGCAAAGGTACCTTGTCCAAGCTTCAGGACACTACATAATGTCCTAGGGTTGCTTCTTGCCATCTAAATTCTTTCCTGTGATACTGTTGTTTTGAACAGTATTGTTATAGTAGTAAAGAGAGAGAGAGAGAGAGAGAGAGAGAGAGAGAGAGAGAGAGAGAGAGAGAGAGAGAGAGAGAGAGAGAGAGAGAGAGAGAGTAAACTGATACACTTTCTGCCCATTTTAGTAATTATCCTGCTTCAGCAGAAAGATGTTCAGCATATTTGGTGATGATTCTGGACCTTCCAGAAGAAAAATGTGCGACAAAATGTGGTGGTAATGGTCCAGAAGACAGATATTACATCCAACAGTAGTGAAATGTTAATCAGATTAAGGTAATGATTAAGAAAAAGAAGCTCAACAGATTTTGGTGAAGATCCTGAATCTATCAAAGAAAATATTCAACAGGTTATTGTGAAGATCATGAACTTACTGGAAAAAAAAAAAAAATGTTCAGCATGTTGCAGGTGTTTGCTGTTCCAAGTGTCTATTCCTTGGGCCCCAGTATGTTTTTATATTAATCTCACCTGCTGAAATTCCCATATCATTCTTTAAGCTTATTTAGTTTAAACAGATAATAAATCTCTTATCAGTTATCACCAATAACTACTATTTTTTTTTCTTTTACAGAAACCATGTTCTGTGGCTTAAAGAAATTGTAGCCTTTGTCAAATGTATTATTCATATTCAATGTATGTTAATCTCACCATAACTGAATAAACTGACTCACTGTTGCATCATTCTTCGCAGAACCTGATGCTGGAAGAAGTCCAAAGAGGACCTGGGGCCAGCCAAGGAGCATGGCAGCAATATAGTGGCAAGCATTTTCCCTGTCTGCAGTGTGATTATGTGGGCAGGAGGCCATGTGACTTGGAGTCCCACATGCGTAAGCATACTGGTGAAAAGCCTTTTTCTTGCTCCTTTTGCAAGAAGAAATTTGCTCACAGGAGCACTCTGAAGGATCATGAAAGAGTCCATACTGGAGAAAAACCATACGTTTGTTGTTATTGCCACACAAGTTTCAACCAGCGCGGGATCCTCAGAGCCCATGAACGAGCTAAGCACACAGGAGAGAAACCCTTTGCTTGCTCTCAGTGCCCGAGCAGGTTTCCCCAGTTAGCTAATCTCAGGGTGCACGAACGCAGACATCACTCCAGTGCTACGCAACAGGATTTTAGCTTAACAAGTGACTTCCAAAATTTTTAATGTTGGCACCATGACGCAAGTTGGCTGCGAAGTTATACGGCTGTTTTTCTGGCGTGAGATTCTGCCTTACGTTATGAGCACTAGAAAGTGATTTTCTCCAAGTTTTCTGACAATGAAACAATAAAGAGAACTTCCTCATAATAACAAAAAAGTGGCTAACAATAACTGCTTTTGACTTGAAGTTTATTTGTTAATCTGAGATCTAACAGTTGTGAGAAGGAGAAAATTGTTCCCTCACAGAGGTAGTTCTTAAGATACTCCACTACTGGTTCATGTTAATTATTATTAGAGTGGAAGACAATTAGTATTCAGAAAGAACATGCTCTTTGGAACTTCTGTTTCTCCAGAATTCCAGGATGTATTGATTTCCAGCAATGAGGGTTTTCATTTTTTTAATTGGTGATATGTATTTGGAAAATGGACACAAATTTCATTTTAAAGTGGCCTGTAGGACATTACGTGAAGTGTCTTGGAAAAAAAAAAAAGTTGAATTTTTTTCTTTTTACAAATATTCATCATTCTGTGAACTTTGGAAGCCAATGAGCTTCCCATACCTCAGACAAGAGTGTGAGACCTTTGCGCAGGGTATTCCCTATAGGACCTAGTGAATGCTAGAATAAGTTAGGTAGTTTTATGGCCCACAAAATAATGTACATATGAACTGAATTAAAAACCAAGATACTGTAAATGCATTTAACCTTGACATTATCCATATTCATTTTGTTCTGGTTAAATTTCAACCAGAATGTTTTCTGAAATTTGTTTTCAGTTCAGGTGGTTTATTTTGGTTCAGTGAGCAAAGAAAGTTATTCCATGTATTGATTATTTATAAATTGCAGCATAGTAACTTTCCATTTTATAATAAAGGCACTATTTTGCTGAAATTTCAACTTGAAATTTTACTCTAAGTACTTTTATATGTTACTTTTTTACTTTTTTTTTATTTTGGCTTATATTTTTCCAACTGAAATGTATTTTTATTTAGATTTACTCTGGAGTTGCTTTAGTTGAATTTATATGTGGGATTCGATATGTATCAAAATATGTTTAAACATTCTGGAAATGTTTTATTTTTTCATGGCAGCTGAGTTTTTACATTGATACAACTCACACATGTTCCTGCATTGAACTGACATTATAGATATAAATTTCAGTTTATATATTTTCATATTATGTTTTTGGTTTTTTCACTGTATATTAACAAATGAAAGTGTCTATGACTTAAAGTAAATACAGTACATGGTTCAAATCCTGACTTAATTTTTATCACTCAATTTTTTTCTGCAGTGGTATATTAAACAGAACTAGCAAAATTTCTGCGTTACCAGTGAGCATGTGAAAATGTTCCAGACCAATTGGATGTAGAACTGGAAAAATTTCTGTGCTACCAGAGAGCATGTGAAAATGTCCCAGACCAGTTGGATGTAAAGTAACTACTTCACACGTAAATTATTTTGAGTTGAAGCTAATCATTAACATCATTAATATTAACATCCAATACCTAGAAGGGTGGACTTGGGAAGAAACCTTATTTATTAAATGTGAAACTGGAAAAACACAATGATGCAAAAGTTTTCTTATTTATATCCACCACCTGAAACTTCTCTGACGTCATGTCCATGATCCTGGATAGAAGTAATAATTAACAACACAAACAATGTTGTAGAGCAGTAGTGATGATATTTATTTCCCACAAAAATGAAAACGTGAGGATTTTTCAGACTAGTTTCAATGGGTCAGAGGTGATTTCAATGTTTTGCTGATGCCTGATGAAGCTGTTTAGATCTCATTTGTGAGAGAACTTTCTTTAAGAGGGAAAGTTGCAGAGGTCTGGACAGAACCCTTCCTGTTTGGCAGCTCAGTGTCTTGTGGTTGTAATAGTGAGAAGAATGCCTTTATATATGTGTGTGTTTGTGTGTGAGTAAGCTATACACGATCTGGAGGTACGGTATATAGTGTTTGGCAGTGCAGCTTAACACAACTAAAAACCTGTACAACGTGAGGTTATTAAATAATAAAACAATGTGATCTTGACCTTGGCATCTCAAAAGTCTTTTGGATGCCTTAGTATGGCTACAAATGCATAACCACTCACATACACTCAGGGAGAGAGACAAAAAAAAAAAAAAAAAAAAAAATAAGAAAAAGAATGTGAAATTCCATGAGTATGTAAGGAGAGAAAAGTTTAATTACTCCAGTATATTTCTTTCATCATATGAATTTTTACTCGGAAAGATAAGTGGATGTACTGTTGGGAATGTTGGGTAAGATTTTACACCATAAATTTCTAGAGGAATAAAGACAGAAAGAGGGAGAACTTGAAAAACAGGCAAAGAAAACAACCTTCCGATGACTGAAGTAGTCTGACTGAACAGGAAATAGCCTATTTTAAATGCTTCACTGCAGCATTCAACCCCTTATTAGCATCAGTCTTTGTTCAACATAAAGTTCTAACATTCTCTGCGTGTTCTGCAGAAACAGTGTAAGTGTATTCTCATGTTATTTTATTTTGCCTGCAATAAATGTTTTTCATCTATTTTGTTGTTTTATTTTGTTCAACACCTTTTCTTTTCCAGTTGGGGAAAAAGAAACCTCTTATGGGCTCTAGTATAAACCAGAGAAGCAAGTATACTTCCACTGGAAATGTTATTGAATACTTGGTCGTATACAGTACTGTACAGTAATAAGATTTTACCATGAGAATCAGCATGGAATTTGGAAGAGAGCCTGAAAGCCGAGGGAGGCAGGCCAATCTTTAGATAACAGTTGCTCACTGTCAGAACTCACCATAAAGGATTCATCAGAATGTTAGAATCCACATACTGCAAATTACACTCATGAGAAATGCAGTACATATTTTGTAGTCAGTGACATTATTGAAGAAAATAATTTTTAGTTTTGTGTTGCAGAATTAATTCATTTGAATGGGTGAGCATTATTCTGCTGCTGCTTACCGATGGTAGCTATTCGGAAGACCAAACCTGTATGACTCTTCTCCCAGAACCTTGTAATCCTTTACCAAATTTCCTTTTAACACTGATAAATACTGTATATGTATCCTTGATGCACAAAATAAATGCATCTTAGGCAGTGACCTATTAGTGTGCAGCAAGCCCTGGTGTGCAATTCGTTTGCTTGAAGTAATTGCTCTTGAGAAGTAGAATTTAGTTCCAAAGTGTGGGCAGGCATGTGTGTCACATTCTCAACAAATTAGGTATGTAAGGGATTAGAGGACTATATTACATTTGTCGAGTGAATAGAACTAGGCTGTATGTTTAGTGTGTTGTAGTAGTCAGCATCTAAAATAACTGCATTTGGTAACAACTTAGATAACTAACTTTCTGATTCATCTCACACAGATGTCACTGGTGAACCCTCCTGATGGTAGAGGGGAAGGAGGAACAGAGGGTGTGGAAACCAGGGGGATCAAGATTTTCCAGTGTCCCTACTGCAACTACTCCAGCAACTTCTCTTGCAAGCTGACAAGTCACATGTACAAACATACTGGAGAGAGGCCCCACTCCTGCGATTTCTGCTCGGCCAAGTTCTCTCACAAGGGGGATCTAAACCGACACATGAGGATCCATACGGGAGAGAAGCCCTACGAGTGTTCATTCTGTCCCCAGAGCTTCAACCAGACTGCTACCCTCAAGAGGCATGAACGAATTCACACAGGGGAAAGACCTTATGGGTGCGACATGTGTCCCTATCGAGGAGTAACAAAATCATCGGTGTTAAATCATAAACGGAGGGAGCACGGGTATTTGGCTTGATAGACTTTGGTTATGGAAAGGCATTAAGTTTATGAGGGAAAAACAATTGTATATTTATTTATAAAATACTTTCAAAAGGAAGTTATTTTTATCAGCAAAGGAAGTTACTCCAGTTGTGCCATTATTTATTGCTGAAGTAACAAACCATGACATAATTTTTGGTAGGGAGGCACCATAGTAAGACTACTGTACCTGGATAGACACTAAAACCCATTATTATAGCCCATAGAATCCCCAGATAGTTTAAAAGATTTCACATCTATTCCACAGTACAGTCCAAATTGAAAAAGTGATGAGATGTATGTACATTTGGAAATGATTTGTACTTCTGAGAATATACTGTATTTGAGAAAACAATAAAGGTGTATTACTCTTTGATATTCTACCACTGTACTGCTTTCAGAAATGACAAAAAATATAGATGTGAGTTTAATGGACTAAAATGTATGCTGTAAAGTGCACAAATAAAAAGTACCTCTGTCAACTATTATCTTTCTTTATTGAATGTGTATTTTAAAACACACATCCTTTCAGCATTGATATATATAGAAAACTGAAATGGGATCAGAAAATTTTATTGCAAATCGTACTGGACTCTCTTTTTAAGGAAGCATACTTTTTCCAAGAACTGATCCTGTGTGGGTAAGGATAGGGACTGAGGTTAGGTCTATGAAAAATCCATTCTGCTTTTGCTGACCTGTATAGTAAATTATATATACCTGGTACTTATTCAACTACAGTGATTTGCATCTTGGGTGGAGAAGGGCAGGGGACAAGCAACCTCACCTCGAACTAATTACCCAGGACTATACGACAGGCTACCAATTGTGTACTAATATCCACACACACACACACACACATATATATACTATATATATATATTATATATATATATATATATATATATATATATATATATATATATATATATATATAATACATTATTATGTACTGTACATATATATTACAAATTACTAAGTCTTTTCCCTAGCACCATCCATCTTGACTCAGCCAACCCAAGTCAACTAATCATCAGGTACATATTTTACTGTTTAGGTTAAAAAGACCAGAACAGATGTTTATGGAAACAGGCTCAGAGATGTTCCCCTAATACTTCCAACCCACTTGCTTCTATTGATCTGCTAGTCAACTGTCGTAGGTCAAATCTGGGTCAGAGAAAGGTGCAGGGCTGTGTTGGAAATGTTGAAATTTTTCAGTACTTGCAACTGAATAACAACCTGCACAGTATGTGCTGAACCTATCCTTTCCTTTGTAAATATGTCTCAAGGTTTCCAATGAGCATTAGAAAACACATGTGACTAACAGAAAATGGAAAAGGTCTTTACAACCATAAATCATATATAGATAGATACACTTTTGTAAGATATTTCATTATCATTACTCCACAATTTTGAATAATGAGATTGCAACCCATTTCTCACAGGTGGCGATGCAGACAGTCCCCTTGGAATACTGTTCGGTCCGAGGCGTAACGTCAGATAATGCCCCAGTCAAGAGGCACAAGTGTCCATATTGTGAATATTCCACGGACATTGCAAGCAACCTGAGCAACCACGTCCGCATGCACACGGGGGAGAAACCTTTCAGTTGCTCCTACTGCTCCCTCCGCTTCTCCCACCGCAGTAATCTGAAGAGCCACATTCGAACCCATACGGGAGAGAAGCCTTACGCATGTTCACTCTGCTCCTACAGAACGAACCGCAGCACCACCCTGAAGAATCATGTCTTCAGATTTCACAGTGTAGATTCAAATCCAGAAGCCAGGCCATCAAGCTATTCATGAATGATCCTTTTGAGCAAAGATAGTCAGTATGCAGGTAATCTGAAGTTTCCAGTGCAGTCCATTCATTTGAAAATTTTGTGTGGTTATATATAATGCAAGGGTGTTATTCAAAATTTGGTATGCTTGAGTTTTCAGTGGCTATTACCAAAGCAAAGCAGTCACTGAACATAACATTATCATAATTGGTACAAATATTTATAAAATTCATGAAGTTCTTTATGCCAAAAGTAAACTTGAAAGGAGATAATAGCTCCTAAGTCAAGTTCCCCACTGAAATACAGCTTGCAGAAGATGGCCATACAGGATGTCTTTCAACACTGGTCTAAATCATAATAACCAATGGTGAGTCAAAGAGTGCTGGTATATACAGTACTACAGTACTGCATTTTCCGGGCCAGCACTCGTCACTGGTGAAAAGTGAAAATAGCACATGTCCCAGAACATTACAGTACTTTGAAGAGCTCCAAGCATCATAAGTCTAGACTCATTAAATACACCATCAGAAATACTCTTGCTTATTGCTCAAAGGGTGAACAATTCTAAACTCAAACATGTTTCTGGTATGAATACTGGTTATCAGAAAGCAAGCGTTCAGATTCAAGGTACATAAACATGAACGTTTAGCAACCTTAAGGCAGCCTGAAAGAACAAATATTGACATATAATTGCTGCAATAACACTTACACAACCCTTTGGGAAGGGACCATACTGCACAAATTCTGCTCTTCTGGATAAATAGTAATATACTTAAAACAAAAACAAAAAATCCAGAGTTAAGAAAAATATTTGGGAATTACTTTGGCAATGTCCTACTCCAAACCGTAGTAGAATATTTTTTTAATCTTTGCACAAGTCAGAAAGGGAGATTAGTGCCGTTTATGTAGTGTCAGCATGAAGATTTAGTCACAGAATAAAATAAAAGGAAACTGCTACGAAATTATTTCTCAAGAAATTTTAGGAAATTTCTTTAGGCCCAAGTACAGTACAGTATGAGAAAATGACAAATTTTCAAAGTATTAATTCCTTAATGAAGATAAAACAAATAAATTTTAAGAGCACTTTTCAAAGCAGTCCTAGCATCACGAAGGACAAGGGTAAACTGATCACTTGCAATGCTGGCACATTCATAAATACACAAAAACAATTTATTGCAGGTCATTTACCGTACCTTCAAGTAATGAACGTCTGTGTGAAAGTTCATAGGGTAAGCTAGGCTATGATATGAGGTTTCACAGTCTAGGTTATTCTAGTTAGGCTACAGTGAGTTGGAAAAGTGTCATGCTGGATGTGAATATTTTAATAAAATAACTAGAATTTATACAATTCTGGCTGAAGGGTGAATGCTGGGAAGTACTAGGTCATTCAGCGTTGAAAGGGAAATTGAGAGTAAAAGATTATAAAGCTGTAACGGGGAAAACCTTGTAGTTGCACTATGAAAAATTTTTTAGAACTTAGTAAATACTTAAAATTTCCCCTTCAGATCTTATGATGACTATGCTTTGATATTCTTCTGCTGAAGAGTTGAGATCAATGTTAGTCATCTCAGAAATTCCTTAACTCACAAGAAGATATTAGTGATGCTTTTCAGCATAGCAAGCAGATCTCCTTATTAGTATGTCTGAAAATTTTACTTATCATTTGTCTGACTGCCAAACTTAGTTCATTTTTCATTCTTTTTTTCAGTGTGACTTCCTTCTTTTAGAAACTGAAGTAGTACCTCCTATCCGGAATAAAGAAAATGGTCAATAACCTGTGACTACCACAGACCAAAAATTTAATCTGGGTTGTTTGGATTTATTTATTAGGAGCTAAGCCATTTCATCACCTGTCAATTTCTTTTGTAAGCTCCTTTGAGGACAAACGGTGGCTACGCCATCAAGAAACACGTTTGAAGTAGGAAAAGCCTATTTTTGGTAGCTGCTGAGAGTCCTTAAACCCACCCACTTTCCCAGATGAAAAGGCATGGGATTGGGGTGAACATTCATCTTGGACAGACCTGGCATGTAATAGTGATGCCGGCGACTCCTTGCTACAGCTGTGAGAGTATGATGTACGACCAGGAAAGAGCCCTCCTGTCCTGAATCCTTTATATTCCATCAGTGCCAACGAGCACCATACCGGCTGAGGCCAACTATAAGAGAATTTGTTGTAATTGGTTGGTCTGTCTTATGGAGCCTTGGGGGACCGTAAGAGTGTGACTCCTTTGAGGACTCGCAGCACCTACCAAAAATAGGCTTTTCTTTTGTCAAAACCTGTTTTATGTATTCTTGAGGGTTACTATAACAGGTATTCTTACTCTTGATGAACTAGAAATCCAAAATGCATCCTGAAAATAGCTATATATTTTGTAATGAAGAATACTGAATGGTAAATTTGCATAAGAGAATGAAGTAGATACAATAAATGGTGTATTTGATGCAGCTTTAATTTATGCATTTGACGTACCATATATAAACTTTAGAATAAAATAAATCATAATTTCTATGTTGTGCATAGCTACACAAAGAAATTCTTGAACATCACAAAATCTTATGTAATCTCACCAAATGGTATACAGCAATTGTTATCATTAAATATTCACTCTTCATACATCTATACATTCTTAGACACTATGATTAATGAATATCACATTCCCGAGTTGTGCGAAAAGGGGAAAAGATTACTGTATTAACCTATTGATTTTAGTGTCCATTGCCACTCTGTTTTACATATTACTGTACTTTGGTTGTTTTATCACAAGATCATGACTGAAGGTGACTCCCCCATTCCTCACAGGTGGAGATGGCGAACAATGCAAACATTCTGATGGGAACTGGCTCCAGAAGAGGAGGAGGAGGAGGAGGAGGAGGAAAACGCTTTGATCTGCAAAAGAAGTTCTTCTGCACAATGTGTCCCTATGCCACAAATAACAAGGGAGATTTGGTGGTCCACAACCGAGTGCACACGGGAGAAAAGCCCTTCGCATGCCCTCACTGTTCTCTGGGCTTCTCGCACAAGATGAACCTCAAGAGGCACATCAGAACCCACACAGGGGAAAGGCCCTTCCTCTGTTACATGTGTCCTTACCGGGCTGCACAAAGTTCTTCTCTTAAGAAGCACATAGTGAATATTCATGGAAAGAGCATCTTTGATCTTTAAAGGACCAAGTCCAGTTGTGCAGGTGCTTTCCTGTTTCGATTCACAGACACTCTGCAGTCCAGTTGATTTGGCACTTTAGGTTTGGGTTTAAAGTTTCGGTTTGGAACTCACTTCTGTCTTGTGTATTCTGTCACCCATCTCTATTTTAGGTTACTGCATGGTATTTTTGTTAGAATAATTAAAGGTAACAGGATTTGTTTTATGTTGCTTCAAAAAAGTTACCTCTCAATTATTTTTGCCTCATGTACATCTTACATTATACACACTGTATCGTAGTTGTGGGATACTGGAATCTTATGCTTGTAAGCAAACTTGGCTTAAAAGTATGTAAAAAATAAACAATTGTTGGTCTTATACATGACACTGCTTTCCCCTAGCTTTTTAGTATTTAATACATAAATGCTTTTTAAAATTTATTAAAACCTTTATTAACTGCCACTTCAAAGTTGATATATATTTCTGTCTAGGAGGAACAGGTCAGTCAAATGAACAGTCAATTCAATCTGTAATCACCCTGCCCCTCATAAAAATGTCCATTTAAAATAACCTTTCTCTTAAGCCCTCAGATCTGACAGGTAGGATTTACTTTGAACCAATTAGTATATGTTATATATGACTAAGTTACACATTTTAAAAATAAATAAATATGTGTTGTTGACCCCAGTCGCTGAAGTTTTGATCTTGATGTCCCAAGAATTCATTGTCACAATTTTCTTTATCAGTCAGTTTCCCTGATAATTCTTGAATCATTGAAGCCAGTGACACAAACAACTTTCCTAAACACTGATCACTGGATTAAATAAGAGACTGAGAGAGTGGGCAGTCAAAACACTGTGTGCCTTATAGGATTCTTGATGGAAAAGGCTTCAAATTTCTCGTGCAGTCAACCCCCACTTATCTGGGGTTTGGCATTTGCAGCTTCACCTATCTGCGGATTTTCCTGTGGAATGGATCTCCAAATTATTCAAGGATTTCTTCGTAGAACAATATTCACTATTACTATATTTTCATATTATTTTTGTGACTACATATACATTTTTTATGTACTGTATAGTATTTGGTGTATGAACTATTAAAACAGGCAGTTAGAGTAAACTCCCCATATTCATGGTCTCACTATTCGCGGAAAATCTGCCCATTCACGGTATTTTTCACTCAGAAATATTCACTAATTACTGTATTTTCATATTTTCATGACTAAATGCACTTTTTGTGACAACACTATTAAAATACTCAGGTATAAGCATTTTTAGAGGGTTTTTTCATGTTTGAACTATCAAAATAGGCAGTTCTAAGTGTTTATGGGGGGGGTTTTAAGTATTTGCTGATTTTAGCTATTCGTGGGGGTGCACGCATCCCCCCTGCGAATCGGGGTTTACTGTATGAGTATTTTTCGAGGGAGGGCCTCTGGTGTTTGAACTGTTAAAATGGGCAATTATAAGCATTTTTAGAGGGGGTCAAGTATTCGCGGATTTTAGCTATTCACTGGTGGTTGTGGTCCCCAACCCCCGCAAATACCGGGGGTCGACTGTATATCACTAGACTGGCAGTTACACAATATCGTAATGGCTACCTAAAGTCTCAGTTACTCAAATTGTAATTTACCCAATCTCAGTATATTACTTTGTAATTTATCCACATTGGACCTGCACCTTTTGACAAGAAATGCAAAACAAATGAAATAATAACCAAATAACTAATACAGTAAATTATTAGATTGGTAAACAACTGATATTACAACCTTAATTGTATACCTTAGGAAGCCACACAGTGCTCAAGACACGAAGCAGTCATTTCTTATATTAATACTCTTTCTTGTATTATACATGCACATGTGCTAGTCATACCAATTGCCAGTATGATTGAGGTCAATGCTGTCAATATTTGACCTGTGCAGCATTTACATTCTTCAAGCCTCATGATCATCATCATCATGAGGAATGCCATCAACAAGGTAAATACAGTGGTTTACTTGGAGGCTGTTTAAGCACAGTACTGATAATAATAATCTGTATCACTGTGCATCAACTTCATTTTCCTGTTTTCGTTTTTATAATTAAGACTTGTAATGTTTTTTGGCGTTAACTGGAATTGTATTGATTTACCCAAATAAAAGTGACTTCATGGAAGACTTTCTGTTCCCCTTCCACCAGGAACACAAACAAATACCCCAGATCTTATAATCTTGTTTCTATTCTTATTATGCATTCTTACAGTGTGAGTAAATCCATATGTAGGTACCGAACCCCATTTTGTTGTGCTGTTCAAAATCTGATTGGTGAAGTCTGTAGGGCCACAATTTGTGGTACTACTGCTGGACTATGATTTTTGGCGACAGCAAATTTTCATTGTAGTTTATAGAACCACGATTTCTGATTTTACAGAAACACAATTTGCTGCTAAGATGTCATCAGTTTTGCTAACATGATTCTGAATAACTTTGAAATAGAATTTACATGTTGCTTGGTCAAAAAACCAAAAAACGTATCCAGTAGATAATCATGGATTTAACATCTCTGTCCTTGTGTAGGAACAGAAAAGGGGAATCTGCCCTCAAGCTCGGCCACAAGGATAAGAGAAAAAGGGGCTGAATGTAATGCTAGTGGCCCAAATATTTAAAAAAGAAAAGAAAAACTCTGGTAAGACAAAACAATCGTGCTGACACATACAATTCGCCTCACAGGTCTATTACCAGGAAAAATGGCTAACATTGATGCCTACAATCTACAGAAGACTGATCGTGTGTGTGTGTGTGTGTGTGTGTGTGTGCGCGTGCGTATACTTCATGAAAACTGTTATGAGAAAATTTTTTTCTTTATAAAATGTTCTTGGGTTGCTGTAAAGCCATCATATGGTATCAATCAGTCACTCAATCATAACCATTTAATGACAACAGCAGTAACAGGAGGGTCTGCCCTGTTTAATCTCTGCTGTAATTTATTTCCTTTCCTCCTATACTATACTATATTACCTAATCCTGCAGCCTTTCAACTGGCTCTTTTCTGTTCCAATTTCTTTCTTAATACTGAAGTTCAAAAATGGCTCTGATTAAGATTAGAAGCCCTTCTCCCCCAAAAAAACTGAAAAAAGGCAATCATTTTAGAAATTTGTACTCATATTGTTTAAAAATTAATTTTAAAATGTACATCAGATAAAGCAGTTCTGTATGCCATCAATAAAAAAAATAGAACTCTTGTATACTAAACTACTTTTCAGTTACAAGTGGCAATTCTAGATGTATGGGATTTTGTGGCTGATGTGATGCATGTGAACTTCATTGTGAAAACATTTATTAAGTAGTGGAGTTATAATTAGTACTGTACTTTCAAATGATGGACAATCCACTAAGGAATGACCAGATCTAAGATTGTAATTCATCATGGCAAAAGCACAGTATGAAGTTTGTTGTAAATGCAGTATATTTGACCCCTCTTGAGGATTCAGCTCTCACAGTCTTGAGAATTTTTGTTTCCTCTTTAGTCTAGTTAGGGAGACAAATGTCTCACAGACATGCTTGGATGTAACTTCAAATCCTCCATCTTGCGAATTTATAGTGATATATTGCTTCCCAGCTAGTTTGTAATGTATTCTTCCTGTGTTGAGAAATTCTTATAGACAGTGTGGTATATCTCGCAGGTGATGCTGGATGCCAGTGACGGGCTGAGGGCATCTTGTGGAACCGAAGGAAGCAACTTCATCAGAAGACCAGTATACGAGTGCCCCTACTGCCCCTATACCACCATACAGAAGAGCCACCACAGGGAACACATCCGCACCCACACTGGGGAGAAGCCCTACGGGTGCCCTCACTGCCCCTTCAGGTTTACGCAGAAGATCAACCTGACAAGGCACATTCGAATTCACACAGGAGAAAAGCCATTTGCCTGCTCCCTGTGCCCTTACAGGGCAACGCAGGGAACACTGCTGAAAAAGCATGTAGCCAACCACCATCCAACAACAGCGCCTCAGTAGGATGTTGTTGGGTCCTGCCTATTTCCTTTTTTTTTTTTTTTTTTTATTTATGGACGTGTTCCGTATACATTGTAAATACACACACATACACAAAAATATTAATACCCTGTAAGTATTCATACATATAGATACAGTACATACATAAACACATATATTAACAACCTTTCTAGCAGGGGATGGCTTTCAT
>NC_089753.1:22638917-22836417 GCF_040412425.1 Macrobrachium rosenbergii
CTAATAACTGGAGATCGACACCTTCGTTTGGTATGTATTGGCGCCGATAAGCAGAGATCGGCGACGAAAGTTGCCTATTTTTGTCGTTAGACAAGCACTGTAAAACTGGACTGCCATTAACCGAGCCCGCAGATAACCGGGGACTGCCTGTCTATATATATATATATATATATATATATATATATATATATACTGTATTTGTGTACAGTATTCAATCAGTAAAAAGTGAGTCATGACAGTATCAACTTCTCACCATTGCTGTAAATTGACATCACCACTAACAGAGCAGAGAAAAATCTGACTAAACAAAACACTGTATGTTAGTTGCCAATTATCTATGGACAAATCAGTAGTTAGCTTCTTATATGGGCTATAAACTCGGAATATAAAGGCCAAGATGACTTTCTTGTGCTCCATGGAAAAAAATGTTATCACCCAACAGAGATAAGCTATTTTTTCAATATATTTTGAGTTTGCATCTTAAATATTTCATATTTACATTTAGCACACTACAGATTTATCTAGTCTGATGTCTTAACTAACAATCATTCTGAACATGTTTCCACAGGAGGACGATCCAATCGGACTTCAAGAGAGACTGGACGTGGAAGCCCTCGAAAGAAATGTGAACAAGTACACCGTTTCTCCAGGGGGTTTCAAGGTTCCCCAGTGCCCTTACTGCCCATACACTTCAAGAAAGAACATGTCCAGACACATCAGGAACCACTTTGGTGTGAAGAACATTTCCTGTCCCTATGACAACTGCAATTACCGTGCTGGCCAGAAGACGGATTTGGTGAACCATTTACGAGTCCACACGGGCGAGAAGCCTTTTTCCTGCCCCGTCTGTGCCAAGAGGTTCACCTTCAGGAGCAACCTCAAGGTTCATATGGCAGTACACTGCGGGTCGCAGGGCACGCTCTGATTATAAAGTCCACACCAACCCCCTTAACCGCATTGTGAAGATGTAAGTGAAAATGACTGATATCAAAGTTTTATTCAATATGAGCATATCCGTCAAGCGAGATCATGAAGAAACTGTACACAGTACAGTAAACATCATTCAGTAACCAGGTTATGAAATCTAAATGATGTATCTTCCACCAGATGAAAGTGTTGTGCTTTCTTTGTTTTTCTGAAGTTTTGTGCTACGATTATACTGTATGTAAATATGTTATACATCATGTACTGCATTGCAAAATTTTGCTATTTTGAAAAATAAAGATTAGCAATATTATTATGACTCTCAATTGACCTTTACCAGTTATTTTTTTAATGGATTTATTTGCAAATAGCAACTGGTCACAAAGTCTTATAAACCACGTGTAACCTTTGTGTTCATTTTCCAATAAGCAAATTAATACAGACTTCATGTTCTTGATGCCAAAAGTATGAAGTATTTATTTATTATGATTACTAACCTTCCTCCTCCTCAGTATGAAAGAAAAAAAAAAAAAAAAAAAAAAAAAAAAAAAAAAAACAAAGTTGGCTTGTAATTTCAAGAGAAAAAGATGGACTTTCTATTACAAATATCTTATCATGTATTGCATGAGACTATTTTGCGAAGAACGGTTAGCCAGCAGTGTGGCAATGTTTACTAGGTCTGGTTATAGATTCCTCCCAATCTTGGTACAGTACCCTTGCAACAACACACAGTGCTGACCTTTAGGAGAATTTATATAAAACTTTTCATCTCTCAATACATCATTAACATTCATTTCAATAATGATCTTTATTTGGGATGAACCTTATCTACTGTTAAAGTAAGCTTATACAGTATCTTTGCGCCGACAGGCGAGGAGGTATAAGCTAACTTTAAAAGTAGGTAAATATCCAAATAATAAATTTATTATGAAAATTTATATATTTTCCATAAAACCACTACTTAGCTACAGCCTCTGTACCCCTCTCTAATGCTTTGCAAAAATTTCAAGCCTTTATTGTACTTAACATATGTTTGGGTCCTATGCACTTAATATTGCTTTGTACAGTTTTATAACTTGAGGTTATTGAGGTTACCCATCCTTTTCACTGTTCTCAGATTGAGGAGTTGGTTGCTTTCGTAAATGAAAGACAGTTGGGAGAAAATAACCCACTTAGAATGCTTTCTTCTCTATTATCTTATCCTAACATTAGCTCTCCAAGTAGTTAAAGTAGTATTACACCTGTCTGCATTGCTATGTTTTTAACGTTCGGTATTTAAGCATTTGATAAAAAAAAATCTGAGGCAATGTGGGGCTTCATTGTAAAAGCTGAATCTTGTCTGTAGTTCGCTCTTCCTTCCTTCCCGGGAAAATGTTTCCTCAACCTCTTGCACATGGGCACACAATGGTAATAAACTGTTATTCTGTGAATGCTGTATCATCTTTTCCACTTACTATATGACTATAATTTTTTTTTTTTTTTGTCTGGAACCTGATGGCTGCTGTGAGCTACCACACAAATATTTTTCTTTTGAATTAACTTGGTAAGAAAATAGTTTTAAAAATAAAGATCTCATAGGTTACACAGTCTGCAGCATTTACTTGTATGTCCTATAAGCTTCCACTTAATCAGATCTTACTCACTTTGCAGGTTGGAATGGTCAGAATTGACGACTTGGCGGGAGGTGGAGGAAAAAGAACGAAGCCGAGTGAGAACCTCACAACAGAAGCTGGGTATGAAAGCGACTTACATTCTCAACATACAGTATGCCAACAGGGAGAGAACCCAGCCTTCTCCCAGCCATTTTCGTGTACGGAGTGGCCTTATAAGGCCATGTGCAGGAGCAAACTTGAGAGTCACCAGCTGATCTACACAGGGGAAAAGCCTTTTGCCTGCCCATTTTGTTCTTCCAGATTCAACAGAAAGGGAAACTTAACAACACACATTCGAACGCACACTGGAGAGAAGCCATTTGCTTGTGATATCTGCTCTTACCGATGTGCTCATAAGAGTCATTTAAAGAGGCACAGGAATACACACATTCATAGTTAATGATAGTTTCCTTTTGTTAACTGGTTTGTTTATTTTGAGAATTTGGAAAAAAAATCATTTGTAAATTCAAACAAACTTTTGAGTTGATGTGATTGTGAATACAGTTGGGGATTAATGAACGACAAGATGTGTAGTATTTAGTTTGAAGAACCTTTGCACAGTGTTTTGATAATATAAATTTTCATAATAAAATTTGTTATATGAACACTTACCTACTATTAAAGACAGCTACACCTTTGCACCAGCAGGCAAGTCAGCATTCAGATAAAAGATCACTTTGCTGGCCTGGATGACTGTCTAGTTCACCAGTGGAACTATGCTGGATAATTCATGGAGAACGGGGATAGAAGAATTAAGTTGTTCAGTCTCGATATGTCCAATGCTGGGCACCTATCTCCAGTTGCTCGTGGTGCTAGAAAAAAGTCAGTACAGTAGTAAAATGTTGGTGAATTACTGACACCTGCTCTATTGCTTTCATCTTTCGCTAAAACCTCTTACTAAAGAACGAAATACAAAGTAAAGACTATAGGAGATGCCATCACTGGAGGGAACCAGATAGGAATCATAACTCTCCCCCAGTACCTCCACCACCCAAGACTTGATTCCAGAGTCTCTCCAAACATACCAGAAGGCCTGCAGTCAGCTTCCTACTGGAAACTGAGGGCTGAAAGGATCCCTGGACAGTATAAGCAGTTGAAAAATAGTCCTGTGAGAAAAAGGTACGACTTTTCACTGAAGGGCCCAACATGAGAGATTATCTAAGAAATTCTGTATTATCTTGTACTAATATATCCTCCCTTATTGCCTTAAAGACAGATGTGTTAAGAAGGCGACCCAAAGGAGAATCCAAAACAGCTGCCATTCCTGTGTAGAAGAAACCTTTGATGAAAGATGGGAGCATAACTGTTCTCTCTTCTTCAAAACTGAGTCAGTATAAGCAAGAGAACATTTGCCTTCAGTGTCAGAAATGGCTTTGACGACACAAATCAAAAAATCGAATGATTCTTCCCATGCCAAAATTCCAGCTGGCACCACAAACTCTTTAAGCTGGCGCAAGGAATAGGTGATCGTACTGGTGAAAGTTCAGCAAATGATAATACTGTACTTCAGCATCTCCAAACAGAGACCTGGACAAAATGTTGTGACTTACCTTAGATGACACAAAGCAGGTGAGCAAGACAAGATGAAGTGCTACAAGGCATCGTAGAAAACAGGGAATGGTGGGAAGCAGGGGAGGAGAAATGTCAGCAACACCTGACACCCCCACCTCACAGGAAACAGTCTTAACAGACCTAATACCATTCTCAAAGGGTAAAATCTTGGGCAGTCAAATAGCTAGAAATGCATCTAGATTAGAATCAACTGAGGATTCCATAGCTGACATCTGACAACAGAAATAAAGATTGAACAGGTGCACTTCATTGATTCAACAATCAACTGAGTTAACACAACATCAAAATTAGAACAACTCACTACAGACACAGTATTTTTTAAGAACACTGTCTATTCCTACACTCTTAGTACTGACAGTGCTAACATCATCATTACTAGATGGCTATGACAGTGAAGTCAAAATCATAAGATTTACATTTACCAACAATGATCCTTTGACAACCATACTGAACAGGTATTGGAACATGGTAAATGAGAGCTCAGAACCACACTGCCTCAAGAACCAAACTGGTACCCTGGCAGCAGACTCTTCCAACAGACACATGGTAGTTCCGAGTTTGGGCTACAAAGACGAGGGCACTGACACCTTACCTCTCAAAGGAGAACTTGAAAAATGCTGCACAATATGGAAGGACACACTTAACCTTTTACTGACTATAGAATAAGGTTCTCATCCTGCCGCAACTTCTTGAAATACTTTTCCTGAACCAAAGGGAAGTGGAAGACAGCTAAGAAGTCTCTGATCTACTGAAGGAGTAACAGAGAAAAGAGCCAGAGACTGACCAGATACAAATGATGGTGAAGGCACTTCATAAGGAGAAAAGGCAGATTATGTCCTCACTCATCTATTTGCTACTCAAACTATCTGCCCTCATTCTCCTCTATGACTAAGAAACTACAGCATAAAGTCCCTTTATCAATCCCTACGTTCCTCTATATTATTCAAGAACACATTCTAGACTCACGCAGCCAGCACAGACGTTGTGTCTATCTAACTCAAAATTAAACATCCTGCTAACACAGTAATAATATGCAGAGCCTGATGTCCTTGCTTTGCTTCCCATGGAAGACATCCTGAAGAGCAAAGACACAAATACTACTATGAAAGCAGCTATCAGCCAAACCAGTGAAATACTGCCAACCACTCATAACTGCAGTATGAAGAACTCCAACAGGAGCTAAAACAACACACACCTGATGGAGAACATATGAACTAAAGTTTAGTCATCTTGGTCAGCCAAGCAATCTTCTTTTTTTACTCCAATGCTGACTTGCCAGCTGGTACGAAGATATAGCTATCTTTAACAGTAGGTAGGAGTCATCACAAATATACAAAAGCATATCTTCTGCCAAAGATAGCTCTGCTATTCATTACAGTGTGTTACTTATACCCCTGAGGAATCAAATTGTTAATTACCATACATATGACAGGCTCTGAACTGGAAAGATTTAGTAATGACTTTACTTATGTAAAATACACTCCTATGGAACCACATACATAAATGAAAAAATGCTTATAAAATAATAAAAAAAAAGTTAACTTTCTCTTTTAATGACTTTACCCAGCTTTCAGGTAGTTACCACATACAATTTATCAATCATATCACTGATTCCAGATTTGGAAAAGGCAGCTTGAATATTAGAACTCAACTAACAGGTATATTTGACTTCTCCTTGTTTTTTCTTGTAGTTCATGACCAAATGAAAATACTCTATTAAGCTTCTCACCAAATACCTAGGGAAATCAGTTCTTAAATTATAAAGGACAACAATTACCATTACTGCTGCATTAAGTACCGTGACAATAATATGAGAAAAGCAAAATAGGGACTGACAAAAATATGAGAAAAGAAAATGGTTGCTCTCTCTGCAAATTTCCATCGAACTGGTTGGTATCAATGTTTTGAAATGATGCTTTCATACTTTGACTCAAAATTAATGCTTTTCCTTTGGTATAATTAAGATACAATAACATCCTAAAGTGGGAAGAGACCCTATGTGTATCGGGAAGCTGTATGACCACTAGTCCCTGGCCCATATCTGAGTTGTAGCCTAATGGAGCCCTTTTGCTTCCCATACCTGAGGTAAGATCCATACCTGAGGTAAGATCCATTTTTTAACAGCACTCTGACCTTGCAGAGGAAGATTCCAGCTCTTATCTGCTGTCCAAATTAACCTCTCAATTGAGCTAAATGGAAGGGTGACACTGACAAAGTGATTTGTGTTGCCTGTACAGTAAATGCCCAGGTCCTCCCACTTATCCAAATCATTTCCATTTTTCCAGGTGGGACCAGAAGTCTCTAAGGAATGGACAGGAGCTGGAAAGAGACAGGGAACAAGTGACAAGGAGTACCTTAGTGTGGAAGACCAGGGTGATGTTTACTCCCAACCTGTCACACACCTGCAAAGGGTAAGTGACAGATTTCCACCTGGTCACATTCATGTCAAAGAGTACTTACACAGCCCCCCTCACAAAGCCTACTTCAGAAACACATCCTGCAGGACACCAAAGAGAGGCCTTTCTGTAAGCCTTCTCTGTCCTTCAAGATTCACCACGAAAGCAAACCTGAAGACTCACTTTCAGAGGCACATGGGTGAAAAACCTTATGCCTGCAGCTTTTTCCCTTGCAGAAGTGCTCATCACAGTGCTTTGAAAAAAACATTCCTTGAGGCACACTAACTTGTAGTGGATGATGATTCATAGTGCAAGATCAGACATTCGTACTTTACTTCTTACTCGAATCTGCCTTGAGTGCACTGATGAGCATTCAGGGAATACCCAGCAAGTCTTTCCAGAAGCTCTTTTAATGCTTAATGAAGCCAATTTAAATATCAGAGTGTAATTTCTGATCATAAGTTTTGATACTGTAAGAGTTTTGATAACGATGTTGAAGACTTCATACATGTAAAAAATACACTCTTATTTCTTCTGGTACATTACTGTACTGTATTGCTATCTTATTCTGATATACAGTTGCATTGCAAGCATTAAAGCAATTTAATCTGCCACCAACACCCCTTGTTCACTTTGTGAAAACATGATCCGTGGAACGTACAAAAATTCATTTGAACAATTTTTTCATGGCTCTGTAAGTTGTTAGAATATTTCATAGGATTATTTTGAAATTGCAATAAAATTCTTTACTTTTTCGTTTTGGGGATTTGTTTCATATGAAGTATTTATTTATCATGAAGCATATATTGAATATTCAGTACATTCCCAAAAAGCTATAAGAATATTCCCTACAATGATCAAGTTATTTGGGGCATTAAAAATTTAATGATTTTTCATCAACACTACTATGATAGAGGTTTCCTCAAACCACTGAATTATTTTTCAAGTCCAAATACACACACACAAAGTGTAATAAGCATTTCCTTACATTGTAACCTGCACTACTTTCAATAATATTTTGAAATGTTTCATAAAAATTTTCACAGTATTGTCTGGAAGAAAATATATTTACAACCCATGAAACTTCTAAGCGGTGTGCGTAACCAATCGTATTTCACCCTGTTTCTTACTATGGTCCTGTGTAATCCACTGTAATAAAGAAATGCAGTCCTGTACAGTGAATCTGCATTACAATGGTGACCTTTTATACCTACAATGATAACTATACTTGAGGAATGCAGTATAGCAGTTAGTCCTTAATTGCTTACTCTTTATAGCATTAGCATAATTAAACAGGCAGTCCCCGGCTTACGACGTTCCGAGGTTACGACGCTTTTCAAATATATTCATCAAAATTATCTCCCAGTTTACGATGCATGTTCCGGGGCTACGACGCGTCGTACGCCGATCCGACACAAGAAATATGGTCTCCAAAATAGCAGAATAATAAAAATTTGGAGGTTTTTTTTATGAAAAAACTCAATAAAAATGCAGTTTGCATCATTTTCAATACACCCAAAGCATTAAAATTAAGGTTTTCTTAAGATTTTTGATGATTTTTTGGTTTACGACGCGGCATAAAAACGGAACCCGTCGTAAACCGGGGACTGCCTGTATAGGGAGGTTGTGTTGGGTGATTCATCACGAAGGTAAGTGACACAGAATGAGATGGTGTGATGGAAAAGCGCAGCACGGCAGAAGTCAATGAGAAGGTGCCAGGTGCACAGTTCTGCGGAACTGTGTTCTGAATTGTGTTTTGATTGTCGGAGTACGTTTCCAAAAAATGAATATACTTGAGTAAGTATACCTGAGACAGTAAATAGTGAAAAAAGTTTTAGATTATGTTAGTACAGAGTGGATGGAGAAGTTACTTGATGGTGAAAGAGCGTGGCTGGAGAAATATGTGACAATAGGAGTGGCTGGGTACATCTGATAATTGTCTGGTCGAGGAAAAAGTGAAAACAGTGGGCAGTTTCAGTTGGAAAGGAAGGAATGACGATGTATATTGAAAGGTAATGATATAAAAGACACGAGCATAGCCTATAAACGGAAGATGGATGAAAAAAACAAGCCAGGAATAACAAGACTGAAGTGGAAGAGTTTATAAGTAGTACTATACAAAATTCATGGAAAGGATTATTGCGTCAGCAAGCTTTCTGCATATACTGGTGCATAAAAAGGTTGTATGAAAAGTGAGTGGAGGGATGCTGAAATTAATGTTTTGCTAAAAGAAAGTCTGCTTGAACTGGAGCAGCATAACAGAGGAGAATAATATATACAAGGATACAAGAGGATGTACAAGGTAGTCAAGGTGAATAAAAAAAAAAGGGAGGTGCAAGGAAAATGCTAGTGGTGAATCTGTGCAAGTTCTTAAAGGAGTTACATTAACAAAATAAATTCAGAGAGAAAAGTTCAAGAGTACATACAGGTACATCATACGAGGTAAAAGATCAAACGGAAAGACGGTGTCTTTTGTTGATGGAGTCAGAATTACAGAATTGTTGACTGCAGAGGACAGAAGAGAGCTTGTGGAAATGCCTGTTGAGGATGTAAGAACGGAGAGTAATGTGCTACAGAATGGAGAGTAAAATGCTAAAGAATGGAGAGACATCCAGCGTTCACGGGATTACAGATGAGAGGCTGCAATTTGGTGATGACTGTATAATGGAGTGGGAGAGTAATGTGTGTGTATGTGTCACAGTTATGTCTGGATGAGGGAAAGGTACCAAAGTAATGGTTGAGAGGAATATATTAAATGTTCGGTTATATAGGGTGAAAGGTATGTGTGTGAAGGTATTGTACAAAGTAGGATTTTAATTGAGAATTTGAGAGAAAAAACCAAAGGGAGAAGCAGTGTAGCTTTAGACAAGGAAGAGGGTGTGTGCCTCAATGGTTTATATAAGACCATTATAAGAGAAGTTTGAAATTAAATGGGAAAAAGCTTATGATAGAATTCATACATAGGCAATGGAAGGTAGAGAAGGCAACTTTGAATAGCAATTATTTTTATGTTGAAAATGAAGCTAGTGTGAGAATATATAGACAGGAGTGATTGTTTACTTGTAAAAATGAGCCTAAAGTAAAGGTGTGTCATCTCTATGACGTCAGAGAAAGAGCAGATGATGACTGATTGACTGATGGTTACTAAAACTGGCATCACAAAGCAGATGATGAAAGTGCAAAGTTGTCAATTAGAAAGGGGGACATAAATGATGCTTGCAGTGCCAAATCAAACACCGTTTGCTGTGATAGTGAAGAAAACCTGCAGAAACTGGTAAGAGCTCAAAAGTGTTCGTAAAAGAATGTTGAGAGCATTTTACGAGGAGAAAGTTAAAAAGGAACCATAACAAAAATAAGGTATCAGGAAGGCTGAGAAATTATGGATAGTGAAAGACTGTACCAAAAGTGGTTGACTCTTGTATGTATTTGGGAGTAAATGTAATAGATGATTGTAGGATAAGAAAGTCACAAAATAAGTAAAACCAGGAAGTTTGAAACATCATAACAAAAGATTTGGGGAGCAGTGTCTATCTGGCCTTCTATGGGGACGATTGCAGTATGTGTCCCACTGCTTGAATGAGGTCCCAAGCAAACTAAAATTGTAAAGCAAACAAAAATTGTAAAGAGATCAGGCTGACAACTGACAGAAATACTATGTTCAAACTATGCCTTGTAGTTACAGTAAAAGCCTAGATTCTACACTCATGCAAACTGCTTCTGTCTTCACAGGTGAGAGCTGAAGCATCTAACAAATGGACTAGAACTGGACAGAAACAGGGAACAACTGACAGTGGGTACCTCAGCTTGGAAGACAGAGGCGACGTTTACTCCCAGACTGTAGCCCACCAGCATGGGGTCAGTGGTGGATTTACACCAGATTTGGGTGTAAAACTGTCACCTTCGTGCCCATATTGTTTTTACGTGGCAGCCTCTGAAAGCCTACTTCAGACCCACATCCTACAACACACTGAAGCAAGACCTTTCAGCTGCCCATTTTGTCCCTCAAGGTTCAAAGAGAGAGCAAACCTGAAGACCCACATTCGCAGGCACAAAGGCGAGAAACCTTACGCCTGCAGTCTTTGCCCTTACAGAAGTGCTCATAACAGTGATCTCAAAAAGCATTACCTGAGGCATGCAAACAAATAATGGCCCTTGGATTGCAATGGATGATCGGACTTTTGCGGTATGCTATTTTAGTTACATGAATGCTGCGCATGATGTGATGATAAGCATCCAGCTTTCAGGACTTGGTTAATGTAATGAGTTTTGATGATGTGTTGTATAATATATATCTTTTTTTTTTTACTGTTTTCCAGTATACTGTCAGTATATTTTGATAATCATCATGAGTGCTACAGCTTAATATCAGTTTGCCGATGAACTACCCTACTTTTATATACCTGTGGATCCATTCACAGTTTTATGGAGGTATTGGAGTTTTGTTGTTTTCCTTAAAAATATAATTTATAAAATTAAAAAAATACGTTTTAATAAAAATCCATAAATTGTTGTACACATTTTGTTTGTTACAAAATTCTCCCAGACAAAAACTTTTAAATATGTATAAAAAACAAACAACAGCTCCACTTCAGGTAAGTTGTTTTACAGGGAATTAAATGAAAAGAGGGGTTAGTGAGAAAAGGAATCTCGCATTAAAGATGTAAATGTTGAGATGCTGTATGCAGGTAACACAGTCCTGGATAACTGGGGTGAATATTTTGAAGATCATCTTGTTGAATGTGGAAATTAGAAGGGAGGTAGAGGTATGTTACAGACAAACGGAAAAGGCTAAGTGTGACGTTGTAAGTGCTAGTAGAAGTGACTGAAGGTGATATAAGAAGGAAAAATGGTAAGTGTGATGTTGCAAGTGCTAGTAGAAGTGACTGAAGAGGATATACGAATAAAAATGAAAAGTCGCCAGGAATCAATGGAACACAAAGTGCAATATTGGGTGACATTGTGATTAAGAGTTTGACCAAGGTTTGTAAGGTACAGTTGGATTAGGGGTCTGTTCTGAAGGAACAGGTGAGAAGAACTGTTCTTCAGTATAAAGGTTTGGTCATGTGGAAAGGATGGAGGACTGTAAGTCGGTCAAAGTTTGTGCAATTCAGAAGTGTTTGAAGGAAGGAGGAGAGGAAGAACTACAAAGGGCTGGATAGACAGTGTGAGAGATACGAAAAAGGAAGGGCCTAGCACCTGGGGAAATGAGAGAATGTAAGCAAGACGGAGGTCAATGGTGCAGTGTGCACAGGATGGTTCAACACTGCAAAGGAGTCTTCTGCGGGTGTATGAAGCTGCTAATACTTGTCTTTTCTGCACAGGGGGTTCATCCATGATTTCAACAGATAGAGTGTGAATGTGGCAGTGATTGTTGTCTCGCCTTTTCTCTGGAGCCAGCCCCTACTGGGGAAAATTTCTTAATATTGAAATATATATATATATATATATATATATATATATATATATATATATATATATATATATATATATATATATATATATATATATATATATATATATATATCATTATGCATATAACTTACTTCATTTTAAATGTGTGCACTCACACACAATAAATATAAATACTTTATATACATACTGTACTGGATATATGTGTTTGTTTGTGTGTAAAGTAATCCCTCAATTATCCGGCTTAAAAAAACCAAACGGCCCGTCGCATCATGCCGAAATCCGGATAATGGCAGGTAAAAAAAAATCTAGGGGGGGGTGCAAGCGCAACTCCTTAGCCTTCCTCACCTAACATAGTCAAGACTGTATAGTGGTAAACAATTAATAGTCTCATAAACAACCATCATCACACTTTAAACCGAAAACTTTTTGCAAAAAGCAATTATCCATGTAACTTATCTTTATGCAAAAAGCAACTGGGACCGCTGAGCAAGCTTTAAAAGCAGAAGAGAAAAAATCAGTAAAACCCTTTCTACTAAAAATGGCCATCGCTGGACCTAATGAGAACTTATTGAGACCATAGAGGACTTGGTAAAATAATCCAGCATATGAAAAACAACAGTCCAAGTGTCTATTCTAATCTTCACCACTAAAACGGCCAAAAGAATCGTTACCGACAGTGAGACAGTGATGATGATGAAAGTCAGTGGTCAGCAGGTTTTGGTCTCCTTTGGATTCAACCACTGGACTGCTCTTAGCTTGGCGAAATGACCCACTGACTGTACACAAACTGGAAAACAAGGAAATAAGACCCTTCTAGCATACAAACAAACTATGAAAATGAATATTAACTCCAAAAGAAACCTGCTTGACATCTGGAAAGTTTGTTGTAAATCGAATGCATGCATGTGAAGTGTGCCTGTACAAAATTCTTTCAAGAAGTAAGCCTCAGGCATCTGCTGAAGCAAGCAGGCAAGCAATCTTTCTGTTATCCCAACTGTCCTTCAAAAAGAGCCTCAAGTTCACATACAACAGAAGAACATCGGAAAGAAACTATGTACTGCACAGTACATGCAATAGCTGCCCTTCCAGGTGCAGACAGGAGCTAATCAGGTTTGAACATTAGGAAAGGCTTGAAACCTAAACAGCAAGGAATGCAAAACACTAGAGGTCTGAGAGCAAGGCCTGTAAGATTTGTTCAATGGGGAATGTTGAAACAAAATCCTGTTTCAGCAACAGAAGTTAAGTAAATGTAACCTGCACAAATAAAGAGATCTGACTTCAAGTTGAATGCTATAGGGCCGAATTCAAAGAAACCACCAAGATTTATGCAATAGAAGTCTGGGAGCAACAAGTAAATTTTAAACATCAGAATAAGTTTCTGAGTGAACATTAAGGTCTACTACAGTATTGTAAGACTGGTCTGATCATTATTATTATTAAATAATTTAATCAAACAACTGAGCCAATTTATTTAGCTCTCACAGGACTAGCCTGAGGGATCTGTCTTGATTACTGCTTTAATAAAGTTTAAATATCAAATTACAGGTTCATGAAAATCTCATAATTGGGATGACTGAAAACGATGGAGATTCCAGCATCATTATTTTAACTGATTTGTTTTCAAAATTTGACATTTGCTTTTGATTATACTTTAGACATACAGTACAGAAAATTTTTGACTGTTAATGCTGTCCTAGTCTGTGCGCATGGAGGTTGGATCACGTGGGGTATTCATCACATTTCTGCGGGTCAAATTAGTGCAACCAATTCAGGAGGGGTCAAAGTATTTTGGGTGTGTTGTTCCTCTTGATGTGATGAATTCTACATTCCAACACAGGAATTGGTCTGTTTTAATTTGTTACCCTCAGGTTCATTATTTCACACATCCTGCCATTTACTGAATATTGTGGGTTTCCGAGACCTTTTGCATCTTTGGCTGCTTTATCGCATTCGGGTCGTTTCGGCCGTAAGCACGTTTACTTGCAAAATGGGCGCCGTGTTTAGTACCAGCCCCTTGGGGATGTACGTAAAAAATGAAATGATGATGGTAAATACCATAAACTTAACGGTAAATACCATAAACATAACGTCTTCCATTGTTTTGGGTGTTACGGCCCTAAGTGACTTACGGCTGAAACGACCAGGAGCGACTTTATCTGCCTCTCCATTTCCTTTAATGCCTACATGGACAGGGTTCCAACATACTTCTACATATTTTTACCCTCTTCATATAATTTGTGAAGTGACAATTTAATAAGTTGTGCAAGGGTTTTTTTTTATCATAATTATGAAGGGTTTCTATGGCACTTCTACAGTTGCTGAGCACTACGAATTTCTGTGATGGTACGTCCTTAATCATTTTCATAGCTGATCCTTTTGCACATAGGCCTACTTCTCCTGTGAAAACGCAAGCAGCATTACGCAGCGACAACTGGTATGCTTGTTGTCCCATGCCTGGTGAGATTTGGATCCACCAGTGTATGTTGCATCTTAAGTGTTCTACAGTTATGATGTTCTGGGGTAGGTGTCTAGTTTTTAGATAAATACAGTACAGTAAACCGCCTGTATTCGCGTTCTCAAGATTCGTGGACTCACTGATTCGCGGATTTCTGTATGGAACATATATACACATTATTCGCGAAAAATTTGCCTATTCGTGGTATTTTCCACTGAGAAAATTCACTAATTACTGTATTTTCATATCATTTTCATGACTAAATGCACTTTCTGTGATAAAACTATTAAGATACTGATATAAGCATTTTTAGAGGGTTTGCGTTTAACTATCAAAACAGGCAGTTCTAAGTGTTTTTAGAGGGGTTTTAAGTATTCAGGGATTTTAGCTATACGCTGGGGGGTGTGGTATGCCTCCCCCATGAGTACGGGGGTTTGCTGTAACACCTCAACTAAGCAGACACCTTGGGCATTTGGCCTTTCTGATAAGTACAAAAATTCTGTTAAGTAACAACGACCCATATTATACCCTGCACATAGTTCCTAGCCTAACCTAAAGCGTACTTTACACTCAATATTCAACTTAAGAGATATATTTAAAAATGAATCACACCTAAAATGATAGCATAAGGAAAAATAATCATAATATAGTCAGCTGCAATACAGATATCCACTAAGCTGAGGTCCTTTACGTTGAGGTGTTACTACATCTTAACCATGTACGCATTCATATCTTAACCATAAACCAAGGAGGTAGTTCTATTACTGGAGTGGTCAGAGATCTCGAATTATGGTTTCTCCCATAGGAGGGGGGTTTGGCTACAAGCATTCAAAGGTTATGCAACAGAGGGGGGTCAATAAACGAGCATTATGGCCAGTGCAATTGGAAAGATCACTGGAGGAATTATTCTTCACAATAGGAATACGTAGTCTGGTAGCAAGTAGTAAGGTTTATGCAAAATATGGCATTTGACAATGAGCAGTGAAACTCACACACTAGAATTTTCAAAATAAACAGCAAATGGCATGCAATTAGGACAAGGTTGATAGTGAACATTGAATACAGAACCAAAGAAGCTCGAGAGGGACCACCAAAGTTTACACCACAGAATAATTTTGAGTGTCCTGGAACGTAGGAGCAAGGAATAAAGTTTATGCAACCGGTGGAATTAGGAAGCAAGCATAGTGTGATTTGTGCAATAGCACAGATCTGGGAGTGAGCAATAAGGACTGATTGCATGAAAGGAGCGAGGATGCAGAGCAATTTGGTTTCTTGCCTTGATTGCTATTACTGTATTATCACCATTAAATTTTTTTGAGGAGGGCCGTTCAGAATTGTTCTTTTATAAATTACAGTAATTTTTTTTCTGTAAACTGAACTTCAAGTATGAATGTGATATTCATTGCAGTGGAGAGAGAATTGTTAAATACTAATTGCTACACATAATGATTTGTTATGAAACTTCAAGCACAAGGCAGACAAACCACCAAAATACTAATCAGGCAAGTGTTCTTTTTTTGTTTCGTTTTGCATGTATTAATTTTAACATAAAACTGTAAAATTCCTCGATCATACTCTAAATGGAGCCACTCTCATTTTGCAGGCTTTGGTGGAGGGTCTCCCTGACTGGGGAGAAGCAGAGAGGAAGAAGAGGAGGAGAAGAAGCCAAGGAGAGAGTCCACAATGGTACTCCTGTGGGATCTGCCCCTACAAGTCACTGAAGCCCTGCAACCTTCGGCGGCACATCATGACACACACAGGCGAGAAGCCCTTCGAGTGCCCCCTGTGCCCTTTGAGATTTGCTCTGAAGGTCAACCTCGACACCCACGTCAGAAGGCACATTGGCGAAAAGCCCTTCGCTTGCAGTGTCTGCTCTTACCGAAGTGCCCATAAAAGCGATCTTAAGAAGCACATGGCGAGTCATAACCGCATTCAGTCGTAGTAAAGGTCAAGGTCACTGTAAAATAAATTGAGCAGATTTGGAACTGTGAGTCAAGTGTACAATTCCTAAGAGTAAAGACCCAGATGCGTTAAGTACTTATTAAATGTTAAGTATGACTGCCTACGTGATCGTTTATAACATCTGCTGTGATGCTGGGAGAGAGAGAGAGAGTAACTTCAACCTGTACAGTGAGAAATGAATGTCTGGCTTTACGTCTTTTGGCTTTGGCTTTTCTTCTAGGGGATTTCAAGGCAGACAAAATTGTATCCTAAGTTTTCTTAGTTTTCAGTAAAGCTACTGCCTAGCTATAATGGCTGCTCAGGACACCGATTCTCATTACACTGTAAATAAGTGTGAGGCAAAATACAGGCACTGTCCAATGCTGAAAGAAAGCTGAAGTTCCCACAACTTTGCTGAAAATCACTAGGCCTTATCAATTTCAAAGCAACAACTGCGTTTAATAAAAAAAAAAAAAATCTTCAAAACAGTTGCATAAACATGCTGTCTGACATCTTGAAGCATCACAAAGTCAAACTTTGCAACAAGTAGACAATATTTGCTATTAAAATGGTGTCACATGCAAATGAGTGAACTCAACTTATCCACTAAGCGCAACGTCACAAAACATGATGTCAACAGAAAACACACTTGTGTTGCCACCTTACTTACTTGGTGCAAAATCACCCCCAGGGTATGAGTAAAGGGAATTTAGGAGACGGTGGAACAGTTTCCATGAGGATGCTGTGCATATTACCTTCTGTTACCTCTTTCAAATGAACGCCTTATTCTTTGGAAGCTTGAATTTCAAGTCAGTGACCCCTGTGGGCTTGTTCCATGTGAATAAGGTTCATTCTTGGAATAATAATAATAATAATAATAGTAAGTATCAGGTGTAAATGCAACTGAAATAACTTCAGTTACCACAGAAGTTGTCATAAGATCCAAAAACATTGGTACAGAATCACAGAGCTTGAATGAATCAAGATTTCAGGGGCAAAATTATCACAGGATTATGAGTGGAAAACAATAATGAAGGAAGATCATTTCAAGGGCAACTTAATACACCAATAATAGTATAATTACTGTACAAATGACAGGAGGTCACCATTTTGGAGGTAAAGTTATGTAGAGAATCAGTGGTATTAAAGACTAAAGATGGATGATAATTTGATGGCAAAATGATTAACAGAATCACTGGTATTATATACTAATGTACTAAGATTACTTCCAAAGCAAAAATATATGACTATACTCTCCTGCTTTTAAGTAATCAGTGATTCAAGTGAGACTTGATGGTTATGAGGCATTTGTATAAAATAAGACACACTGGATGACTTTATAATGTTGGCGCTACTTACAAGAAATAACGAAAACTTTCTGTTTTAAGGTTAAGTTGGTCTTACGCCAGTACTGTACAGGCGTTTACTCCTCCAAGCATTTAGAAAACCATTCCCCAGCAAATTTATAAGGCATATTTGACATTACATCAAGCATGTCAGAAGGCATTTACATATGAAAAATATATAAAATACTGTGTGTTTAACCAAGCATGCTCCAATATACAATGGATGGGACTTAAAAATCCCCTGCTATGGCTGCAACTCATTTTATACTGCCTAAATAGGTAAAGATATTGCAACAACATTTGAAAACAAATATTCTGTAAGAACAGAGCACACACTTGGTACCCTACTCTGAGTCAGCGAAAACAGAGCGATCACACTCACACATTTAATCAACGGAATATTCTGAGTCGTCAGCAGTCCCGCCAGGAAGGATAAAATCCTTAGCGTAGGACAATTCACAGTGCCAGGTCATTCCGTCTCTGTTAGAGCTGAACTTTGGGAAACATAGTTAGTTAGTCAGTAGCCCCTTCAGGACGCCTTGTTTGTGTACCTCCCGCCTCCCTTGTATTCTTAGGTCGAAAAGAAGATTAAATATATATATATATATGTAACCAGAATTCTGTAGTGTGCTCTGAAAGTTGGCATGAAATAAAATAAAATAAAATAAAATAAAAAGGTCTTACACTCTGCGTTTCTCTTCTCCCTCTGTATATGTGGTTTGCAGCCCCAAGCTGTGAGTAATCGTGTTGTACAAGCAAAGGGTGCACAAAATATTGAGTGTTGATCTTTGGAATGTTATGGAAGTGTGCACATAAAAGGAATGTATCATAATACCGATGTATTTAAGGAATAATAATAATAATAATAATAATAATAATAATAATAATAATAAAAATAATAATAATAGTAATAATATTCAGGAATAAAAGAGTATGAAACATATACCAACAATGTTATGCATAAAAAATTAACTTAATGGAAAAAGGTGAAATAATTCCTGAAACAGCAGAAAATTGGACAATCAGCCCATTTAGTAAGAAATGAACAAGCAATATATATTCACCCAGAATCTCAGACATAACATTTTGCAAAAAGTGAGGCAACAAAACCTACACAAAGGCACGACAGTCTATCAGAGGGGAAAAACAGAATCTTATACAAGAGCCTGGCAATATGTGAAAATGTTGCAAAAAATGACAAAACTACAGTACAAAGGAATGTCTGACTTTAGGGCAGAAAACACTTACCTTTCTTACAAACTGAACGTAAACTTGATAAAGAATTTGAATAAATGAAGAGAATGAAGGCCTACTTACCAGAAATAAATGAAGCATGACAACACAAAATATTTGGCAAAAGAATATACATGAAGTAATTATACTTAAATAAGTAGAATCAATAGGCCTATGTTCACCTGGCATTTTGTCTGCACAATCCAGACATTGCTGATTGCTGGAACTTTCAGGCGCAGTAATCGAAAACTGATAAAACTTATAATGTTACCATAAACATCACAGTTGCTTAACCTATCTTTAAACATATCTTTAAGAAACTTTGTTAAACATAACACCAATTCGCTTCACAAACATACATTCATAGAACTATTTTTTGGGCCCAAAACATCAGAATTCACACATACTGACTCCCTGAACTTTAGCTACCACAGTAGGGTGGACCAATACATTCCTAGGGCATACTTGAAAGTCTGTTGTGAGTGTATAAAAAGGAAAAAATAACATAGTTCAACAAGGGATAGCTTTGCTAAACAATATCCCAGATCAGTTTCATGAAATTAAGAGCATGTGTCTATATCCTAAAAGTTAACTAGTGGAGAGGTGGGGCTGGGGGGGGGGACTAAATACATTCACTTAAGAGTAATATATGGTTCAGACAAATTTCAAGTTTTAAAACCTTAGCATAGAATTCCCTAATCTCCAGTATCAGCCTCAATACACAATATACACAATGGTCGTTTCAAGCAAATTTTATGAACTGGGTCAATAAATGTCTGGATTAAATTCAACTCTATGTACAAAAAACCTAAAATTTCATGGTCCAATCTAATTCAAACTGGGATAGTTCCCTGATCAATCTCAAATTAAGAATGTTAATTAAAAATTTCAACTTGGTAAAACTGTCCACAGAACTGCCAAATCAGCTTAAAAATATTAACTGCATAACATCACATCCGTAGGATAGGAAAAGAACTGCTATGGTGGCAACTTGATCCCCTGCTTCATGTAAATTCTCAAACCTACTCAAAAACATGAAAACTCAAGATAAAGGACCTTCGGCAACAGCAATGGTGGAGAGCATAAGAAGTATTTCTGCAAAGTACACCTGTTAACGGAAAACTGATGTTGCCAAATTTGAAAAGCCTGTCATGAAGCTTGAGCAACACCTACCACAGAAGATATCCATTAAAAGGCGATTGTATCCTCATAGGAATACTCTGAAATTATGTATATATTGCAGTCTTGTTGGCTGACAAGATGAACAGGACATGAAAGCTGTACCAAGACCATTTTGTGGGCCAAGCAATTATATTAAAAGGTACGCTTGCAAGGACGCACAAAACCCGTTATGAGAGAACACAGGACCACACTCTAATTGGCTAGTCAGGATGACCCTAACAAAAAATCTGTCTACCTTACTTTGCAACATGTTACCTGTAATGTGTCAAGCCCACACAGTTTGTATAATATAAATTATTGTATTTACTGATATTATAAAATTTAATGATGGTGAAAAATTAGTAAATGTAATAAATATTTTATACCTCAACCTAATCAACTCTGCACCAGATGATGTCAGCTTAACCTAAAAATAAAAACTCGCTATTTATATAAATGTGGTGTTATTTTTAATACCACAAATTGATAATGAATTTCTTATGCTGTGCTCTTAAAATCTCCTTAATACACTTAATGCGATAATCATACTAAAATCTATGGAAAATTTACCGGGATACTGACCATCTTTGCTTGATTCAACGTTCAGTTCCTCGGGGCTGGTACTGAACACGGAGCTCATGGTAGTGGTTGTGGTATTAATGTAAAAATCTACCTCAAATATATCACGCAGCATCCTAAACAAATGCTTATATGACCTGGACGTTATCTCAGTTTTTGGTTAAATTCCCTATATCAAAATTCATACCTTATCTTTCTTGTAACCGGTTTGGTTTCGGAAAATTAATGCTATGAGTGTTTGGTATTATTTTATAAGTTGCCAATACACGATATGAAATTGTAACCTACATTTTTGAAAAGAGTTCTTCATTCTCGTTATTTTCAACCCGATAAACACTGCGCAAATTATAATTACAAAATTAATCAAATTACGACTTACAAGGTAAGGCAATACCGGCGTCCCCCACCCCTCCACTGCTAATACAGCAAAATTGTAACCAATAAACACCCTTAGTCTACGTTAGATTGGTATATTTGGAGTTCTTTTAGTGCCCTATCATTTCCTAACCATTTTTACTTGAAACCCCCAAAATGGTTTTTCATGCAAAAATGGCTGGCTGGAGTCATTGGCAACCTATAACATTTTACCGAGTGTTTCAGGTTCAAGCCCAGCAACTCTACATAGAAATCTATTAGCCTACCCAAGGGTACCACAAAAAGTGGAGGGGGGAAAAGGTGAGCAAAATCGGAAACATAACGGTAATTCAAATCATCATTCAATAAAGACGGAAAGTAATTAGAGCCATGGCCTTTAAAAATCGCTCTAAGGCAGGACACTGAAAGATGTGAACATCTTCTAAACCCTTTCCTATCTATTCGCCCAAAAAACTCATATTACGCCAGATGTCCATTTTTTTCTTATTGTTAAACAATAGCAAACACATCAAACTAAATCAATAAAGACAAAAATAATAATTTACATACCATTCAAGGCCAAAAGAAGCTCGGAAAAATTATCTTCACAGTAACACTGTACACGACGCGACACTTCGCACTACCGATAGAGGTCAGCACTTGCCGATGTTTGACCCATTTTTCGACATCTGAGATGGTCTCGCCATATCACTCGTTTACACGTATATCATTTTACTGGTGTTGCAAAAGTACGATATTCACACTACCTGAAAGATATCAGATTGAAGGATAAAAATACAAATTTAAACCAGGAAAATTTCTCAAAGTAATAAGTAGCCTATAACCATTCACAATTAATTTAAAAACGACCAGAGCATGCTTTATTTAAGACATATTATTATTTAGATGGCTGTAATATCCAGACTTTCTGGTGCATGTGTTAACGCCAGTCATCTGTTTTTTTTTCCAGACTGGTTTACAGAATGCAGTTGCCTGGACCTGGAGTGAAATTGGAAGAAGCAATGGAGCGGACGAAGCCTTCACCGGAGATGAGATAAACCTCGTCCCTTCGCGTGACGCCCCTGACAAAATATACTCTTGCCACTTCTGTCAGTACAAGGCCGTGCGGCCTAGCGTAGTCCAGAAGCATCTGCTGACTCACACGGGAGAGAAGCCCTTCAGCTGCCCTTACTGTCCTGCGAAATTCATCCAAAAGGGAAATCTGAAGGTCCATGTCAGAAAGCACACTGGAGAGAAACCGTACGCGTGTGAAATTTGTCCTTACAGAACGGCGTATAACGGTGACCTCAAGAAACACATGACTAGGCAAGCAAAGTGTTAATGTTCTGTTTTCAGCTACTGTTGCTGTACGTGATAACGTGTAATTGCAATAGTGCTGCTTTATTTTTGTTGATATATGTTAATAATATGCTTAAAAGAGTGAGTCTGTGATAAATGTCTTCCTCTGGCGTGTAAGATTGTCAGTTACTCGGGAGGTGTTTTCAACAATCGTTATCTTAAAGTTTTAATGCTTAATTCTTTAACGACTGTTTATTCCTAGACCTTTTGTAACTTGATTTGTCGGCCTAATTGAAGTTCGCTGAGGAACAGGATAGCTAGAAGACGTGGTAACATAGCAGACATTATTACTTCTCAAAGCATAACAGAAGCACAGCCGAGCTTTCGGGAATACATAACTTTTCCCATCATCAGGGTCACTTATCAGTAGAATGATTTGCAATAAAATAAAACAGTAGGATAACTATACTGATTGATTAACTCTCAAAATATTTAAACAGGTATAATCGACGTATACGATTTTAGTATAGAAAAAAGGAAGCCTAAAAGCGAAAAATAACTGTAAATCAAAACTGATGCGAAAGCAATGACTAATTAAGAAGAAATTACAAGCTAAACAGCATTCATCAAATAAAATAAGTGAGTAGACAAATACAGGAAAAATAAATATTAAAAATAATAACGAGAATTTAGTACAAAAAGACAGTATACTCGAGGGCTAACTGTCCATCTCTGTAGTTAAGGTAGGCTATCTGGGCGGGTTGAGAGTAGAGACTAGAGGGTGAAATGATGGGACTTTAAAAAACTCTGCAGTGCGCAACGGAACTGAGGTGGTTTGGCTAGTGAGTGTTGGACTGGAATACAAAATTAAGGCCAAAGGTCAAGCGTTGGGACCTATGAGGTCTTTCAGCACTGAAAGGAAAATTGATAGTAAAAGGTTACGAAGGTGTAACGGGAGGAAAACCTCGCAGTTGCACTATGAAACAATTGTTAGAAGGTGGAAAAAGTTAAGTATATCTTAGTTTAACCAGACCACTGAGCTGATTAACAGCTCTCCTAGGGCTGGCCCGAAGGATTAGATTTATTTTTACGTGGCTAAGAACCAATTGGTTACTTAGCAACGGGACCTACAGCTTATTGTGGAATCCGAACCACATTATAGCGAGAAATGAATTTCTATCACCAGAAACAAATTCCTCTTGTTCTTCACTGGCCGGTCGGAGATTCGAACTCGCGACCAACTGAGTGGTAGCTGAGAACGGAACCCACTCACCCAGCGAGGAACTGTTAGAAGGTGGAAAGTAAGACGTAAGAAAGTGAATATGAATGGAAGTACAGTAAAGGGAATGAAAGGGGCTGCAGCTAGGGGCAAAGGGACGCTGCAAAGAACTTTCAGTAATGCCTACAGTGCACCCCGCATTAGTCGCACTGCTTTAAATGGAGGGACTCTAAAAACGGAAGGGAATAACTGTTTTTTTGTTTGTCCAGGAATTTAAATATTACTGTATTCTAAGTGATGGTGGCAGGATTTGGCATCGGGTCTGATGGATATACAGTATATATATATTTTTTTTCTTTGCTCAGAGTTAAACCTGTATGATGGGACAGATTAAAACCAGTAGTCCCGCCAAGTGGGAAAGAATAGAATATTGAATTTTGGCCAAAGGCCCACTGCTGGGACCTATGGGGTCATTCAGCGCTGAGAGAGGAACTGAGAGTAGAAAGGTTTGAAAGGCGTAACAGGAGGAAAACCTTTCGCAGTTGCTCTATTAAACAACTGTTAGGAGAGGGTTGAGGAAAGTAGGATGGAAGAAAGAGAATATGAACGGAGGTACAGTAAAACGGAGGTACAGTAAAAGGAATGAAAGGCGTCCCATCTATGAGCTGAAGGGTCTCTGCAAATAACCTTAAGTAATGCCTACAGGGTGCACTGACAGCACGGGCTCCCTATGGGGTTGTCAGTCTAAATCAAGCATAATGATGGGATAGATTGAAACCAGCGGTCATGCTGCGTGGGAAAGGATCCGCGAGGACGTGGAGTACTGTAGACATTAAGAGTGTGATTACAGTTGCATGCATGAAGTCATTTCAACACTAAAACTAGCATTATTCTTAATTTTCGTCAGTGATACTGTTTTCTTTATTGTCAAGTCTGAAACTAGTAATTTTTTTAAAAACTGAAACTGTTATTTCTTTATTTGCATCAACGGAAATCATATTTTCTTGTTCCGCGCCATTGAAACTTTTACGTTTATTTATTCTGCGGTACTCTTTAGGGAGTGCAGTAATTATCATTAATTTCTATAACTGAAACTAATGATTACTGTTTTAACATCACCTAAATTATTTTATGCTTTTCGTTCGTTACATCACTGAACCACCATTTTCGCTCTGCAAAGTCATTTACAAAGCCAATCACAAAACTATTTGTTTATTAGGTAAAGGAAAATGGATGTTTATGTTTAAGGAAATAAAAAAAAATACTCAATTTAAATACGATGTACTGGATACATTTGTCACTACAAAGCCTAATGCCAGAATGAGAAACGAAATGAAGAAATTCTTCTCCGTGGTCAGGTGGAGTAACTCGGCTTCCTCCTGATAAACTGGGAGTGGGTTCGAATCCTGCTAAGGACATCAGAATTTCTTCGTTTGGTTCTTGTCGACACCAAGGCGTCTTGATGACAAGCATATCCAAAAGTGTGAAGTCAGAATGGGATGGAATATAGAATTTGGGCCAAAGGCCAACTGCACTTTGAAACAACTGTTAGGAGTGGGTTGAGGAAAGTAGGATGGAAGAAAGAGAATATGAATGGAGGTACATTACAAGGAATGAAAGGAGTTGCAGCTAGGTGCCGTAAGGACGCTGCGGAGAAACTCAAGCCATGCCTACCATGCGCCTTATTCTTCCTTCTGAAAATTTCATGTGAATGTAGAATTGTATGCTATCTCCATCTTGGGTATAATCATATACGAAAAAATAAAACTTCTGACTCACATCAGGATCGAACCCCAGACTTCCAATTGAAAGGTAAAGGCGCTGCCAACTGAACCACACAAGTCATAAAAGACGTTGGAACCTAAATCCCTCTGTACCTAAGGCTTTTACCTGGGCAGGCCACAGGTACAGTGGTACCTAGGTTCCAACTTTTATGATGCATGTGTTCGGTTGGCAGCTCCTTTGCCTTGCAATTGGAAGACCAAGGTTCGATCCTGCTGTGAGTCGGAATTATATATATATATATATATATATATATATATATATATATATATATATATATATATATATATATATATATATATATATATATATATATATATATATATATATTTTCAATAGAGCCTTGATGGCTAGGTTGGTAGAGCAGCAGCCTCGGACTTCATAGAGGTCTGTGGCGCGGGTTCAACTCCGCAGCTGACCAGTCAGAGAGGCAGACACTTTGCTATCCGTGTAGACACCCCGGGATTACGTATGTAATCAACGGATAGGTTTCCTGAAAGTGAATGGGTGTTACAGACTAATACACACACAAACAAAGCCACTCCAACATCTTCTAAAAACATAGCAGGCACCTCACACGTCTCGAACTGTCGACCTAACTGCTCAGTTCTCCTCGCTGCTGGGAGAAAGGGAGCTGGGGATTTGGTACGATACATGTACACATGCGCTACCGGGGTCTAAGCGATGTCAGACAGGGGAGCCGATCGAGGCTACGGTCTACCCCAACGCCAAATCAAAGTCCTTCAAAAGAAGGCATTGTGCTTACCCCATATAAAAAATGGGAAAAAGCACGTTAAACGAAGAAGAAGATGTATATATATTCAATCTATAGCTTTTGCAGATCTGCTTCTGATACATATCTAGAAAAAATCAACTTAAAACAGTCAATATATAGCAAAAACCCAATTTTAGTCATTGATCCTAGTTCTTCGCTGGGTGAGTCGGTAGAGTTCTCGGCTAGCACTCTGCTGGGCCCGGGTTCGATTCTCTGGCCAGCCAATGAAGAATTAGAGGAATTTATTTCTGGTGATAGAAATTCATTTCTCGCTATAATGTGGTTCGGATTCCACAATAAGCTGTAGGTCCCATTGCTAGGTAACCAATTGGTTCTTAATAATTCTAGTCCTTCCTTGGGGCCAGCCCTCTCTAGGAGAGCTGTTAATCGGCTCAGTGGTCTGGTAAAACTAAGGTATACTTAACTTTGCACGAGAGAGAAAACATGCCTGAGAGCACTTCTTGAAAAGTTTCTTCATTAAATTAATAAGGAAAGATACAGATATTCCAGCTGAAGAAAAGAAAAAAAAAAAGGAAATCAAATTTGGGACTAAAGTGAAACCCAAGAGATGTTTACAAATGGCGTGACATGATAGATTTACTCTTAACTTTGGCCTCATTGACCCTGGTATTTGTGACGCCAGATATTTCAAAATCTGTCTGTTATTCTGTTAACTTTCTAGCCTTATCACGAGCCATTGCTGCTTTCACTATTATTATTATTATTATTATTATTATTATTATGTAGCGAAGGAGGACTAACCACAAGCTTAGTCGAGGTTACGCCTACAATCTGTGAACTCTCCTATATATATGGAATCCTGTTGCTGACCGTAGTCTCCCTCGAGCCTGGGCTAGAATAGGGCATAAAACTGCCAATCCCATTCATTTCTTATGAAAAAATAATGCAAGAATCTAATATAAATCTTCTCTAATTCCAGATGCCAGGGACATCTGGCGGCGGCTGCGGCACCTTGCGGGAGTACCGTTGCACAGAATGCGGCTACGCCACCTTCCGGAAGTACGACATGAACAGACACATGCGCAGGCACACGGGGGAGAAGCCCTGGGTTTGCCCCCACTGCAATCACCAGTTCGCTCATAAGTACAATTTGAAGAGTCACCTGAAAACTCACAGGAAATATGTCACGTAGAAGCCGCGTTTGTTTCCTTGGGAGCCAATGAGGGAGTTGAACTCTGCATATTGTATTGTAGATCCATATTTAGTTATCAGGAAGTCAGTCAGGGAGTTGGATTCAGTATAGCACTATGTCAAAGCTGTATTTGTTTCCTTGGGAGTCAGTCAGGGAGTTGGACTCAGTATAGCACTATGTCAAAGCCGTATTTGTTTCCTTTGGAGCCATTCGGGGAGTTGGACTCAGTATAGCACTATGTCAAAGCTGTATTTGTTTCCTCGGGAGTCAGCCAGGGAGTTGGACTCAGTATAGCACTATGTCAAAGCCGTATTTGTTTCCTTTGGAGCCATTCGGGGAGTTGGACTCGGTATAGTACTATGTCAAAGCTGTATTTGTTTCCTTAGGAGTCAGTCAGGGAGTTGGACTCAATATAGTACTATGTCAAAGCCGTATTTGTTTCCTTTGGAGCCATTCGGGGAGTTGGACTCAGTATAGCACTATGTCAAAGCTGTATTTGTTTCCTCGGGAGTCAGTCAGGGAGTTGGACTCAGTATAGTACTATGTCAAAGCTGTATTTGTTTCCTTAGGAGTCAGTCAGGGAGTTGGACTCAGTATAGCACTATGTCAAAGCCGTATTTGTTTCCTTTGGAGCCATTCGGGGAGTTGGACTCAGTATAGCACTATGTCAAAGCTGTATTTGTTTCCTCGGGAGTCAGCCAGGGAGTTGGACTCAGTATAGCACTATGTCAAAGCCGTATTTGTTTCCTTTGGAGCCATTCGGGGAGTTGGACTCGGTATAGTACTATGTCAAAGCTGTATTTGTTTCCTTAGGAGTCAGTCAGGGAGTTGGACTCAATATAGTACTATGTCAAAGCCGTATTTGTTTCCTTTGGAGCCATTCGGGGAGTTGGACTCAGTATAGCACTATGTCAAAGCTGTATTTGTTTCCTCGGGAGTCAGTCAGGAGTTGGACTCAGTATAGTACTATGTCAAAGCTGTATTTGTTTCCTTAGGAGTCAGTCAGGAGTTGGACTCAGTATAGTACTATGTCAAAGCCGTATTTGTTTCCTCGGGAGTCAGTCAGGGAGTTGGACTCAGTAGAGTACTATGTCAAAGCTGTATTTGTTTCCTCGGGAGTCAGTCAGGGAGTTGGACTCAGTATAGTACTATGTCAAAGCTGTATTTGTTTCCTTAGGAGTCAGTCAGGGAGTTGGACTCAGTATAGTACTATGTCAAAGCCGTATTTGTTTCCTCGGGAGTCAGTCAGGGAGTTGGACTCAGTAGAGTACTATGTCAAAGCTGTATTTGTTTCCTCGGGAGTCAGTCAGGGAGTTGGACTCAGTATAGTACTATGTCAAAGCCGTATTTGTTTCCTTTGGAGCCATTCGGGGAGTTGGACTCAGTATAGCACTATGTCAAAGCTGTATTTGTTTCCTCGGGAGTCAGTCAGGGAGTTGGACTCAGTAGAGTACTATGTCAAAGCTGTATTTGTTTCCTCGGGAGTCAGTCAGGAGTTGGACTCAGTAGAGTACTATGTCAAAGCTGTATTTGTTTCCTCGGGAGTCAGTCAGGAGTTGGACTCAGTAGAGTACTATGTCAAAGCTGTATTTGTTTCCTCGGGAGTCAGTCAGGGAGTTGGACTCAGTAGAGTACTATGTCAAAGCTGTATTTGTTTCCTTAGGAGTCAGTCAGGAGTTGGACTCAGTAGAGTACTATGTCAAAGCTGTATTTGTTTCCTCGGAGTCAGTCAGGAGTTGGACTCAGTAGAGTACTATGTCAAAGCTGTATTTGTTTCCTCTGGAGTCAGTCAGGGAGTTGGACTCAGTAGAGTACTATGTCAAAGCTGTATTTGTTTCCTCGAGGAGTCAGTCAGGGAGTTGGACTCAGTAGAGTACTATGTCAAAGCTGTATTTGTTTCCTTAGGAGTCAGTCAGGAGTTGGACTCAGTAGAGTACTATGTCAAAGCTGTATTTGTTTCCTCAGGAGTCAGTCAGGAGTTGGACTCAGTAGAGTACTATGTCAAAGCTGTATTTGTTTCCTCGGGAGTCAGTCAGGGAGTTGGACTCAGTAGAGTACTATGTCAAAGCTGTATTTGTTTCCTCGGGAGTCAGTCAGGGAGTTGGACTCAGTAGAGTACTATGTCAAAGCTGTATTTGTTTCCTCGGGAGTCAGTCAGGGAGTTGGACTCAGTAGAGTACTATGTCAAAGCTGTATTTGTTTCCTCGGGGAGTCAGTCAGGGAGTTGGACTCAGTAGAGTACTATGTCAAAGCTGTATTTGTTTCCTCGGGAGTCAGTCAGGGAGTTGGACTCAGTAGAGTACTATGTCAAAGCTGTATTTGTTTCCTTAGGAGTCAGTCAGGGAGTTGGACTCGGTATAGTACTACGTCAAAGCCATATATGTTCCTCTGGAAGACATTCAGGGAATAACGCTCAGTGTAATCTTACGTAAAAGCCATATATATTTGTTCCTCTAGGAGTAAAAGTCAGGGAGTAGCAGCCAATATCATTTCACGAAGCAGCCATATTTGTTTCCCTGACAGGATCAGAAGCAACGATCTCAATTCCCAACCTTGTCCGGGAGTATGCAGTTCATTCACCATTACTTGTAACCTTTGTTATTTCACTTTTGCTAACGTATTTAATCATTTAACTAGAGTTACTGCAAACTGTTCGTATTTAACTCATTTCATTTGGGCTGCGCATGAGCACAAGATTGTTTAGTGTTAATATTTTTCGTTCTGTTTTTTTCTTTATATGTCTAGGTCGCTGTTCCGACCGCCGTTTGTTTTTGAGTAATTACTCGTCTCACTGACTTGTGCATTAAGACGTCTGTGCTTACAAATCTTGTTTTCGTCATCATAAATCGTGCACCTATTAAGTCAGTGATTCTCAAACTGTGTGCCGTGGAACCCCGGGGGTACCACAGACAGTGCCTAGGGGTGCCGCAAGATTGTCATGAATTTTGCCTCTATGAACATTTGTAAATAAAAAAAAATTTGCAGAAGTCGTCATATAATTATTATCAGTGTGTCTACTATAATTATGTTTATCTAATTCTCATAATATGTTCTTTGTTTGTACAGTATATTTCTGCATGTACGGTGTGGTGATTTTGGTTTGAGGATGGATAACAATTTTATTCTTTATGTAAGAAGTTGATTCATGCGGTATGGTGGGATGGTGAGAAAAGACTGGGAACCACTGTATTAAGCAGTCCTCATATAATAAGTAACTTTGTACTGGGGATTGGTATTATTTTGTATGTATTGCACTGAATTCAATAATCTGTTAAAATTCTGTCTTGTGAATCTGAACGTTAATGAGACTAAACAGATATTCTGTGAAACCATATGCCTGCCTGTTCGTCTTTAGCTAGTAAGGGAGTTTGATTCATAGAGTGTGTATTCTGAGAGAGAGAGAGAGAGAGAGAGAAAGAGAGAGAGAGAGAGAGAGAGAGAGAGAGAGAGAGATTTGTTTCACTTCCAGATAGTCAGAGTAAGACTATGTGTATTCTGCAAGAGAAGGACCTTTTCCTCTCTCTCTCTAAATCATCCAGAAAGTATTGTTTATATATTCTGGTGAAGCCATGTCTGGTTTTGAGGAAGCCATCTTTTTTTTTTTTTTTAAGAAAAGCTCAAACAAAAAAGTATATATCTCATATATATGTGTGTGTGTGCGTGTGTGTATATGTATAACCTAATCACGAAAATATGGAACGTGATGAATATATAAATAAAGACGAAACCCACGAAGAGAAACAATGGAGTGCTGCAAGGCCTTTCGACTTCTTGTCCTTCACTTAGCTCAGTAAAGGACAAGAAGTCGAAAGGCCCTAGCAGTACTCCATTGTTTCTCTTTCTAAATGGGTTTTGTCTTATATATATATATATATATATATATATATATATATATATATATATATATATATATATATATATGTGTGTGTGTGTGTGTGTGTGTGTGTGTGTAAACTTAACAGGATTGCCTTCGAATAAAGATTTGACACTGTGGACCCTGTTTGTTTTAATGACCATCTACATATATACAGTATATGTATACATATATATGTATGTATACATATATGTATACATATAAGTTGAGTATACCTTAGTTTAACCAGACCCTCCTAGGGCTGGCCCGAAGGATTAGATTTATTTTACGTGGCTAAGAACCAATTGGTTACCTAGCAACGGGACCTACAGCTTATTGTGGAATCCGAACCACATTATAACGAGAAATGAATTCCTATCACCGGAAATAAATTTCTCTAATTCTTCATTGGCCGGTCGGAGATTCGAACGCGGGCCCAGCAGAGTGCTAGTTGAGAACGATACCAACCCGTCCAATGAGGAACTTGTATACATATATGTATGTATACATATACATATATACAGTATATATATCTGTTACAGTAAGATTGCGAAACCAGGGATTTCAAGAAATCCCTGAAATTTTCGGGGAATTCGTGAAATCCCCAGTTCACTTAGGGACATTAGATCCCGATGGCTAGTACTAAACACGGCGAAACAGTGCAGATGAATCACTGTTTCGCCGTGTTTAGTACTAGCCCCTGGGGAATCAAGTGTCCCTAAGTGAATTGGTGGTTTCACGAATCCCCTGAAAATTTGAGGGATTTCCTTAAATCCCTGGTTTCACAGTCTTACTGTAACATATCTATGTATATATATGTATATATATATTATATATTTATGTAAATAACAGATAACATTTATATACATATGCTCACACACACTATATATATATATATATATATATATATATATATATATATATATATATATATATATATATATATATATATATATATATATATATATATATATATATATATGTGTGTGTGTGTGTGTGTTCACCTTTCACCGTTTGTGACGTGTGTGTGTTTGTGGAACCTGATGCCTTATGCACATGATATATTAGCGTTTGTTCTTAGGTGGATATACTGAATAAAAAAAAAAAAACTTAAACTTAAGAAAAAAATAAAAAAAGAATATGATGGAAACTTACTGTGAAAAACATGAGATTCATCAAAGCAAATTTAACTGAATATTACTATTATTATTATTATTATTATTATTATTATTATTATTATTATTCAGAAGACGAACCCTATTCATATGAACAAGCCCACCACAGGAGGCAGTGACTTGGAATTCAAACCCCCAAAGAATGTGTTCATTTTGGACATTAGAAAAGAAAAAATAAATTAACACTGCTGAATAAATAGACAACAATGTAACTACATTATAAAACACAAGAAGTGCCTTTGGGTTGTAAAGCATTGCACCTTCGCTTGAACCTTTGAGGTTCCAACTGCACAACACCCTTTTGGGAGACTGTTGAACAGCTCAGCGGTGTGAGGAATAAGGGACCTCTGGAACCCAGCAGTTCGACAGCGAGGTACACTTACTGCACCTTGGTGCTGCTGTTCAGCAAATCTGGTCATTTGCAAATTGTGATTTTACAAAAACTGTAAATGATTGAGTATGAAATTATCAAGAAAAAGTAAAGGACTTTAGATTTTACTTTAACAATCCTTGATCCCACCTGAACATTGGCTCATTTTTATTATACACGGCGCATTTAAAGTCTTCGGTGACCAAAGTTAAATTCTTCAGACACAAGAACAAAGATTATCACTAACTCTTATTCCGTCTGGGTCAAGAATAAGACGCGTGACAGGACGTACTGAAGCTTATAGTCACCATGCAAGTAGCAACTCTTCTTCTCAACTAAACTGAGGAGACCACAACGTAACCTTGAAGTTTTTTCTCAATTATAACAGCCATATCAGCAATTAATCGTCTCCATAGGACCGCAAGTAAGAATAGTTAGTGATAAATACTCTCCATTACTTTAGGGAGGTTTATGTGTTCCCGCTACCACATTGCAAGCAATTTCAGCCTTCTCTCGTCAGGATTGAGCCAGTGGTGCTAGGGATGAGCGGGTGATGTTGATAGCTGCTGCAGGCCGACGAAATCTGTCCGTTTTCTTGTAGTTGCTTACGATGTGTCAAGTGTAAGTGTTTTTCTTTACGTGTACTTAGGTATTCTGCCCCAGTCTTGTACTCATGTTTGAGTTTATTTAAACTCATCACCGCAGTAAATAGAAAGTGCAAACAGAACCGCGTAGACGCTGTAAATCGTCCGTAATCAGGCGCGCACTTCATACCTGACATCGCTTTCGGATACGGTAGAAGACAGACGAGTTGCCTCTGTAAGAATTTGCGTGAGATTTAGTTACGTGTCTCATTCGAGACGCAAAACGAAAAGGTAGGTTACGAAATCGCTTGGTCAGTGATGAACCGCTCTTTGTGTAAAAGTGAGGACAACGTTCAAGGTGGTCAAAATCGTATTCGTAACCTGTTGCAATACGTATAAGGGGGAGGGCGCATGGCGCATGCTCCGTTAATCTGTCTCGTCTACACTACTCAGACAAGCAGTATTTGGCACGGGATCAGCAAGTGCAGTGAGTCAGCAAGGAGCCAACCGCTTATTGTTTGTCTGTTGATTTGGATATTTTTTCTTTATTAAAAGAAGGTATGTTTACTCCATCTGATGTAAATACGCTTTCGTTCGCATTGCATGTGCAACAGTTAGTGTCGCTAGATGAAACTTCTCACTGGTGGAGAGTGAGTAAAGAAGTTTGTATACATGTAGCCTAGTGAGGATATGATGATTTACGGGTAGTCTCGCAGCACTGACCTTGGGCTTGTATTTTATATATCCGCGAAAGCTACTCGCAATTGCTTGTATGTTTAATTTTTTAAAGGGAGATATACAAGTGAGGACGCGACGAAACCTAAGAAGCAGAATAATCGCCAATGCTTTGTAAGCTAAACAGACAATTTTGACAACGTTGAATAATTTTTATCTGTAGAGCTTGAGATTACGTTCGAACAAGTTCGTCGGTGATTCAATAAATGACAAGCAACAAAGTATCGGGCCACACAAAATGCAATATATATATATATATATATATATATATATATATATATATATATATATATATATATATATATATATATATATATATATATATTAATGTGTATGTATAGTTTCCATTATCCTGACGCCCTTACTGTTGCTTACTTTTACCGTCAACTTCTATCGCAAATTCTCACCTTTTAGATGAGTTTCTAGTTTCTCCCAACTATCTGCAATCACCAGTGAGTCATCTGCAAACGTCATGCAATGCACATACCATCCATGGCTCATGTTCTACACTCTGTTCTCGTCTCATCTTACATCTGCTGCCCTTTCTGTGACTTCTCGCATCACTCCACCCAGAGAGGTAGAGGACTTTAGAGGACCACCACAGACAAAACACACACTGGTCTTGGACCAACTTTGCACCAAACCAGTCACTCTCCCGCCCACATATTCTGACATGCTTCACTTCCACTGTGAAAGCTTTCAATCAGTGCCAAAAACTCCACGTTCTAATCATTCATACCCAAGTCCCTACCCACTGGCTGTGTATTAATCTATGAAAAGCTTTCCTCCATATACAGAAATTTTCTGTAGCTTCAAATTGTAATGTAAGTTTTTCCATAATACTTATGTCGCACATTCACTCTTCCTTCTTTACAGTGATACTGTTCTTCTCCCAGCAGTCATTTTGTCATCAGTTTTCCTTTCTCAATCAAGATCCTACTGTACACCTTGCTTGGTACACGAAGTAATGTGATGCTCCCTGTAATTCTCAGAGTCATCTTTAACAACTTTATCTTTATGCAAAGGAAAATTATTCCTCTCAGTCAGCCCTTCAGAACCTTTCCGTCACTGAGGTGTACCTTACAAACTCTGGTAGATCACTCAAGCCACGTTACCACCACTGTACTGCAGTGTCCTGTGAAATCGTTCTTTCTAACAGGAAGTGGAACCAGAGGGAAAATGAGTTCACTCTGTGCAGTAAACTTCCATATATAAGGCACTCCTTATATAACACTTCAGGTAAAGCTATCATCATGGCTTTAAGCCCTCCCACACATAATGTGCGTGTATTGTATGTGCTCACGTGTTTCTTTGGGAGTATCAGATTTAAAGTGATTACCCCAAATAAAAATTTCTACTTGAAACTTACTGCATTAAAAATTAGAAATATATATATATATATATATATATATATATATATATATATATATATATATATATATATATATATATATAGAAAGATATATATATATATATATATATATATATATATATATATATATATATATATATATATATATATATGGGGATGATCTAGATTGACATGAAATACTGCAAAACTAAGAATACACAATTTTACATAATAGTGGCAAAAATAACCTTGAACCCATTCTTTAAATGACTTAACTCTGTGAAAGAATTATTATTATTATTATTATTATTATTATTATTATTATTATTATTATTACTATTATTATTATTATTATTATTATTATTTAAACACCGATCAATCAGTAAAAGGCCATTTGTTATCCAAGCAAGCATCCACTTCGTGGAAACAAATGAGAGAAAATTGCCCGCAGCATACCCTTGCCAAGAGTAAGGTCTGATTTTTTATTTTGCATGAGAAAGAGTATGTGATGTTATCCATGGCAGTTTCGCCTTATCATCACCTGTAAAAATATTACCTATTTTGAGGCCGTACTTATCAGAACGGCAGATAAGCACTGTCGATGAACTTGGCGCTGTTGCTATCAAGTGGTAGAGTCAGCTAAATGATTAGGTCCATCAAACAAGATAATATTAATCTCCGATTATTATTTACATAAAACGCACGGAAAAGCAGCATTTGCAAAGTAGTTAACACTCACTATTCACTAATTCTGGATTTAATCAAGGCTGTTTCTCAAATGGTAGATGTCTGGTGGCAGTTTACAGCAACTCTGTCTCAAGGAGAGCCAGTAGTATGGGACACACAGGAAAACCAATTGTACCACCTGGGGCACACACCAAAACCAATTGTACCACCTGGGCCTCACAGCAAAACCAATTGTACCACCTGGGGCACACACCAAAACCAATTGTACCACGTGGGGCACACAGCAAAACCAATTGTACCACGTGGGGCACACACCAAAACCAATTGTACCACGTGGGGCACACACCAAAACCAATTGTACCACGTGGGGCACACACCAAAACCAATTGTACCACCGGGGGCACGCACCAAAACCAATTGTACCACGTGGGACACACACCAAAACCAATTGTACCACGTGGGGCACACACCAAAACCAATTGTACCACGTGGGGCACACACCAAAACCAATTGTACCACGTGGGGCACACACCAAAACCAATTGTACCACGTGGGACACACACCAAAACCAATTGTACCACGTGGGGCACACACCAAAACCAATTGTACCATGTGGGGCACACACCAAAACCAATTGTACCACGTGGGACACACACCAAAACCAATTGTACCACGTGGGACACACACCAAAACCAATTGTACCACGTGGGGCACACACCAAAACCAATTGTACCACGTGGGGCACACACAAAACCAATTGTACCACGTGGGGCACACACCAAACCAATTGTACCACGTGGGGCACACACCAAAACCAATTGTACCACGTGGGACACACACCAAAACCAATTGTACCACGTGGGACACACCAAAACCAATTGTACCACGTGGGGCACACATTAAAACCAATTGTACCACGTGGGGCACACACCAAAACCAATTGTACCACGTGGGGCACACACAAAACCAATTGTACCACGTGGGACACACACCAAAACCAATTGTACCACGTGGGGCACACACTAAAACCAATTGTACCACGTGGGGCACACACCAAAACCAATTGTACCACGTGGGACACACCAAAACCAATTGTACCCGTGGGGCACACACCAAAACCAATTGTACCACGTGGGCACACACTAAAACCAATTGTACCATGGGGCACACACCAAAACCAATTGTACCCCGTGGGACACACACAAAACCAATTGTACCACGTGGGGCACACACCAAAACCAATTGTACCACCTAATCAGGCAACAATTCTGCCTTGTTTTACAACATCAGAGGTTCGAAAAGGAAGTCTGGCCTCCTGAACAGCATCAGAGATTTGCAAGTCAACTCGGGACTGTTGTAATGACAAAAAATAAATAAAAGGTAAAAAAGTTAAAAATGTCCCGAAGTTTCTTAGGCGCAACTGATTTTTCTGTACAGCTTATAATGCTGTATGCAACTCTCAGTCGCTCCCCATGAAACTTTCAGCCACGGCCCGGTGGTGGCCTGTGTTGTTAGCACCTGTAGCTGTGCCAGACGCACGATCATGGCTAACTTTAGCTTTAAATAAAATGAAAACTACTAAGGCTAGAGGGCTGCAATTTGCTACGTTAGATGATTAGAGGGTGGATGATCAACATACCAATTTGCAGCCCTCTAGCCTCAGTACTTTTTAAGATCTGAGGGTAGACAGAAAAAGTGCAGACGGACGGACAAACAGCCATCTCAATAGTTTTCTCTTACAGTAAACTAAAATGAGGGCTGAAAGCCATTTTTGGACTGTTTTATGATAGCAAAGCCGTAAAGCAAAGCCTGGCATATTTTACACTATCAGAGATTCAAAGGAAACTTTGGACTGTTATTGTATGGCAACATTGGTGTGAAAGCCGTGTTTGGCCTGTGTTATGATGTCAGCTTTACAATTCAAATCTCCGCTGCTTCGTGACGACAAAGGTTTGCCAGGCAATAAATTCCCTCTGATTATCAAGGATTTTTAAGCCAAATTGACTGCCTTCATGCTATCAGAGGTCTGATAAGTGATGGCTGTCAAATAAGAAATGTTTATCGTTAAAACAATCTAATCAATTTCCGTTTCATTCCAGGAACACCAGCGGCAGTCTCGTGGCTCATCTGACTGCTGGGAGAGTCTTCACCCTGTTCAACTTTTGAACCCAACCTGCCTCGATCGACAATGGCCGCTTCTGGTCTGGTAAGTTTATTCGCAGTTTTCTAGTTGACTTTCGTGATTACTGTGGAAGCCCCCACCCCTCAAATTCTGCCTGTTTTGAGTCTGGACATTTCAGCCCCATTTTTCTGGCTAACTTTTGCCCCTTTGAGTGCGGCAAATTCAGTCCCATTTTCCCATGAAAATTTGCCTCTTTGAACTTTCGAAATTCATGAAGCGGTTGTCAGCAAAACAGTTCTGATCAAGGTCTTTAGTCTTGGTTCTGACGCTCTCAGGGAATTCAGATACACAACGTGTAGAAAGGTGATTTTCTTGCATTAATTTCTTTCCAATTCCGGGGAACATCTAGACAGAAATCTGTATTTCACCGTATCTCCAAGAACACTGATTGACTGGTTGAGATTCACTGGCTGACTGACTGACTGACTTACCAAACTGGTGCCGTGACATTGAAGGTCAAAGATGCGGAAATTAATATTTATTAATGAATATTGATTAAATGAAGCTTTGAACGTGGTGAAACTGGAAGTCAGGAAGTTGGGCATTAATAAAGGGATAGGAGAACCAGGCTTCTGAAAGGGCTTGGGAGAAGGGGGAATGGGTGGACCAAGGATTGGAACCTGGACAGACACCATCTGATTTTCTAATCAGAACAGTTTTCTGTCTGAACAAAAGGCCGTATAATGAAGTCTGTGTTTGGGAAAGGACTCAAAATAAATCCTTTTTCATCAAAAGTGAAATCTTTCTCATGACTTGAAAATTATAGAGGGGAAATTTTAGTTGTGCCTGTCCAAATGCACAGATCAGGACCAGATAAGTTTATCTAACTTTTCCCTTTACTTCCTCTTGCTTCTTCGTAATGAACAGCATATTATTTGGAAGCTTGAATTCCAAGTCAATGGCCCCTTTGGTGGGCTTGTTCCATATGAATAGGTTTCATCTACTGAATAATAAAAATAAAAACTAGCATTATGACATCAAAAGACATCAATGACTCTGATGAGAACAGTTGGCCAAAACGCTGCAGCGTTGTTGCCCTAGTGTAAATAACTGGCTGGAAATTCGTAGCTACTTGGTGATGCATAGTGTATACTCGTATTATAGATTCACTTTTGTTTATAGATGTGATGCTCCTCATCTGATCTGAGATAAATCACCCCTGCGTTATCAGTAGGAAATGTACAAAGAATTCCTTTGCCTCAAGTGAAAATGTAGGAATCTGTACAATGTGGGTGAATGGAGAGGTAGCCAGACTCTTTTTAAATGCTTGCACATTGACCCCAAACATTCTCAAGAATTCTGCTTCTGCTTGGCAATGACTGATTAATGGTTGAGCATTTACACATCCCCAAATACATATAATGAAGTAAACTTGATGCATATACAGCTGACTGCCCACTGGGACTTCAAGAACAGTGGAGCATCAGTTGTAAATAAGGACAATGGTCAGACCTGAAGATACAGTGCGCTGAATTTGTTACTGATTGTAGTTAGTGATCAATATACAGTAGCTAACACAAAGCAATCCAATGCTCCTACAAAATGCATTTCTAGGAGTTTCACAAAACTTCAGTTACAAAGTATGTAGGCATTTTATGACATTCATGGAAGCACCTGCAGAAGTTTGGTGCTAGTTGGGATAATTTTTGCCTGACATTGATGATCTATACCACTGGTAAGTTACCAGAAGTGTACTGCAGTAATTTATAATAAAAGAAGGGGCCTTCTGTAATGTAAAAAAGTGAAGAAATGACACGTGACTGACTTCCATGACTCTAAATACAAAATATGGTGAGTATGTATTATCAGGGCTAGCGATCCCAGACTCAACTATGGCATAAAATGCTGTAGCCTAAAAGAAATTGGATAATCTCTTGAGTAAGTTAGATTGAGGAATCTGATGTCCCACATTGTCAGTAAATGGAATTCTTTATTCAAATACCAGAGGAAATTCTCAGAAGTCATCCAATCTATTGTCATAACCACTAATAAGAGAGAGTTGAAGTTGGTTCCTTCTTACTTTTCTGTTCACTGTAATGTTTTCTAAATAAATTTTGGATGCAAAAGAATATTAGTGTGAGGTTTCTTTTCATGACTTTATTTTGACATTTTCTGATGATAAGAACATCTCACAGAGACATTTCATTATAAAACTTTCCTTGGTTATAGGATTCAGCTGTTGACAAGGCCCTGAAAGACAAGGTCATAAAGTATGACGAAGAGCAAAATGGGTTTGAGTGCGTGTACTGTAAAGCAAAGCTCTCGGGAGAAGAAAGTGCCAAGGAACACCTTAAAAGCAAGCCGCACCGGGAGGTTGGAGCCAGGTATGCCATTAGGAACCTGAAAATGTCTCCATCTTCAATAAAGGCTCTCTTACCAGAGGTGGCGATAGCTGCTGTGGAGGCTGGAGATATATCCGTCACGCATTCGAATGAAATCTTGTGTCACGTGTGCAATTCGCCAAGTACTGGTGTTGTCTCTCTCGAAGCTCATCTTTCAAGTAAAAATCATGTAAAAAAGAAAAATGCTGGTGCCCTAGTCAGAACTCCTGCTCAGGATGTGCCATCGTTTATTCCAAACTGTGATTTTACGGTAAGTTGGATTTATGGTAAGCTGGAGAACCCTGCTACCACCTGTACTTGATGACAAGCCTATCTTACATGTAAAATATTCGTGAATACTGTAATATTTTTTTTTAAATATAAAGAACATCGTCTAATGCACAAAATAAATCACTTCCGCAGGACCCTGATGTAGTTCGAGCTGTCAGAGAGAAGACTGTAGTCTGTAATAATCAAAATGACTTGCTGTGTGTTACATGTGATTCGAGGTTTAATGGAGAGTTGTCTCTGAAGCAACATCTCGACAGTACAAAACACGAAGAAGCTTGTTCAAGGTCAGCCATTAGAGACATCACAAAAGCTCCAAGATCTCAGATCGATAAGCTTCCTGAAGCAGTCAGAAATGCTGCCAGAAAAAAGTTAGTGGCGGTTACAGATTCAAACCACTTGTTGTGTACCATCTGTAATATTACAGTTGGGGGAATCACTCCTCTCAATGCCCACTTAGTAGGAAGTGACCACAGAAAGAAATCACTGCCACTACTAGTTCAGTCCAGTATACACCCACCAGAAAGCAATGGACTGTCTTCAAATACACCTCCAGATACAACAATGGCAGTAAGTGGTAAAATGGTTTTTCTGAAATTGTTCTGTTTATATGATATACCATGCTATATTGATTGATTGAGTGCTATAGAGTTAACTTTCTATCATCGTAGCTGGAAATTTATTGGTTCCTCAGGATGATTCATCACAGCAAGCCAATCCATCAATTGCAGAGGCACGGGAGGAAGGGATAATTGACGAAACTGATAATGTACTGGAAAAATTTTCCTGTAAATGCTGTGACAAGAAATTCAACAATGAAGGCCCTTTGTTGGATCACTTGAAGAGCAAGAACCATTCAAAGAAAAGAGTAAGCCCCACGTTATTTACCAATGTGTCTTAAAGTTTGTCAGTCATCTCACAACACTCTCCCCAAGTGAATCCTTAGTCACATTCTTAGCAGTGAATTAAGCAATAGGTTCATGGAGCTCCACAGAGAATCAACAGAGAAATCATTTAAGGATTTATGGCTGATAGGCTTCCATGCTCTAAGTGCAAAATATACTTATATCTTATCTAACTTACTTGAGGAAAATATATGAGATAGCAATGGAGCTCTTAGAGCAAAGAAAAATTTTAGATGCTAATGAAATTTTACTACCCAGGTTGGAAATATTTGATAAGACTGAGGTTACAGCTTACTGGAGGGGAATGAGGGAATTGGCAGTAAATGTAGCTATGGAAGGAGCTCACTTGCAAAATTAGAATTTCAATGAAAAGGAGTGTTTGTGATTGTGAATAGGAAATGAATTCCTTACCGAGACAAGGGTCCATAACCATTGAGCTGGCTCAGTGAGGATTACCATTGAAGATTATCAACATTTTCAAAGAAAGGTTGAGCTTTGAGATTTTAAGGACGCCATCCACCCTTATATGGTTCTCAGGCATGCCTGTGTATAAGCATTTGAGTTCTTTTATAACATTTCCTCCCACTTTCCATGCACTACTTCAGCACCAGATTTCTTGGTTAAAATGGACATCTCTATTTCACTCCGCACTCAACTTGAAGAGAGTTGAGAAATTATACGTTCCGAAACCATTCGCAATTCCATGTGGAAAGCCAGAAAGTCCCCCAACTCCTGCATATTTGAGGCAGACATTCTGATGGTAATACCGGCAGTTAAAACTGAAGTTAAGCTTCTGATTTATGAAATTTAGGCTGCTAAGCCAAGTAATGCCTACAGTGGACTAACAGTGCTAACCTCTACGGGAAACGGGAAATTGTTTCCCGTACGGTTAGCGCTGTTAGTCCACTGTAGGCATTGCTATACAGTACAGTCTTTGCAGCATCCCTTAAGCCCCTGCTGCACTCACTTTTTAGCCTTTTACTTTACCTCCATTCCCTCTCCCTTTTTTTTAGTCTTGCTGCCCAACTTCTCAGAATATTACCGTTTGGTACACAGGGCGTGTCTTCTCCCATTTCCAGCTTTAGATCTTTGTACTTCGCCTCCTTTATATTCATATCTCTTTATCTTGCCGTCCAGCTGTTGTACTCCAATTCTCTTTTCACTACCCTCAGCACTAAATGGCTAGACGTGCCCCCCAGTATTTGGCTTGATGGCCTAAATTTCATAAACCAAATAAAAAAGCGTTAACTTCAATTTTAACTATTGCCATCAGCATGTCTACCTCAAATATGCAGGAGTTGAGGGACTTTCTGGTTTTGCACCTGACATTGTGAATGATTTCGGAATGAATTTCTCAAATCTCTTCAAGTTGAGTGCAGAGTAGAATCGAGATGTCCATATTAACTAAGAAATTTTGGTGCAGAAGTAATGCATGAATGGGAGGAAATGTTATAAATGAACTCATATAATTATACACGGGCATGTTGGTCTGAGAACCATACGAGACTGGATGGTGTCCAACAGATGGCATTTTGGGCTTGAATAAATTTCTTAGAAGGTAATCATGTTCTTAACAGTACACTTTTCCATACATCAGGTTGTGGCAAAATATGTAATGTTATTTCGTACTGTCCAATTACTGTATGTGTGCCATGAATTGTCTTTGGAAACATTGTGTCTCTTCCAGAAACTTTACTTGGAGAGTCGGGCTGTGGCAGCTCCACTACCTGACCATGAGATTGAAGCCTCACAAGCGGTAAGCTTTATCTGGCATTATTTACTTTCTAGAGAACTGTTTTCTCATGAATACTCTTCTAGTTCTGAGAAGGTACCGGGTTTGGTAATCCTTTCCTTTGGGAAACTTTTATGTTCAGTGCGAGTTTGTACATGATGCTGAATATCAGCTGTTTTGATACATATTATTTAGCCATATATCTTTATGTAAACTTTTCTTATTCAAACTGCCGTCTCAGTCACTGACTTTACTAGTAAATACAAGTAGAGTGCAAAAGGTTTCTATTAAATACAAGCAGCAGTGTGCAAAATGTTTCTATTAAATGCAAGCAGAGTGCAAAAGGGTTAATAATTTCAAGGTGTAATTTTTAGTTCATAAGTATTTATAATCCTGTAATCTTTTCAAAATCTTAATCTTTGGCTCACTCATTTTTCATTCATTTTTCAGAGCCTATTGCCTTGTAAGTTAAACTACTCCGTTATATCGGATGTTCGCGGCCACGTCTACGTTTTTAATTACTCGTTCAAAAAAACTCAGAAAGCTCGTAAAGGAGCCGAGTATGACTCCACCAGTCTCAAGGACACCTTTTCAAGGATGGGGTATGAGGTTTTCATTCATGAAGATCTCACGAGTGATGAGACAAACGAACATCTAGAAAAGATAAGAAGGAAACCAGAGCTGAATGGGATCGACTCCTTCATCATGTTCTTCTTGAGTCATGGTTTGGACGAGTACACCTTCCTCGCCAACGACGAGGAACAGCTGGATCTGAGAATCATCCGGAGAAAGTTCACGGACAGGAGATGTCCTCATTTGAGGGGCAAACCTAAAATTTTCATGGTTAATTACTGTCGTGGAGATCAGCTGCAAAAGAAGGACATCATTGAATTTGATGACATAGAGGTTCCAAATGACATGGCGACTATCCATGCAGCTGCAGAAGGCGTCATGGCCAAGCGAAACACAACTACCGGCACCATTTTTGTGAGCTCTCTGTGTGAGGTGCTGCGACAGCATGCTCGTGACTTAGACCTGAGAGATATTTACAGTGTGCTCCGTGAGAAGATGACAGCGAGAAATGGGACCAAACCCATGTGGGAGGACTACGGTTTTAAAAATTTCAAGTTCAATCCTGCAGATTCATGACTGCCTGCTTGCCATTCCAGTAGTGCCTGTTTGCAAAGGTCTACCAAAATTATCATAGCCCAAAGTATTCCCTTCTTCCGATCTGGAATAGACAAGAGCTTTAAGTTGCCTTTATCAGTAGCCTTTACCTAAATAGTTGAAAGAAAAATGAATATATTTTATTTTGGTTCTTCCTGAAGAAACTGTGAATTTATTCTGTAGGAGTGCTTATTCATTCTGACAGATGCATTATGCCTTGCAAGTTACAGATTTGCCATGTGTGGTTCAAACAGTGGATTTTAATAATTTCACATTACATAACTTTTACATATCTTACATGTCATGAGTGTTAACTGAAATTCATCAAAAGTTCCCATGACTTAGTAACCATTCCTAAACATGTGAAGAAGAATGACACTTCCAGCTTGGTTAGGAGTGGCTAGCAATAGGGTGCTTAACAACACAGGGCTTACCAAGTGCCTTATGTAAAAACAGTGATGCAGATTAATGCAAAGTTCTTTACGGTTACTCACACTACACAATGGGTAAAATTTAATGGTTATGCAATAATAAAGAAGACTTAGTTTCTAAATGCCCGAGAGGACAGCAATGTGATATAACTTAGTCATTGATCAGTAATAATTTGAAGCCTGGTGACCCCATTCTATGGGATCAAAGCAGAGGCCACTTACACCTCTTAATCTTCCAGTTCTTGCCGCTTTAGTTAACACCCAAATGCACCTTGACATTTCCTGTTTCATTTCTGAGCACTAACAATTCTTGTGAGGGGAAACTGCCATGGGTGTTTCCTTGCTGACAAATAAGAGCATAAACAGAGAAACTGTGATACTAAGTTTAAGCATGGCACTTGTTGCGTCACATCTGCAAACTTTGCTTTTTCAGAGGACCCATTCTCAACTTTGTGAGATGAGTCTTGACTAGAACTACATGCCCTTGACTGCATTTCAGTATGGTACCCTTATCGTGAGCAAATAGTCCTAATTTTAACCCTGCCAATGCTGTCCACGCCTTGTCCTGTTCTGCTCATGCCTAGCTTTTACTTGCATATCTTCCAGTCAGTAGAATGCAGTTTCATCACCCCTATCTTGGAAGACTTACAACCTGTTGCTTATTCTGATTTAAGTGTACCTCCTACCCAGTTTGCCATCAGTGGTCACAGTCTCCGCGATGTCAAATAAAAATAATCTGTATGTCTGATCCTATCGCATGTAAACACAAACTCTTCTCTGAGACTAAGTCTGCTTCTGTAATTGCTTTCAGTGCTGTCTTGAGCAGCTGAGTGTACACAGTACACAGTGATGCCATTGGTGAAGAATAGCAAACTAAATTTCTTGTCAATAGGCCAAGATGGTCATGGATTTACAAATACAATTTTTTTCCCCAAAGTTGTTATTTTTCTGATTTCTAAATCGAGCAGGTATGTGGAAAGTTAATGCATGTACATAGGTATTGTGTTCTGTTTAAAATACATGATCATCTGGCATTTACTGCACATACTATTGCCATTTTATTTGCAAATGTTCCGTAAAACCAATACAAATTCGCCTCTTGGAATATTCACTTGTCTTTTGCTCGGTTTTTGGTTATTGATGTTGGCTTTGCTTTGTATTAGCCCTGGAGCCCATAGTTTTCTGTTTGTGCTATAGACAAATTTAATCAAGTTATATTGTTTTTCATGCTCCTTTACTGATAACAGTTAAGTCAACTCCTGTAATTTCAATTTATTGCAAATTTTTGAACAGTAAGCAAGATTATTTAAAAATCCGTCTGCCTTATGAGTTTTACTTACAAGCTGGGATGCTTTAATTCTTTTTTTTTTTTGTTAAGTTATATTAGTACAGGAGCATATGTTGATTGTGCTTTGTTCATTCGAGATTTCCACTGTATATGTGGTAGACATTTGTGATGTCCGCCACAGCTGACCAATGCTGTAAACGTTCCGCCGTTAATATATCATAGATTGAGTCAAGTGTCTTTCATTTATGCTAGTTTAGGCTTCCCAATCCTGTCTGCCCCACGGCCGGAGCTGTGATTAGCAATACTTTATTTTCTACTCTGTGATGTTTATGTTCATGCTGTGACACTCATTCTAGTGTTATTTTACAGCAAAATACTTCTTCCTTTATCGCGGTATGTTGAAGAAAGAAGAACAACACAAATGGGGTCAAAATGAGTTGAAAATTACCAAAAACGGAGCGTCACTGTGTCAGTTGACTCTGGAGTTTGATTTTGCCTGAGGCGCCAGTGTACCTCGGGGGAAAGTATACTGCCTTCAAAGAGGGACCCAGGAATGTTTAGGATCAACTTAATTTACACTACAAATAATTTTGATGACTTCGTAAAGATGAAGAGTAGGTTATGATAATCCTCAGCACACACAGATAAAATATCTATTCAATGCTGCATACAATCAGCCATTTAGTGCCGTCAGTGCAGCTCATGCAGTGCAGTGATAATCTAGCCAAGGGAAGGATGTGGCCTGAGATCCTGCTGTAGGCAATACTTAAGGTTCTTTGCAGCGTCCATTCGGCCCCTAGCTGCAACCTCTTTCATTCCTTTTACTCTACCTCCTTTCATATTCTCTTTCTCCCATCTTACTGTCGACCCTCTCCTAACAATTGATTCATAGTGCAGCTGAGAGGTTTTCCTCCTGTTACACCTTTCAAACTTTTTCACTGTCAATTTCCGTTTCAGCGCTGAATGGCTTTAGCTGCCCCAGTGCTTGGCATGTGTGTCTAAAACCTATAAATCAATCAATCAGACCATTTACATGAAGGAGATATATTTCATCGTATTATTATTTAATACGACATTATTTAGTTCCTGAAGCTAATAATTAGCAAGATCGGCATCTCGCACCAATAGACATATCTGATGAAAGGCACAGTGTTACTGGTGTCTCCAGCTATTAACTAGGAATGAGCAAATGAGTGAATGGCTCCATCGAACACTGCCCCTCATGGTGGATGAGGAATTTGGATACCCCAGCAGGATCTAAAGCCACATCCTGCCCTTGGCTAGATTATCATTACAGTAATCCCCTTATCATTCTTTGTCCATTATTTGCAATATGCAGCTATTTGCTTTCCAGTGAAATCAAGGGTATGAATTTATCCGCACACAATGACAAAATTGTGGGAAAAGCACAGTGTGCAGAATGTAGATTGGATGCTGTAGATTGGGTGGAAAATACTGTTCTAATAAGCTCTGTTCAGCCAGCCAGTTGGCTTGATGAGAATGCTAGCTGTGTGCTGGTTGGCTCACTGATGCTGAAAGGGTTGGGAGAGCGGGGGCCAGGGGGGAGGGGATTAAAATGTCACCCAACTTTACTGTGGGTTATCTTCAATCCAACAGCTTCTGTAGTTTGTAAAGGGCGTTACAATCTGAACTTTAACGCAATGCAATATGTCACTGCATTTGTGGGTGCACCCTACCCCTACCTAGGGCACATATTTGTGTGTTGTGCCGAGTGCCATAAAATAGCCTTAACCATTAGGACTAAAACAGAGATAACAGAGACTTGATAAAAGATGGGGATGTTCCTTGTGTTTGCACTGGGTATGGTGTGCCAAAGATGATCCCACAAGACATCATGCAAGCAAAAAACGAGATGTAGTCATATTTGACAGCAATTCGGCAGCAGAACAGTAAGTTATTCTTATTATTGTCCAAAATTAGGCCGTTATTAGTGCAACAAAAATAATTAGGGGTTGGGGGGGGGAAATGTAAATGTGGATCAACCTCTATGCATGGCGTTTTTCATCACGTGGTGAAAATATTTTAAACACATTTTCTTTTTAGCATTATCGGTGTTCTTCTATACCTCTAATTGTAAAGTCATCAATTGGCTTTGCTAGCTATTCAGTAAATTTTAAAAATACATATTCGAAAGAAAATTGAATCAATCAGACAGTCTTGAATTCACTTGCTCCCACCACTTCCCATTCCCTCTTTCGAAAGAGTTACTTTTGTCTTCAAGACAAATTTGTACACATCTAGAATTCTTAGTATGAAAAATGAATATTGTACAGCATGGACGAAAATCATTCAAGAGAACCTGGTATTGGTGTTCTCTGCTCTACTTTGCAGTTCCACTGTTTATTCTGTCATGTGGATAGCAATACAGTTACTGTACACTGTACAGTCTGCAAGATCAGAATGTATGCTAAAAGCTTGCGTGGGCTGACAGAATGACCTGACTGCAAATACACTTCATAGTTTGGGTAGGCTAGCCTCCTGTGACGAAGGTCTTAACTAGGACACTCTGTGCTAAAATGCTGTATTGAAGGGTGCGTGTCAAGTAAAATACGCCTTTAATACACTTACTTCATATTGCTATACTATATCACTTCTATTTTTGTGGATTCTGTAAGTTTCATTGACTTGGTGAATGATCAAGTGGGCTAGGCAAAGTTACGCCAGGATTTTACGGTAGTGAAGGACCTTGCAGAACGTTATTACCATTAACCTTAACAAGACCTCTGGGCTGCATCTCAAGACTCACAGAGCTAGAGCCATGGATTTTTCCTTCAGTGAGAGGTGAAAGAAGTCAGACAGCTAAATATGAAGAGACCAAAGGGAACAGAGATCAAGGTAAAACCCAGAAAGCGAGGAATCTGGGGCCCAAAGGGCTGCTGCAAACAACCTTTATTACCGTCTACAATGGACCCTCTCCCTACAGGGTTGTCCTCCGTAATATTTACTTGGCCAAAGACACTTCTTCCCCCCACTACTAACTACACTGTAAAATCAAATAAATTTGAGTTTGGCTAGATTCTCGCCGAATTCTTATTGAGCATCTCCTACACATTTCAGCAACTGGCATTTAGACAGATCATGCCACTCCTAAGAGTAAAAGTCACACCTATGACTTTCATTCCTAGATGTAAACCTAGGGTGGGCCAAGGCAACTGAATTTATGCTTCACATAAAGACAGGTATATAATCTGACAAATGGACATTTATACGATGAAATGTCATAAGAGTCAGCCATTTATTTTCACTCTTCTTCTTCTTCTTCTCACTTAATCTGTATTCGGGGTCACTGTCTCTCATGAGTCTCCTCCAGCCGCTCCTATCTTGAAGGCTCATTTCATAATTGCTTTAGAGAGATGTTTCATGGACGGATGCCCTTCCTGATTCCCACCTTCCCTATTCATCCAAGCTTGGAACCAGCACCGAGCTGGGCTGGCTTACCTCTCCCCCACAAGTGGCGTAACTAGCGTTAGTGGCGCCCAGGGCAGACTCTGAAAGTGCTGGCCCATTCCCTTGCTAAAAGTACTAAAGTGGTGAAAATTAAATGCACATTTTTTAAGCCTTAAACCGTATAATTTATACCCTTTCGCTTGCTGTCCAACAACAGAGTTGACAAATCGTTGTTCAGTGTTCCGATTAGATGAAATAGGCTAGAAAATCTAGAATTATGCCAGACCAGACGTGCTCAAAAGATGCCAGAGCGCCACCCCCTAGATAGTGCTGGTCGGGGCGGACCATCCCCCCTTAGTTACGCCACTGCTGCCCCCCTCCCCCACCCTCAGTGGCTAGGTTCCTTTTATCTTCAGTTTAAGTCGCTAAAAACCTAACGATTCCGGTTTAAATGAAGGTAATACAAGTTGAGGCAGAGATGTATGCAAATAAGAGTTATAAATCACAAAGTTATCAATATCATGGAGCCACACAGCCATGACAAGAAAATGAAAAAATTAGCAACAAACAATTTTTAGCCCGCAAAGAGACAACCACATATATACTTTTATATTCGCCATCTGATTTGAATCAACTTGATTACCGTACCTTTCGATTTGCAGGACGAGGCCTGGTCTCGGCAGAGCAGCACGAAAAGCACCTTGGGATGCAGATGCCATAGATGTCAAAACAACTGACGGACGGGAAGAGTCTGTGCTGCAATTCCTTCAGATGGAGTCGGAATCCCTTAGGTCTGGACAAGATACTTTCTCAAATGATTTCTCCCAAGACGACTACGGTAACCGTCCTCTCACTGGAATGAGAAGGTGGGACAAATGAGCAACTTGCAGAGAAGAAAATGATGGTTGTAAAGTCAGAAAATTAATCACAATAATTAAAAAGCTATAAAATAGATAAGGAAACCACTCCCAAACCAACTTCTACCATTACATTCAGGCCTTTACCACACATGTATAGGTTACATCCAGCGCATTTGCCATGGTGTGGCCAGTCCACCTTCAAGTGGGAGTACCACATTCAGTGGCAAGGTATTCTGCCAGAATAGTTTTTGAATCCCTTCCTGCCCTTTCCTTCCACAGTGGGGTTCAAACCTACCCAAGATAGTAAGAATGAGACTACCACTTAGTAACTGCATAATCTTCAGATCACTGGAACATGTGATGTATATACGCAAAGGTACCACAACAAAAATGAAATGCAGGGTATAAGTCCTGACTGCTTTCATTTTTAGTTTAGAGAACTTCAAGAGAACTAACACAGAGTGGTAGAAATTTATAATAGATAACTTAAGGGGCTTATGAAATGAACAAGCTGATGGTTGATAAAATATTAGCACCTGCCAGCAGAAGGAACCCTAACCTCATTTGTGACAGGGGTCAATGCTCCATTAACATATCTTGGTTTTCAGTGCAGATGGACTCACACCTTTGCTATGAAGTTCAGGTAAACTACCTTCCCTAAAATCTATGGACTTTACATATTTCTTTTGAAATGAATTGCCCTGTTTTGTACATTCCTTGCGAAAGCTTTATTTTATATAACTGGCTTCACTTATATTTCTTTCATACTTATTATAATATGAAATAGCCATTCAGCGGCTGTCCAACTTATAGCATGATTCACAAACGTGAGCAAAAACTGAACTGTTCTCTGTGCACATCTTATACATTTTGAGCTGTACAATCCACTTTTCTGCTGATTTTTCAGTCTGAACAATATAAAAATGGTCGCATGATTTGCATGCGGTTTGATATACACATCCCTCAGTACTGTCAGGATGGAAAATCAAGATTTGTTCATGGAGCACTGACCCAAGTCACAAATGGCTTAAAGTTGATTTTGAGCAATGAGGCACTTCCAGTCATTCTGAGTGTTTAAGATAGAGCAAAGAGAGAGAGAGAGAGAGAGTGGTTGCACAGAAAAACTGAGGAGAGGAAGCGGATTTTAGGTAAAGTAAAATACCAAAAAGAGGGGTCAGCTAGGGGCTGAAGGGACACTGCAAACAACCTTTAGTAATGTCTCCATTGCCCCACTTCAGATGTACCAACGGCACTTCCCCACCCACTGGGAAAAATGACGTTAAGGCCTCTCCTGCTAATATTTTTTCAACTGTATGTACATTTGTTTAGTCACCCTGGCGTATATGATGAAACTGAAACCACTGTATCAGTCTTCTTGAAGATGTCTTAACTAAAGCCGAAACCAGTCAGGATTCATATACTAGGTAGTGGTGGTGCACCCTTAGAAAATGGCAATCTGGGGTATCATTCATTTTACGGACAAATGCCCCTGACAATACTACAAACATACAACCACGTACCAAGAATCTTGCATTCTTTCTATCACTTTCAACACAGGGGGTAATGTAGTTAGTGCACCTCACGTGTTGCACTGTAGGTATTACCAAGGTCCAAATATAAATTTGGGCATTACTTAAGGTTCTTTGCAGGCACTTTCCACCAAATTTGGACCTGTATGGTAAATGTTTATGTTCAATGTGCAGTCGGAATTGGGGTACACGATTTAGGCCAAAGGCCAAGCACTAGGGCCTATGTCGTTCAGAGTTGTAAATAATGTTGAAATAACTGTTAGGAGAGGGTGGAAAGTAAGACAGAAGAAAGAGAATGAACGGAGGTTCAGCAAAAGGAATGAAAGGGGTTGTAGCCAAGGGCCGAAGGGACGCTGCAAGGACCCTTAAGTAATGCCTAAAGTGCACAACATGAGGTGCACAAACGGCACTACCCCGCCTACGCGGGAAGTTTCAGCTGGGGGGGGTGGTGAGGACTGTGTGCTCACCCTCCTTGGTAGGGCCCTGCAGTAAATCATAACTTTGCAAAAGTCCCACTAGTGGCAAATTCTTAGCCTTGATTAAATTAATATAATACTATGCGTTCCTGCCATGCCCCAAGAAAAGTAAATGAGGAAAACAGGTGCTACTTTGGCTTGTTTTTATCTGCGCACCACCTGCTCCAAGGTGCTAGTACTAAACACCATGTGGTAATTGTAAAGTAGACAGCCACTCGATGATGTCGTTTATTAATATTGTGAGGTCAAAGAAGACAGAACTGGGTACTGATTGATTAATTACCTGGGCATCAGGTATATATAGCAGCGTGCAGACGGAAACGAGGTTCCCGACCCCAGGTCTCCATGACCCGCACGCTGAGTGAAAGCAACTTGTGTTTGTTAACAGTCAATCAAATAACAATAGCAAGAGACATAATGTACATACAGTGATAAAATATACATTGGTGAAAAGGCCAGGAAATTCTACAAAAAAATATATACAGTACATGAGATTCTTGCTGCATTGATAGATGCGATACATGATTGTAATTAATGGGTAAAGAAGATGTCTTTACAAGTACTCCCCCCCTCCAAGACAATTATTATGAAATAATGATTGGAAGATCTGTTGAATGTTAATCACGGCATCTTCTTGGGAGCAGGAGCTGACCCCGAGTTCTTGACATCTGTGGTTGTGGGGCAGTTTCGACTTTTGACTCCCGAGTTGTCCGGTGGTTTTGCTGGGCAGATGACATCCTCAGTGCGGCGCTTGGGACGTCCTCGGCCTCGTTTCGGGATGCTGATCTCTTCATCCAGGGTCTTGTTTTGTGGAGGAATTCTGGGACATCTGCCGGTTTCCTCCCGGGTTCCGCTGTCCATTAGGAAGGCTGGCTTTAACCTGTCGATAGATATCCAGTCTTTGCGCCCATGGATGTTGACGAGGTAGGCCTTGGATGTTCTACTGACGACTCGGCATGGTCCTCTGTATGGTCTGGTCAAGGGTGGGCAGTGGGCGTCGTTCCTCATGAAGACGTGTGTACAGGTATTCAGGCCTTCTGGGATGAAGTTAAGGGTCCTGTCCGCGAAAGTCTTCCAGCAGGGCACGAACCTCTTTGCAATTTCTCTTAGTCTTGGAAGGGGTGTACCCAGGCCATCCAGCTCTGTGGGGAAGAATTCTCCAGGTACGGCCAATGCTTCACCGTAGACTTTTTCTGCGGGAGATTCCTCGCCATTTCCCCTTGTGAGGTGCAGAGACCTAGCAGGACCCAGGGCAGCTGCGCCTTCCAATTCTTGTCAGTACAACGTGCCATCAGAGCTGCTTTCAATGAACAGTGGGTCCTTTCCACCATACCGTTGGCCACAGGGTTGTATGCCATTGTACTGTGGAGTGTTGTCCCCATCAGGCGTGCCAGGGAGATACAGAGTTCCAACAAGAATGCCGGGCTCCTGCCTGTAGTTATATCGTCTGGCACACAGAAATGGCTTATCCAGCTTGACAGTAGGGCTTCCGCACCGGCACTTGTTGATGATTCTACCATTGGGGTTGCTTCTGGCCATCTTGTGGAACAGTCTATTACTGTCAGGAGGTATCTGGCATCCCCCGATTGCGGCAGGGTTCCTACGACGTCTACATGGATGTGCCCGAAACGCCGTCGTGGTTGAGGGAAGTCTCCGGTGCCTGATTCCATGTGCCGGGTGATCTTACTTGTCTGGCATGGTATGCAGTCCTTCGCCCATTTGTGTATGGCATACGTCTTTCCTGATCCCGTGCCACACGAATTTCTCTGTCATCAGGCGTGTTGTTGTTCTTCCTGATGGATGGGACAGTCCATGGATGATGTTGAATGCCTGCTTTCTTTGTGATGCGGGTATCAGGGGGCGTGGGAGACCTGTGCTGGTGTCACAGAGAAGTGTCGATCCGGATTCACATATTGGCAAGTGTTCCCACTTCAGTGTGGTAAGTGCTGTGCGGTAAGCTGCTGTTTCCGGGTCCCCGCCCTGTTCCTTCGCCAGGTCTTCGTGGACTGAATTTATTTCAATTCTTGATAGGGGATCGGCTACCGGGTTTGTCTTGCTGGGGACGTAACTGATGGTGCATCTGAATTCGGAGATAGCAGCCAGGTACCGTTGCTGTCTTGCCAACCATGCGTCTCCCGCCTTCGTGAACGCGTGTACCAACGGCTTGTGGTCTGTCAGGATGGTGAATGGGCTGCCGTCTAAGAGGTACTTGAAGTGCCGCATGGCTTAGTAGATTGCCAGCAGTTTCCTGTCGAATGCACTGTAGCGGGTCTCTGGCGGCTTTAACTTGTGGCTAAAAAACACAAGAAGGCGGGGTGAACTGTCTACTGTCTGCTGCAGTACGGCTCTGCAAGCGACGTTGCTGGCATCAGCGGTAAGTCTCAGGGGGGGTGGTGGGGTCTTGATGTGTTAAGGTGGTGGCTTTGGCGAGGGCTGCCTTCATCTGTTTGAACGCCTTTTGCTGCGGGACTTCCCAAGTTAGTGCTTTTGGTGTCCCCTTCAGCACTCCGGTTAGGGGATACATGATGTGGGCGATGTCCAGCACGAATTGTCGGTAGTAGTTAACCATGCTGAGGAACTCCTGCAGGGACTTGATCGTTTTTGGTGTTGGAAAATCCTTCATTGTATGCACCTTGGAGGCCACAGGACGGACACTTGTTGGAGAGACCTCATGTCCCGGGAAGTCTACCTTTTCCACTCCGAAGATACATTTGTTGAACCTGACAATCAATCCATTCTCCTGAAGGCATTTCAGCACAGCCCAGACGTGACCCAGGTGCTCCTCCGGGGACCTGGAGAAGGTCAGGAAATACTGACTGCATAGCCCCTGTGTCTATCAGCATCCATCGTCCCGATATGGCGTCGTGGATGAAGAATCCTACTGGCTGGGATTCTCTAAGGTTTGCAGCCACCTGACTGCTGCTATGGGAGGCTGCCTTCCTGGTTTTTTTTTGAAAGAACAGGGGGCTCTGCAATTCTTGGCATCCTTTTTGAATCTCCGATGGAAGTAACACCAGGCTGGATTTGTCCTTGTCTTCTGCTGCTGCGGTGGTGCCTTCTTCCTGTTTACGATGTTTGTGTCCCCCTCTTTGGCTTCTTCTGCTACCAGGCTGCAGGCTGCAGGTGTTGCAGCATGCTTGGAGGCCTTGGTGGCTTCGTTGAGTTTGTGTGCGCGGCTCACCAATTCATCCATTGAGAGCACGTCTGCTTCCATAATTTGTGCCCTCACCTCCTGCGGAAGGCGCCGCAGGAATATTTCCCGCGACAAGCTGATCTTCCTCCTCCGTCCATCTGAGTCGAAGCCTGGCAACATCAGGAGACCTTGTACTTTGTCCCAGGTGTCCCTGGGTGATGCATCCCCCAGGGGCTGGTTTATCAGGTCAAAGGCATGTTGGGCTGGGACGGGCATGGAGTATGTGTCAATGAATTTCTTTCGTAGGTCTTCGTACTTGACTTTCCCTGGCTGCAAGTCCAACCATGAGGTGATTCTGTTGAAGACCTCCTCCAGCAGCGTTGCCATGGTGACGTCTGCTTTGGTTTCCTCGTCTGTGATTTTAGCTACACGGAAATGGACATCTGCCTGCAGGAACCAGGATGCGGTATTTTGCTGCGAGAACGGAGGCAGTTTCATTGCCTGGTTATTGCTGGCTTCGAAGGCAAAGAGGGGGATGCAGAGGATGTGTGTCCTCAAAATGACGTTCTACCTCAATGTCTGACATTTTGACTCACACCAAAATGCAAAACAAGCGCTGTATTTAGTCCACTAATGGTGTTTGGGGCTCATCAGAAGTCAAAACTATATGCTGTGTGGTTCCGTTAATGACTTCTGAATATGGTCAGCGTGAATCAAAATGGCAGGGCCAATCCGTTCGAGAACGCCAGAACGTAGCTGAAGAAGGTACGCCGTAATTAGTCCATTAGTGGCGTGGGTGTTCTCCGTGGAAGGAGCTTTCAGAGGTCTAGACTTTATCACTGTACGGTTCCGTTAAAGGCTCTCTGAAGGTAAAGCAGCTGTAGTGAGTCCGTTAATGGCGAAGCCAAAACCGCTGTGTTTACCGTCATTCCGGGGTCACCAGTTGTGAGGTCAAATAAGACAGAACTTGGTACTGATTGATTTATTACCTGGGCATAAGGTATACATAGTAGCGTGCGGACGGAAACGAGGTGCCTGACCCTAGGTCTCCGTGACCCGCACGCTGAGTGAGAGCAATTTTTGTTTGTTAACAGTCAGTCAAATAACAATAACAAGAGGCATAATGTACATACAGTGATAAAATGTACATTGGCGAAAAGGCCATGAAATTCTACATACAAATATATACATGAGATTCTTGCTGCATTGTTAGATGCGATACATGATCGTAATTAATCGGTAAAGAAGACGTCTTTACAATATAACTTGTCGACCACACAATATAGAAATGAGTATATATAATACTTTGATCCCCCTAGGGGCTAGTACTAAACACGGAGTCCCAAGGAGCTTCCGCCGTGTTTAGTACTAGCACCTCGGAGTAGGTACAGTTGCCCCAGTGCTTGGCAAGTATGCCTAAAATCTATAAATCAATCAGTCAACCTCAGAGCAGGTGACGCATAGATAACAACAAGAAAGATTAGCACCGGAAAACATTTGGCAACGAACGAAAGGACTGCAACCTATCTCTCTACAACAGCCCGTGAGAAATCTTGACAATTCGGTTGCTCAGAAACCTCTTATCGAATGCGAGTCCAGTCTTGTCTCTTCTTCTATAAATACGCCTGTCATAAAAATATTTTTAGGAATCATTTTCTTTGGCCTAAATTTTATATTTCAGTTCCTAAATCATACACATACCTGTATCTGTCCACCTTGGTAGGTCTTCTCATGGGGCTAGCAGCGCCATCCTCAGAAATCTTGCAGACGCCTCGGTTATGTTTATGGCCCTCAGGAATATAGAATTTAGGCCACAGGCTGAGCACTGGGACCCATTAGGTCATTCAGCGCTGAAGGGGAAATTGAGAGTAAAGGGGGTTTGAAAGGTGTAACAGGAGGAAAATCTCGCAGTTGCACTATGAACCATCTGTTAGGAGAGGGTGGAAAGTCAGATGGAAGAAAGAGAATATGGACGGAGGTACAGTAAAAGGAATGGAAGGGACTGCGGCTAAGGGCTGAAGGGACGCTGCAAAGAACCGTAAGTACGTAATGCCTACAGTGCACCACGTGGGGTACATTGACGGCACTACCACACACACAAACACTGTATATATATATATATATATATATATGTGTGTGTGTGTGTGTGTGTGTATATTTCTTTAATCGATTTTTTTCCATTTTTGTATTTATTCATGTTATTATTATCTAAATCTTCAATATTATTATTCTACCATTACTTTTCATGGGGGGCCACGTGCCCAGGTGGGCCCCCACCCCTCTGGATCCGCGAGTGATAGCAGCCCTTATTTCTTCCAGGAAATCGTTCTTACCGTCCAGTGGTGTGAAATTCCCAGCTTCCAGGTCTGTTCTTATACGCCTGGTGACAGAGAGAGAGAGAGAGAGAGAGAGAGAGAGAGAGAGAGAGAGAGAGAGAGAGAGAGAGTCTAAGCAAGACATTTATCTCAACGCAGCCTGGTGTCGTAACTTAAAGCGATAGATATTTTTTATCAGAGTGGTCGCCATTATAAGATAAAAAAAAAAAAATTCCAAACCGAATCTTTCGATCTGATCTCTATGTTATGAATCCCGCAGGCAAAAAAAAAAAAAAAACTCATTCACTTTGTCCCTAAAAACACAAATCTCACTCTTAACGGGTGATGGTAAATTTTTGAGGCTGATTTTATTTATTTATTTATTTTTTTGGCAAATCGCTGCCTTGATAAAAAGTTACAAAAGTTATCAAGATTTCGGTTATATAGAATTTAGATGCAATTACATTAAAGGGTTATGATCGAGCTGGCCTTATGCCAACAGAGGCTCTTGCCCCTATAAGCACAAAGAGAGAGAGAGAGAGAGAGAGAGAGAGAGAGAGAGAGAGAGAGAGAGAGAGAGAGAGGGGTTGAGGATGCCCTCACTACTTTACGGTATTTATGGAACCCATCTTCTTATCTGCCTTGAGCTTTTCAACTGATAAACTTACTTGTATCCTGCATAATCGAGAGAGAGAGAGAGAGAGAGAGAGAGAGAGAGAGAGAGAGAGAGAGAGAGAGAGAGAGAGAGAGAGCTAGCCCAGTTAAGGAAGGAGGGTCAAGGAACCTCGCTCCGGAAGAAGAAGAAATACAGAAGAGAATGAGGGAAAACGAAAGCGGGGAGAGGATTCCAAAGCTATTCCGACGACAGTTCTACTCCTAGCACTACCGGCACCAGTTTCTATGATGGCTCCATGGAGCATCACTGCTCGTGGTGTGCGGGCAAGTTACGGAGTATACACTAGGAAGTGAAAGTCCCTGTTTTGCAAGAACACTCTGACAAAAGTTTGTTTTCCTGTAAGGACAAGACCTTCGGTTCTGTGGCCGTGAAAGACCGTTTAAGACTTTTTTTGTGGGCATTAAGACCTTTTTTTATGCTGGGTACTTAAGGGCCATTTTTTTTTGCCATCAAAGACATATACTTAGGGAACCATCAAAGGCCTTCTTTCTTTATGATCGATAAATATTTTTTCACATACCACTAAATCCCCCAATTTTTTATTTTATTTTTTTTTGGTAACCATCAAATAAAAAGATTCCCCTGAGGCGACCAAGTCCTGCTCACACCATGAGCAGCAGTCCTCGATGGAGCCTTCCTCTCACTCCTGGACGAAACATGGACTCATCCCCTCGCAAGTCGATGCTCAGGTTCTGCTTGACCTCTGGGGTCTGGCAGGTACTCCAGGAAAGAATACAGCACAACTGAATATAGAATTTGGGCCAAAGGCCAAGCGCTGGGACCTGTGAGGAGTTCATTCAGTGCTGAAAGGAGGTTTTCCTCCTGTTACACCTTTCAGGCTTTTTTACTCTTAATCTCCGTTTCAGCGCTGAATGACCTAATGGGTCCCATCGCTTGGCCTTTGGCCTAAATTCTGTACTGCGTTCCTTTCCATTTGGTAAGAGTGCAGAAGTCCACACGGGTCTTCTTGTGCCCAGCAAACAAACAATGTCCTAGACTTTCTTTCATTCAGACTTTCCTTCTGTCTGACTGTCTTTCTGCTCGACGTGTTGAACTTCGACTTTGTGTTGCAAACGTTCGACGCAGTACTGGTCCGTTGGTATAGTGGTTAGTGTCGTGGAATACCACTCAGGCGCCACGGGTTCGCGTCTCCTCCAGGGCGACGAAAAAATCACTGGCTCTGTATCGTAGGGGAGGGGGGAAGGCGCGGTCTGCGGTGGAAGACTGAAACTAACATTCTTTGGAAGCTTGAGTTTCAAGTCAATGGCCCCTTTGGTGTACTTGTTCCATGTGAATAGGGTTCATCTACTGAAATAATAATAATAATAATAATAATAATAATAATAATAATAATAATGCTTCTGTGTGGATAAAGACTCACTGCTTGAGTTGGAAGGACTTCCTGAACTGGACACAAACCAGCCATACTTCTGAGGAAAGCGAGGCAGTTAGATCATGAAAGGAGGCCTTTGTTGGCCATGAAGTGGTCTTCAAGGGCCACCACAGATAAAAATGTCTATAAATACAACTGAAAAAGTTCCTAACAATTTATGTTTTAACCATGTGGAGGCACCCAATGGCCTAGAAAAAAATACTAAAACAAGGTCTTTGTGGCCACAACAACAGGCCTCTAACGGCCACTAAAACATTTTAGAACACAAGATCTTTGGTGACCACTACTACTTGTCCTTACTGGGAAACAAAGTATGGTCATTGAACTGAATTGAACTGAATAATACAAAATTCAGGCCAGAGGCCAGGCACTGGGACCTATGAGGTCATTCATAGCTGTAAAGGAAATTGACAGTAAAAGGTTTGAAAGGCGTAAGAGGAGGAAAACCTCTCGGTTTGCTCTATGACTCATTGTTAGGAGAGGTTGGGAAATAAGATGGAAGAAAGGATATATGAAAGGAGGTGCAGTAAAAGGAACGAAAGAATAAAAGACCCTTAATGGACAAAAATAAAGTCTTCAATGAACACAAAAGTCTTTAGAGGCTGTCAGTCTCCTAAACGTCTCACAAAAAAGTCTAAAAGTCTTTAAAAATCTGCCCAAAATATAAGACTCCAGTCGCTATGATTCAACCTATTCAAAGGTTAAGTGTTGTACTTTGATACCGTGGAATTTTCCATTGCTCTCTCTCTCTCTCTCTCTCTCTCTCTCTCTCTCTCTGCGGGTAAATTCCGTTAGCTCTAATCAGGGCATATTCTGCTTGAAATCTCCATAGAGCCAAGGGCATACGCTCTCCCAAATTCATGCTTATTAGTCCGTGAAATATTAATAGACTATAATGGATCAATTGTCATGATAACAGATCAGGACTGTTAGGATGAAATATAAATTGCAATATCATATTTACAACATATCATATCATATCATATATATATATATATATATATATATATATATATATATATATATATATATATATATATATATATATATATATATATATATATATATATATATGAGAGATATAAAGCATCAATTGATAAAAAAAGACGATAGATCGGCATCTTAGGACTTTGAATGTTCGTACCGCCGTTCGTCTCGTCGTTTAGAAGTTTGTATAACAGAAGAAGAAGAAGAAGAGCTATCGAACCGTCTCTAGCAGATAAAGAGTTATCAGCAACTCCTCGATTTGATCCCCTCTTCCAATAGATAACGTGGAAATATCTCACGCCATTCTGGTCTCCTCCCACCTAGGGAAGCTTAGGCCCTGGATTCGCTTTCGTGACGTCACCGGCAAAGTCTTCCCGACCCCCGTGCCTACGAACGCACTCACGCCTCTCGGTGGCATACTAAAGGAAAACCGCTTGTCACTTGTGGCCCAGACGATATTTCCCGTATCCACAGGACAGGCGGCGGACGATCGAGAGGATGGGTGAGTTTCGAGCAACGGTCTCCAGTTTCAGTTTGACGTTTTATGCGAAGGTCGAAAATTAGTTTTTGTTTGTTTTTTTTTAAATCTAAATTTCTTAGCAATTCTTCAGGGAGTGAGTGTGCTGGCACTACACCCTTGTTCCTTGACACCACAGCGGTGCCTGTACCCATTTACAGTTGGGTAGACTAAGAGTGGTAGGCCAGAAGCAATTCCTGAAAGTTGCAAATGTGAGCCGAGCGTAACTCTGTCAAAGGAGCCATCTTTTGCTGACAGCATCCAGAAGAGGTCAGTCTGTTGAACTGCTGACTGCAATCGTGGTGCATTAAGACATGTCAGTGGTTCAGGATCCAGATAGAAATGCCCCTTATCTTGTAGATGAACCTCCGTTGTGGTCAATATCAATCACAGTTTTCACTCCTTTGGGACACCATTAAAAAAAGTATTCTTGCTGTTAATGTTATCAGAAAATACGACAGAACTACATGGGGTTTAGCTACTTGTGGCAACTGATTTTGAGCGTCGATTCTGTGCAGTGTGAGCGTTGCCAAACAGCCAGAGGCATCCGGTTTGCAACACCATGCCCTGAAATGCAAAGAAAACAGAGATGGGATATGCGTGGACGCAGCCAAGTGAAGAAGACAGGAAATGAAAGATGGTTGATTTGCTGTGGGAGATAAAGCTGGACGTTTTGGCACATAGTGAGGCAACGGTGAAAGAGCAGAGTGTGTGTGTGTGTATGTTTGTGTGTGAAGGGATGGGAAGGGATGAAAGGCAATGAGTGAAAGATGGTAACGGTAAAGAAATATCATGTCTGGGGTAGGTGAAAGGTGCAGAGCTAGAAAAGGGGGTAACTCCTTGCAGTTTCAGGAAAACTTAGGGGACAGGTAAAAGGCAAAAAATGTTTTAGTTTATTGAATGTGTAGGTATAAGGAATGTGGCAGGAGTAAAATTTGTGATAAGTATATAAGAATGAAGAGAATATTGTGGAAATGCGTTAGGAAAGAGGCTTCATTGTTGGAAATGTATGGCTTCCAATGAATATTATTATTTTATATATAAGCATTTGTGGGAAAGAGTTAATGGTGACAAGAAACATCTGCTAGGAATTGTACTGGTACAGACTAGCCAACGGAAGACCAAGTTGATGAATATAATGTTCAGAAGAGGAGTGGACGGAGGTATTTCTTATCATTATTAGGTTGAAGTGAACATTAAAACTGATATAAGTTAGGAAGGAAGGTGTGTGACAAGCGGCTGCAAATATTATTGAAGCAGGTGAGTTCAATGAGAAGGGATTGAGGAAGGCATACACGAGAAAATGGATGAACTGTTTACAAGGATTATACACAGGAGTGGAAGGAGTGTATAAAGAGTTTGTGTATTTCCATGATGGAGTCATAGGGACAGCAGGGAGAATTTGTGGGTGTACATAATAAAACAGCGAGTAGTAGGATGAGGAGATAAAATGATTGGTGTATGGAAAATGATGATTTTTTTAAGGTGCAGTTGTATACACAAGCACACAGGACATAAAGGTACTAGTCAATAAGAAAGTGAGCGAGAAAATGAAGGCAAACAATAAAGATAGGAGAGAGAAAGTAAACAAGAACTTGAGGAAAGATAAAAAGATGCTTGGTAAGATACTGGACAAATGGATCTCTGTGTAAATGTTAAAAGTGGAAAGGTGCAGTCTTAAGTAAATGCATTCTTGGGTCAGTGGAATGAGTATTTTGAAGATTGTTGAATGTGAACGACAGAACAGGCTGAAATGAGTAACGCAAGAGTGGAAAGGGTTAATGTAAAATGGAGAATTCTTGTGGGAAGTGACTGTTGGGGACATAAGGAAGGTAACTGAGACATTTGAGATTTGAAAAATCCAAAGAGCTGATGAAATCACAATTAAGAAACTGTGGTACAGTAGTGATAGTGTCCCTGAGTTGCTGACCACGTTTTGTAAGGTAGGTCCACACTTTGGAAAGATTCTAAAGCAATAGATGAGGGATGATTGTGCTGCCGTACAAATTTTATAGTGCCAGAGGCGACTATACACAGTTTATAGGGGCATACTATTCCTTAGTGAACCAGAGAAGACGTATGGTAGGATTTTGATTACGAAAGTAAGGCCGATACAAAAATACTGAGAAGGGCAGCACTGTACAGTGTGGGTTTATTGAAGGAAGATGGAGTGTAAAACGCTTGTTTACCTTGAAAAAGTTAAGTGGGATATTCGAATATAATATGGAAAGGGTGCACATTTCGTATATGGTGCTAGAAAAGGTTATTATGGAATAGACAGGGAGGTGATGTGAAGAATTTTGAGAAAGTAAGGTATAAAAGATGAGTTTCTGAGAACAATTCAAAAGTGGAAGTAAGTGTAAATTGTGGGTATGAAAAAAGTCGTAAATGACAATACCGAGCTGACTGGAAATAGTTAAGAAAAACTGCAGAAACTAATGAGTTTGAAAGTCTGCAAGAAGAGAAAGTCGTGAGTAAATGTGAGCAAGGGTAGAGTTATGAAGGGCAACAGAAACCAGGAAGGTGATACTCAGAATGTTAATACGGATGCTGGAAGAGTGGAAAATGGTATTGCATGTAACTATTTGGGAGTAAATATAAAGGTTGGTGTTAATAGGAGAGAAAAGGAGAGTCACAGATCAGAAGAACTGATAAGGGTGGGGAATGCAGTATAAAAAGGTTAGCATGGGCGAGAGGACGGATCAAAGTAAGGGGGCTTCAGTGTAGGTGTACGAAGTGACTTTTGTCTACGTTTTTGTGAATCGGGCGTTAACTCGTGATTCAGCGCCTAAGTACAAATGTGGCAGTGACCACTTGGCCGCACAATGCTATCATGTGATATGCACACACTGAAAGTTGGTCTTTTTATCTCATGATGCTAATGCAATGAAGATAAACCAAAAGATAACTTTTTTCATGAGTAAGAGCCGAAGGAAAGGAAAGGAGGGCCAAGTCTCAGCCACAGAGGTGTTATAAGCCTTTCTGTATCTTAAATAGTTTTAAGAGGCAAAACACAATCAGGCATAGAATTCCAAAGCCAGGCAGGAAAGGAGGGAAAAAACACACAGAACAATATCACTCTCAGAGAACTGTCCACTTCCACACAGTGAATATTGAAAATTGGAAGAGGTGGAGTGAATGCCTGCTTATACCTACGATAGCTCTATTTGTTTATCCCCACTGTTGTTCCTGTAAAGTTGTTCAGCCGTCAATACACGCAATATCTACAATTTCCAAAAGTTTTCCTTACTAGTTTAACAGCCCACATTATTTACACTAACTCTGCTTTCCCAAATAAGTCTGCAGACTGGAATACCTGCAATAACTGTATTTTCCAAAAGTTATGCTTCTAACTTTAGCATTCTTTAAAACTTGCATTGTCTATTAGCCCAAAAGTCTTCCATCAATGTTTTATGGGCCATAATACCTGCAAAACTTACATTTCCCCATAAGTTATCCTTTTAAATTTAATAATCCTCAGTACAAGCAACAGCTTTACCTATGTTATCGATGGAGTCCCCCCTCCGTGATTCTGAACCATTAATACTAACAATAAATGTACTTTCTCATTGTTATCCTTCTAGAGTTTACGTATCAGTACTAGCAGTAATTTCATCTTTTTCCAGATAAAATTAATCTAATTTTTTGCAGCCGTCGGTACCAGCAGTAAATTCATCTATTGCTCAATTAAATAATCCTCTTTTAGGTTCTAACGGTCACATTTTAGAGGAGGAATGTTTCCGGGACAAGATGAAGAACTACTGGAAGATGTACAACGCTTCAGTGGAGTCCATGATGCTCTCCCACGATGCCAAGAACTTGGCCGAGAACGAAAAGAACGAAATCCTCTCTTATTTGCCCAATCATAAAGGAAAGAGAGTCCTGGAACTCGGTGCTGGAATAGGGTGAGTTGCAAATTATCTCTGTTAGTTTCATTGTGGAAAACAGTTTCCAGAGAGAAATTGAACAACAAATGAGTACAACTTGGTTACAGAATCCAATGGTCATTGTCCATCTTGAAAATCAACACCCATCACACAGGATTTTAGGGCGTGGACAAAGGCAGGGACCATGGAGACTAGTAGTTGCCATTGGCTGTTTGGTCTCACTTTAGGTGGAGCCATCTCTGACAGCAAGAGAGCCTAGACCAGGACAGTTGAAGATTGGGGGGGACACTGTAGTTTTTGCTGGGGCAGCTTTGTAATCCTATTTGACCCACTTCATTCATTTGCAATTGCACCTTGTTCCAGGGGCGCGGCGCTCCCTTAGCCTTTAAGTGAAGAGTCTTCCACTCGGCAGTGAAGCTGCACCCTAGCAAGTTTTACACCTTGTCAAAGGGTGGCCTGTTGGTAGCAGCCATAATTGTTATTAACCTCATTTGGTCCTTTTGTGGCTTAACAGCTGCCTTAATGCCAACACACACACACACTCATGGATACTACATATCTGCCTTTTCTCTGTTTCCCTTGCTGTAGGCGTTTCACTTCAAGACTGGCCCAGGTAGCAAGTCATGTGACTGCCGTCGACTTCATGCAAGAATACATAGATCACAACAAAAAGGAGAATGGTCATCTCAACAACATTGTTTTTAAGTGTGCTGATGTCACAAAGTAAGTGCTTGCTACCTTCATTTTGGGCAATAAAAGCTTCGTGGCAACTGACTTCATAATTCTATACACCATATCTTATTATCTTGCCTCTTTTTTTGTTGCATAAATATGCAGAAAGGTGTCCTGGATGTGAGAGAGTGGGAGTAGAACTAACCTAACACACGGCAAAGTCAATAATGCGCAAACTCTGTTTCTGTTTCCCTCCGAAACTCAACAGATTAGACTTTCCGCCAGGTTCCTTTGATCTAGTCTTCAGCAACTGGCTCTTCATGTACTTGAGTGACGACGAGACCAACAAAGTCTTCCGCAAGGTCTTGGAATGGCTCACGCCAGATGGCTACTTCTTCCTGCGGGAATCTTGCTACCATCAATCCGGTGAGTTGTGAGAGATGTCCTGTTAAAGGCTAGTCTCTCGAACTATTACTAATGAATATCTTTCCTTTCCTCTCACTCTCGTCTCCTTTTTCACCTTATTACAAACTTCCGCTACTTTCACTACTGCTACTACTAATAATAATATCTTTATTTCTTTATCCAATTTTACTTTAACACTTCTCACTACCGCAATGCTTTCAAGAACAGCTTTCACCACAATTTTTGCTTCTTGCATCAACTTTAATATCATGAGTTACTGTGCACCAACAGTTTTTCATTCTGTATTTTACTTTACAAACGAGTGTTTTGTCCCAGGTAAAGTAAATTTCATGCATTTCTTTATTTCATTCAAATCATGCCCAGAGTTACAGTGATTACCTTTACCTGAAAATATATTTTATTGACATTTTTTCCAGGTACCATCAAAAGGGAGGAGAATCCGACCATATACAGAACGCCTATTGACTACTGTTACGCCTTGGAGAAGACAATAGCTCAGGACGACTCTACTTTCAAAATCGTTCGAGGCAAGAGCATCTTAACTTATATCAAGGTAAGGGATCTGAAATCTTTCTATTTTTGATAGCTGAAATTCACCAACACGAATTTACCGTCCATGGTGTGCATGCAACCTGTCCCCATCAGCAGGATTGAATGGTGGTTCTTGTTCATCTTTCAAATCATCAGGCTGAGGTCTTTGTTACACATACCATTTTCGTCATAATCATCACTACCTACTTTTGACAATAACTGTCACAGTTTTGCAGATGGTAAGCGCAATGCACCTAGGGCACTTTGCATTTTTATGTTTGTTGTAACTTAAATTTTGAATTTGTGTTTCTCCATGCAACCGATTCCTATCTGTTGCAAAACAGCACACAAGCACCATCTGTAAAAGCAACACCACACAGTAATTGTAAAAAATAAACGAAGTATTTAGCATGTCTTACTACAGTGAAAGCATGAGTATATGTGCTGATAAGTTGGAAACTAAGAGAAATGCGTCTTAGATATTGACATAAATTGTAGACTTTTGCCGGAATGATACGTCGCTAAGACAAATGAGTTGCTATTTAAAATGAGCAAGCCACTACTAACTTCAGACTTGTATCTAGGAAGAGTCCCAGTCCCGTCCGAGAAGGAGGATTTCCTCTTACATTTCCTTTCTGAGTTTAAAGTTTCCTTGAGAAGCTGTGCGTGATAATATTATGAAATAGATGCAATAATAATATGGGAAGAGGGGCTGGTTGGGATTCTTCTATGAACCAGTTTGCTAACTTTCTTTTTTCCCCTGCAGTATCATTGTAACCCAAACCAGCTGTGCTTCTTGGCAAAAAAGACCAAAATTCACAATGCAAACGAACTGGTGCAAGCGATACAGAACCACTATGGCCTCAACAGCATCATCATGGGAGAACGACTGTACGGCCACATGTGGTTTTCCACCGGAGGGGAGGCAACCAACAGGGTAAGTAAGAGGTGACAGGTCCACTCTTCTGTATCGGCTTCTAGTTGCCATAGTGAGTAGTCTTATTAGTCAGGATCTGTTGAAGCTGTGCCACAGACTGAGTCCTGTATCATGAACTCTTCCTACTATCTGCAGGACCTGTGCTCTCGGTTGACGCTGCGTCCTCACCAGCTAGTCCTCGACGTCGGATGTGGGACCGGAGCCTCGGCTTTCTTCATGGCGCGCCATTATGGCGTGAAAGTTAATGGGATCGACTTCTCCTACCCCATGATCCATCTGGCCATTGAGAGACAGGGCAAGCAGGAGTACGCCGTCAAGAAGAGGGTGAGAATGACACTTAGACTGAATTGTTCGTGGCAGTATGGCAACACAGTGACGTCATTGACACCAAGGATCAATTTGGAGTTTTTCACTTGTAAATTCTGAATTCCAGATATTTCGAAGGTTCTCACTTTACCCTCAGAGATAAAAAAAGAGAGATAAAAACTGAACTGCTGAAAAACAAATGACTGCAAAAAAATACTGCAATTTTGTAACTATATATATATATATATATATATATATATATATATATATATATATATATATATATATATATATATATATATATATATATATATATATATATATATTGTAGAGGCAAATCAGAACTGCAATCCTCCCTCAGGTACATTTCGAGATCAACGACATTCTAAACGTCGACTACGATTCGGACACATATGACGTCATCTACAGCCGGGACGCCATCCTCCACATTCCGGAGAAGAAGGCGCTACTCAAGAAATTATACGTAAGCAACAGTCCTCGCCTCTTGAAAGCAGTATATGTTTAGAAGGGAAAAATTTGCCACCTAAAGAGTAATAAGTTAGCTAAGAGGTTCAGTCTCCAGTAGATCACGACGCCGTTCCAATACTGAGGTGGATTTCTTTGTGATACTTTTGTTGTTGTGCAGTCTCCTGAAAGATATTCACAGACTATAGTAGATCATCCTCCTTGTCCCGCAGAAATGGCTGAAACCAGGAGGAACCCTCTTCTTCTCGGATTACTGCAGGGGACCTGCACCTAGCACCGACGAATTTGTTCACCACATCAGTGTCACTAAAAGTAGGTGGTAAAAGAGAAAGAGAGAGCTCAGAATTCGAATTAATATATTATATAAATAGTTCCTACGTGTTATTTTAGAAACTGGCGGTAAATATCCACAGCCGATATCACCGAAACTGGCTGTGATTAGCAGAATCTCGTGCCCAGCACCCACCACTGATCAAAACGATATTGGCTGTGGATATTTACTGCCAGCTAAAAAAAAGAACATACCGTAACTGTAGTTCAAGAAATTTGAAATGAATTTAGAATAAAACTGCCTCCCTCACAATGGCTACTACCCAATTCAAGTGACGAAATTTCTTTGCAATTATCAAGAGTTGATGAAACTGACGATTCAGCCTGAGTTTCGCATCACGTGATTTTCCGTTTGTCCTTCGCAGGATGGATCTTGGAGACAGTCACATCCTACTGCCAGGACCTGAGAAGCGTCGGCTTCGTCGACGTCCAAGCGGAGGACAAGGGGGACGAGTTCATCGCCACCTCTCGGAGGGAACTCGGGTCCTTCGTTTCCGGACGGGAGGCCTTCGTCGGAGACTTCTCTCAGGAGGCGTACGACGAACACATCAGAAACTGGGAGAAAAAGGTGGGCTGTTCTAAATCTCTCGGGAATGGAACGGGATATAAAATCGAGGCCTGAAGGCCCAATTGGGTGCTTGGGACCTATGATGAGGTCACAGGGCGTCGAAAGGGAAACTGAGAGTAAGAGGTCTTAAAGGTGTAACAGGAGGAAAACCTCGCAGTTGTTAGAGGGTGGAAATTAGGATGGAAGAAAGATAATATGAACAGAAGTTCAGTAAGAGGCATGAAAGGGGTCGCAGTAGCTAGGGGCCGAAGGGACACAGCAAAGAACCTTAAGTAAAGCCTTCAGTGCACCGCGTGAGGTGCGCTGATAGCGCTATCCCCCTGCGGGACAAATCCATCAGGAGCAGTTCGGTTTTAACGCGCTCCTAAACGGGTAAAGCAAGCCTGTATTTTTATATGCACACCAGGACACTAATACTGACCAATAACGTGTTGTTCTCGTTTTTACTTTCAGATCCAATTCGCCGAGGACGGACAGCTCACCTGGGCGCTGTTCTCCGCGAGCAAATGAACGTGAACGGGAAGGAACGTCGGAGAATGATTGCAGCGGCGACTCGCCGTAACCTTTTTCAAGGGACGTAGAACAAAAAACTGCAAGAATGAACGTCTGAGATATTTTATTTATGGTATTTCTATTTATGCAAGGAACTTACTACGAAATAAAATCGTTACAATGTACTTTTCATTCATTCGTTTGTTCCTTAGATTTCCTGAATTAAAAGAAATTCAATGACCTCACCAAAAAGAGTGATCATGACCCAAGTTTCTGGAGACTGGGGGCCAGAGAGGCGTCTCTGTGCTCCTAGTCAAAAGTTGATGGGGGGGGGGGGAGGGTGGGTTGCAGGAAGAGAGGAGTATTAGGCGGCAGAAGATGAGCGCACATCATGAGCAATGATGCTTCCTGGAGCCTTAGTACATATCTCTTAAAATGCAGCCGCGGATTTATTTCAGCAGAATAGCTTACAAAAACAAGAGTAACAAGATTCAGACAATTATTATTATTATTATACAGAGGATGAATCCTATCCATATGGAACAAGCCCACCACAGGGGGCCACTGACTTGAAATTCAAGCGTTCAAAGAATACGGTGTTCATTCGAAAGCAGTAACAGACGGTACAGTGACAGGAAATACAGAAAGAAGAGATCACATATTAGAGAAGAAAAAGATAGATTAATAAATATGTGAAAATGTGCATTCTCATCAGCCTGTCCTACACACTTGTCGAAAAAATAAAGAGGGAAAAAAAAAGCCATATGGTACCCTCAAACAAGGGAACTTAAACCCAAGACCATGGAAGGCCACGGTACAATGGCTATGGCACATGCCAAAGTTGGAGAACAAGGTTTGTATTCAGAGTAACCTTCTCCTAGAAGCTAGAGTCTCTTCTAACTACCTCGTGTAGACAAGGACGCCACTCCTTGAGGGAATGTTGCAAAGGAAAAGCCACGTTAACCCACCACCAAGAACACGAAAAAGAGTAGCAAGTCAGTAACAGATTCATTCTGACACAATATACATCTATAGTCAACTTGGAACAAAAGCAACAAGCCTTTAACTGATGTAACACGACAGAAAAGTATCACAGAACAAAAAATGACAAGGCAGCAACCGATTTAATCCAACATAGCTATCTAAGGAGCATGTAAAAGCCAGCAACTAGATTCACCGAACAGTAAGCAGCTGAGAGAGAAAGGTACGCACCATCTATACCTACCTGGCAACATTAAGCCTAATAGAAAAACCAAGATTCATTTTCCTTCAGAATTACATCTACGCAAGGTTGACTAAAGTCGTTTGTTTCAAGCATAATTTCCCACAAAGCTCTTTCGCTTGGATGAGAGAGAGAGAGAGAGAGAGAGAGAGAGAGAGAGAGAGAGAGAGAGAGAATTTCGGTAATGCTGTTGTGCTTATAATGCAAATCATCTCGAATGCCAGCTTACACCAGCCTGAAGTCTGCAACTTATTCCCTCCTTCAACTGCCGGTTGCTCCAACAATTAGGCCTATGCATACAACACGGAAAAGTGACAAAGATATATTTATGTAAATATTCAGGCTGGAAATATCGTTCGGAAATATATTCCGCACTGAATTTACGAAAACAATTTGTATTCCCTTCTGGATGCACTCGAGGACCAAAACTGGTCTAAAAATACGCACAAAATAAGAAGAAAAGTTACGTAACCAAAGATAGCAGTAGAGTGATTATTAATTATCAACCCCAGCGGGGGTAGTCTTGAGTGCCATTGATCACAATCTAATCTTCTTTTACGTTCTTTCTGAATCATCCTGTCTCGTTTAAAAGTGTTATGATTTGAGAGAGAGAGAGAGAGAGAGAGAGAGAGAGAGAGAGAGAGAGAGAGAGAGAGAGAGAGAGAGAGAGACTTTTTTTAACATTAGGATCTCGTTACAGACCCCGACTTTCTATTTACCGTTCCTCTTCGCTGTTTATTTGCTAAAATATTTAGGCTATAATTTCCTTAACAACAACAACAACAACACACACACACACACACACACATATATATATATATATGAATGAACGAACCTACCGGGCAATACTTCTCATGGTGCGCATATACTTAGCTGGTATATCAGCAGGATCGTAAGACAATTTTCACATTTTTATAGGCGGCTGGCGGGAAGGGCCACTCAGCGCCATCATGCTGCCTATAGCCACGAAGAAAAAAGTTATGGGAAAGAAACCGATGTATTGTAATCGCTTCGATGGAGCCATTTAGAAGGGAACTTGGGCTGTTATGATTTAGATATCACTAGTGCAATCAGTTTTTCCGTTATTGCATTTCTAAGGGACAAGACTTCACCTAGCCTCGTCTAACCTTGGCTAACTTAACCTAACCCAGCAGGCTCATCCACTTATTGCGATCAAATGCGTCTCCTGGAAAAGCATTAATAAATAACACGTAGGCTACAAGGCATAGCATACGAGTCTGAAGACCAAAGTTCTCACAGAAAACAACAAATGAACGCCTTAGTCTCAAAAGCAAATTCGTTAATCTTAATATAAGAGTAGTAAGATGTGTTTTTTCTTAAATTACGTAACGTAGTACTCGCCCGCATCTTTCACGAATGCGCCCTACGCTTTTCATTTCCTCTCCCTTTGTCTTGTTTTCGTCTCGGGGCCTATGCTAGAGAAGGATATCTGACTCTTACTGATATCTGCACCTTAAAATAAACACAATGACTCACTCACACAGACATACGAGACGTAGGATTAAGACCCGACACTACTATACACACCTGTCTCCTTCACTACAAAGTCTAACAAATGCCCAGCGAATAATGGTTAAACTAATACATTAACACCTAAAATATCTTGGTTGTCTCTCTAAATAACTCCAAAACTTAAATCACAGATACAACACAATTAGGATAATATTTAACCAAACACTGTTATCGTTCACGAAAGTGCTATCAGGATTAGACCTTTGATTCGCATGATTCAGAAAGGGCCCAAATACTCAGTCGTGCCATGGGTCCGTTATCCTGGACTCTCTCCTTACGGAAGATCAGAGTCCAGCCGGGTGCCTGGTCCGCCATGTGAGTCTAGCGTGGTGTTTTTCAGAGCTGCTTCTGAGGTGACGTTCAAAAGGTCAAGACAACGCCTCTAGTCACACTACCTCTCCGTGACAAAACTTACCAAGTATCTGAGGACGTCGTCTATTTCCCATAACTGTAACCCCTTTCATTCCTCTTACTGTACCTCCGTTCATATTCTCTTTCTTTCATCTTACTTTCCACACTCTCCTGACAGCTGTTTCGTATTGCAACTAAGAGGTTTTCCTCCAGTTACACCCTGAAGGCCTTTCTACTTTCGATTTCCTTCTCAGCGCTGAATGACGTCAAAGGTCCCAGGACTTGGCCTTTGGCCTAAATTTTATATTCCATTATATATATATATATATATATATATATATATATATATATATATATATATATATATATATATATATATATATCCTATAAGTAAACGACCCCAATGTGGAATACGTTAGCCCCGCCATTCTTTACTGATTAAAGGCGAAATAATATTAAGAAAAATATTTCGCGTTAAAAAGATTTTTTTTTTTTTACATAACACAAAGTTCAGTAACGAACGACACCGCTAAAAATATCGGTGGCTATCGAACGCGAATTAATTGCCTCAGATAACGTCTCCTAGCTGAAGAATCTTTCGAATTATTCTCGAGGTCACTTTTCCCAAAGGTCGTGACATTTGGGACAAACGCCAGAGGTGTTAACTTACTCGTTACGTAACTGCGACCTTGACGTTGACCTTGGTTTCGATGGTTTCACTTGAACATTGGGAGAAGGATTGTTAATCGTAATCTTCATTTTCATAATCGTATCTACCCAATAGTGCGGGTATTGCCTTTATTCTCGTCAGTGTTGCTAAGCGACAGTGACTGAAAGTTCCTAATACATTTCTCCACAATGGTTGCTCAAACTACACTCGACTACCGACTAGTTGCACGATTCGCTGCGTACGTCGACAGAAACAAAATATGAATACATATTTGAGCCTTAAAGTCATTTTGCCCAAACAGGAATCAATTGCGGGCATAGAACTTTGGATAAAACTGACGCCTATACTATCGCGCCCCCCTGGTTTGGTAACAGTTTACGTGCAAAATGGGCGCCGTGTTTAGTACCAGCCCCTTGGGAATGAACGTAAAAAGATAAACAAAAGACTGTAAATATCATAAACACGAACAAAAACATAAACATAAGCAAAAACATACGCAAAGGGCGGTAAATATTACTGTCGTCGATTGTCGGGAACCAGAACTTTGCCTCTGAGCATTGATAGGCCTGCGTTCAGAAGGTTCTAAACCACGATAAAAGCGGAGGCGATGCGTCAAGTCAATGACGCTGCCTTGAAAATGGATATTTACCATCACAGAAACAAATTACAAACCTTAATAACTTAATGGAAGAGACTCAACTGACGTTTTGGAGATCGTATGCAAAACCGATAACACAGTCACAATGACAATATTTACGGACACACCTACCGCCCAATTCAGCCGAGCTCCTGAATGTTTTGCAATACAACACGAACAATATATGACTTTCGTGTCAATTCGTCTCTTGAAAATTTGAATGTATTTTACAGTTATGATAAGCTTTTGCTTGTTAGTTTTATAAATTTCTGAAGAAATTGTTTTTTGCCTAGCACTCTTTTGACTAAAACGATACTCTTTACATTATGATTCGTGACAGCTGTAAAATAAAAAAACACTTTTCATTGCATGTTTCCGCCATTTTTTTTCAATGAATTGCGAAGTCGCGATGTAAGAATAATAAAACATCAATCTTCCCATCTGAAAAAAAAAAGTCTTGTACTAAGGTCTCACTGTAAAACTTAGCCGTCAGGATCACTCGTTGGTATTACATTTACACAATTGGGTGTAGGTCTATAAACCTGCGGCCTACCTTCAGTCATGAGTTCCTTGGCCTAAATGGAAATTTCGTCCAGAGGCCGGTTTTCATTATTGAAGTTCTAACCCTAAACGAACCTCTTGAGGCAAAAAGAAAGAGAGAGAGAGAAAAAAAAAAATGAAAAAGTCGTCCTTTATCAAAACTCGGCGGTTCCATAGCTCTGATTTAATGTTCTTTCATTTTCTAGTAAGATTTTAAATGAGTATGATCGTCTACGTGTGTATTTTTAAGTGCAAATCTCATCCTTAATATTATTTTCAGCGTTGAATGACCTCAAAGGTCCCAGCGCCCGACCTTTAGCCAAAATTTTACGTTTCAATCTACTCCAATTAGATTGTAATGAGAAATGGCTTGAAAATTAAGAAGTACAAACCGTCGAGACGAGGAGAACCTCTACATAGAAACAAACAAAATATATGGAGATATTGCTCATAACAAACAAACACACAAAGACACAGGAAGTAATGAGTGTCAGAATTATACAGGAGCCCACTGCATCGCAGAATGTGAAAAACAACAGTAAGTGAATGTGTCTTTTCCCATCTCACGCTCCGTTCTGTTTCCGCATGCGTGCACTCTGCCCTTTGTAGACTAAATAGAATCTAAATCTAGACTCATGCCACCTTATTATTATTACTATTATTATTATTATTGCTGGAGATCTATCACAACCTGTAGTCATACATATGGCAAGGTGACCTAGCCAGTGTTCAAGAATGTGTATACAAGCACTTTATCGTGAAGTGTCTGAGCAAATATTATCCTTACATACGTGAAAATGCGCTGACGGGAATTTCCTGCAGTTGTTTATCTGCTCATTAAGGCAGTTTTCGCAATACTCACAGAGAGAGAGAGAGAGAGAGAGAGAGAGAGAGAGAGAGAGAGAGAGAGAGAGAGAGAGACCATCCGACCACACAATGCAACGCATTAGATCTCAGGAGGACGGGAAAGCCAAGGTTATAATGATTATTAGCTGTCGCTAAGTAACGCGTTCTGGGAAGTCAGCGGCTAACAAACAGGAGCCTCAAACTACGAACTAATTGACCTTCAAGATTCATCTCACGTGACATGGACATGATCGAGATATTTATCTGAGAGAATTCGGCGTGATACTCTCATACGATTGTTTCGCTTTTCAATATGGCGGCCGCTCATACACGTCGTTTTGCTGCACGGAAACACCAATGATGTGTCATCTAGGTAAATGTCACAATATGGCAACTCTTCAGGGATGTAGGCTTGATGGTGCAGTAACACACCAAATTATTATTATTATTAAATATATATATATATATATCTCTATATATATATGTGTGTGTGTGTACATTAAATGTATATGAGGAGAGAGAGGGGGAAGTGGGAAAGGATTTACAAATGAGGGGCCTCTTTGAGTCTATGCTGCTGAGTAAGAATGCGAAGCACAACTCGGTTTATTTAACACAAACTAGAACGAGAATTAAAACTTTCATCTAACTGGAAAATGGCAGTTTTCAGTGTGAATGTTAACTAAACTTCTGAGATCGTCTGCTGTTGCGAATGGATATTTGAAAAGACGTCACATTAAGAGTAGCTATGAGTCTAAAGCAGTTCAGGTGTAGCTTTAGTCTCATAAAGTGTTTTCTTGGCTAGATTAGAGCTCAGATGAGCTGTATATAACCACATATTATTACATTAATCAGTATTGCAGACAGTATCAGCCTCTTTACCGAAAGTATATTATTATTATGCAAGGAAGCTGATTAAACCCCCTTTTTTTGTAATCAGTCAACTTTTCACCCAGAATGCATCAACGTACCCGTACTCTGAGCTTGTGATGATAAAGGTTTGTAGTTACAGCATAGTGCGGTTATATAATATAGTTAAGTTCTTATTTTAACATAACACGGTTACATAATATTGCATAGCTGTTTTATGCTGTCTGTTTCTACGGAACAGCATCATCACAGATGCTGTCTGTTTCCACGGAACAGCATCATCACAGATGCTGTTTGTTTCCACGGAACAGCAGCATTGATGAAAATGACATCAGTCGTGCTTTGATGAAAGCACTATATCCACTCTTTACAAGCATTTGGAGAGAGAGAGAGAGAGAGAGAGAGAGAGAGAGAGAGAGAGAGAGAGAGAGAGCCTTGGAAACAAACACGCGGCTGACCAAGGGTCAGTGAGAATGGAGTGGCGCCTTAGACTGAAAGAGTTTCCAAATAGAACATTTCAGTTCGAGCTCACGATAAATTACAAGCTTTTTTTCATTGCACTGCTCCGTTAACTCAGCCCCTCACTTTGGCTGTTGTTCTTGGTCCAAGGAGTAAATTTGGCCTTGCCCTACAGCAGTACAGTATATATTGTATTTGGAAGATAGGAGACTGTGGCGGGTCGCAATGAAAGGAGGGAAATGGGAGTAGGGACATCCACCTCATTCCAGAATACTGCCTAAGAACTGGGGATCTGAAAATTTCTGTATTTACACACACACACACACACACACACACACACACACACACACACACACACACACACATATATATATATATATATATATATATATATATATATATATATATATATATATATATATATATAAATATAGATAGTGTTAATGATATTGTTTTTTACTGAGCTAAGAAGGGAGGGAATTGTTCCTTTAAAAGTAGATTTAAATTTCAAACGACGATTTTGCTGTGTATATATACACAGTAACAACACAACACCAGAAAAGATACTAATCATAAAAAATACCAGATATTCTGATGCAAGAACTCTGTCTTCTACGAAATATCTGACGACGACAGGGAACCTAGAAATACGGAAACTTAGTACGATGCGCGATGTACTTTGAGTCTATACTCGGCAATTATGCAAACTACGATTAAGCGAGGCAAAAAACATTTTATCGATTAGATGCAATTTTCCGAGGAGAGAAAACTCTAACCTTTACTTTATCAAGTTCTTTTACTGTTGAATAGAATAGAATCTAATCACATTTTTACAAAAGGACATACAACATACACAATTATGCTATATATTTTAACATATTTCAATCGTAAGAAATTTCCCCACTTGTCAATCGTCCGCAGCCATGTAGTATTGCCAATCGTACGATGTTAGCCTTATCTCTTCCTTAAGATCTGATAATTATACACGAGTCTGGTCGACTTATATATCAGGTGTTCACCTTTCTAGTTGTAGTCAGTTCTAGCGACTTAAGCCGACTACCTGAAGGAGAAGAGGTAAAGTAGCTTGTATTGTTTCATTTGCCACCGTCAGAAAAAAAAAAATTCTTCAATAATGTTCCGAATTATATATTGAAACTGGAGAGCACGGACGTCACCTAATAGCAAAAGGAATTGTTGTATCATCTCACTTTGTGAATTATATCGCGAAAGCATGAATATGAATGCTCACAGAAGTTAAATCATTCGAATATTACTTGCTCTTTGGTAATGCATATTTTTGAGGGAGTTTATGCGGTTTAAAAACTTAACATAGGTCTAATGTTGTAACTTTAGAGACTCGTTTGCTCTTTAAAATGTTCTCTTGAGAAACTTACCTTTTTATTCTGACCTCAAGTGAAATGGAGCGAGTTTATATAGAATTAATTTAGATGTAGACCCCTATTAATGTTTTGTTTTAGTTTAAACATTGCCACTGGAAGCTAACATTTGCTGTTAAAAAGTTCTTTTTCCCGCCACCATTACGCTATTGGCCTATAATTGTTATTGTGTTTTTTTCCTCCCCAAAATAATGTGCATCCCATTAGGTGATCAAATATTGCTGATGAATTATGATCCTTGTTTATGGGAACGCCAGATATCCAGTATCCACGAAACTGTCAGATGGAATATCAGTGGAAATCATGTGAATTATCCGATATCCCAGGATCGTTTAAAGCTTGCCTTACCCCCCCAAAAAGTAGACATTTCCCACGAAGATTCATGTTCCTAAAAGACTAAAAATATCACAAAGTCATTGCTTATGTCAATTAAATTATTTATGCACGAGGGCATCCATGACTGGAATAAACAGTACAATTTTGCCTTGGCGAATATCCGCTACACAAATCCGATTGATTTGGGCAAAGCTGAAGTATTTTGACTGTTGTCCTGGTAAGTTGGAGCTTGCCAGAAATATTGTTGGAGAAACTGAACTGAAATTCAACCATAACTAATGTTTTTGAATTGTTCCTGCTGTAGAAAATACAGAAGCTTAGATATGAGTACTTTTATGTGTTAGTTTGAGCGAAGTTTAAACTATTCTTCCCATGAGACCTGTTTATGGGACTAGGTCTTCATATAGGCTATCTATAAGACTTTTCCCCCCCTCCCTCCATGGCTACCACGAAATCAGTCATTCTCTTTTTCCTCCCTAGTACCAGTCGATGACCGAAATGGACAAGAAAGTGGGCGCAGCTTCCCAGGACTTCCTGGACAACAACCAGTACACCGTGAAGTCCATCCTGAGATACGAGCGCATCTTCGGCCACACTTGGGTCTCGACTGGAGGCGAAGCTACCACGAGGGTCAGTTCGAGTACCGGTTCATGTGCTTTCTTCGCAAGCACACGTGCTGAAAATCTATAGACTCTGTAAAGCTCAGATAGCCTATACATCAAATGGTTATAGAATATAGACCAAAAGAGTAGGTTTAGTTCAGCATCTGCGAAACTTGCTAGAGCTGGTGGTATTTAGGCTTCCTTTGTACGATGCATATACTTGCCAAGAGTTTTTTTCTAAGCATCTGTACTGAACACGTACGGCCCATGCAACATAGCAGACAGAGAACGTTATTGCTAAGCGATAAAGAACAGAACTTTTAAAGTTTACTTATCAGACGTTTGAAAATAGTTCGAGTGTTTGATAATGAGTTAATCGCATACCTAGTAAGTTAGGCCTATACCTTTACCCATGCGGTGCTGATAAGATTAGGCATTTGATATCGTATGCGTCAGATATTTATTCAAAGATTAGGCTTAATGTACTATTTTCGGGTTAAGAGACGTACCCTTTCGAAAGATTACAAGAAATAGATTTCTATAGGCTTATATGGTTTATAGGGTAACTAAATGCACTCATATAAATTCGATGAAGTCAAAAGTTGACTTAGTAAAACGAACCTTCTGCAACCTTATGGCAGGCCTTCGTCCAGGACCTCAACCTCCAGCCAGGAGACAGGATCTTGGACGTAGGATGCGGGACGGGAGGGTCAGCCTTCTTCATGGCCAGGTATTACGGAGCCCACGTCCATGGGGTCGACCTGTCCAAAAACATGATCGACATCGCCCTGGATAGACTGGCTCGGGAGGATGAACACATCCGGGACAAGGTGAGGACTTAGACCATTAAACCAAAAAGAGATTATTCCTGACTACCAGAATAACTACGCAAGATTGAAAACCAGCTGTTTAGTGATGATAGTGAAGTGGTTGGTGATGTTCTCTGGTTGTTTCAGGTTCGTTTCGAGGTGGCCGACATCACAAAAGTCCAGTACGACAACGAGAGCTATGACGTCATCTACAGTCGAGACACCATCCTGCACATCGCCGACAAGGAGAAGCTTTTTAAAACGCTCTACGTGAGTTGATGCCATTAACTACTGTTAATTCCTCCTCTATTATTATTATTATTATTATTATTATTATTATTATTATTATTAATGTATACATCTGAATTGTATAGAAATGAGTCAAAAGTACGAACATTTACACAATACGGGACACGCCTCCTTAGGTCCTAAGACCTGCAACGTCAGCGTAATTTGGTATTTTTTTAGAAATATATTGTCACCCTAACCCCCTCCCCAAATCATCTTCTTCCTACAGAGATGGCTGAAACCCGGAGGAACACTCTTCATCACAGACTACTGCAGAGGCGACCAAGAACATTCCCAAGAATTCTTGAAGTACGTCAAACAGAGAGGTGAGGAGCTTCAAAGATCTCGTGTTCAGAAGACTTAGGTGCATTGTTTCCTGCTTTTTACCATTATACCCTTTCATTACAGTCTCCTCTTACTTAGCTGTCCAACTTCTTTAGCTTTGGGTTGTTCAGTTTTCCATCATATTATGAAGAAACCTTTCATGATGGCAAGTCATATGAGAATCATTATTGGTCTATTATAAACTACACGATGACAAATTTATGTTCATCATGCCCTTTTGCACTCCTTCAGGCTACGATCTCAGGACTCCTAAGGACTACGGGAAAGTGATCGAGGGAGCAGGCTTCAAGGACGTGAAGGCATCCGATGCGACCAAGACCTTCGTCGAGTGCCTGAAGGCCGAACTCAAGTTCTTCGAGCCTACGAAAAAGGCCTTCATTAAGGTAGCGATTTTTTTTTTTTTTTGCAAGGGTAGGGAAGGGTGAGAGGCATTTAACTCGTGTATAGTGAGAGAGAGAGAGAGAGAGAGAGAGAGAGAGAGAGAGAGAGAGAGAGAGAGAGAGAGAGAGAGAGAGAGAGAGACAGACAGAGAATTTTTAAGTCGACACAGATAGCAGTTTTAATTTACTACAACTTAGATTTCGCCAGCCCTGCTCTACAGCAGCCCGTGAAGTCTTAATTGATAACACAGACAGTATTCCGACCGTTTATTCCCATTCCTTCCTCATATTCCCAAGCTCCTGTAATGTTCCGTCTATCTAACTCATCTGGAGGGTAGATTAGGCCTTTACAAAATTAAATTCATTTAAACAAAGATACCAAACTTACCTTGCAGGACTATAGCGAGGAAGACTACCAGTACATCGTAGACGGTTGGAAAGCCAAGGTGGTTCGCTGCTCCGGCGGGGACCAAGCGTGGGGCACGTTCTTTGCGAGAAAATAAACAGAAGAAGAAGAAAGATACCTCCTTCCACGTGACTTCTGAGTAACTTTTTTTTTCTTTCTTCCTTGTACTTAGATAAATTATGTAAATACTTTCACGCCAGTCTGATTCACGCTTTCCTATTTCCTCGTTAAGTAAGTTTGAATTCTCGCTTACTTCTCCACTCACCAGCAGGGAGGAAGTTCCGACCTGAAAACGGTTGACGAGCCTTTGGTTTCCATCTCCCACAAAACTTCTAACTAGAAATGCTTTTCCGTTGGAATGTGAGCTCTAGATGCTCAAGTGCCCCTAGAAAGCTCTTCCCCCACGAGTGCTCCCTAGATTTGTTCCCTGCTGTTCTAGAACTGCCCTTTTTCTTCTCCCAGAGCCCTACTTCTAGATATGCTCTACAGCTGATCTGAAATCATATCCCGACCTTTACCACTCCCTTCTCATCGCCGCTTGTTACAAAGTCTCTCTGATTAAGCCTCTGTTGGTTTTATTGGGCAATCCAAATGTTTTTAATAAACTACTAAGCACTGTTGTTGTTTCATTTAAATTAAAAAAACTAAGCTGACTGACTGAACTTGAAAAAGAAACTGTATTGTCCGTTTTTTTTTGTAAGGTTTAAGTAATTATGCATGTGACCCATAATTCTAGGTATTGTAAGACGAGATTTGGTCCTAGAAAGATTTTTTTTTTTTTAGCAATACTTAGAATCACTAAAGGACCAAGTATTCTTTTACAACACTCAAAAGGCACAAAAAAGTGTTATGCCAAGTTAATGATGTGTATAAGAATAGGACCATTCTGTTACAAAGCCAAGAGTGATATGAAGATGCGCCAGGGTTGGACTGGCCTTTTACCAGCGCGGGCTCTTGCTTCGTGAGCTGCCTTTATGTTCAAGAAGCAAGTAGCACTGAATAACTCTGAATATAAGCAATAGAGCAAGAGTACGCACACAAATACACATCGTGCCACTGACCATTTTATATAAACCCCAAAAATTGTTCAGATATGTTTTCCATTCTTTCCACATGGCCAGAACACTCTGATTCATCTTTCCTCTGAATAACCTTTTGTTTAGTACTTCAACATATCGCCATACTGTTCTCCCTTTCAGTTCCTTCTAAAGTTTCCCTTTACCCCTCTCACCCATTCCTGTGGAATCTTTCCCCAATTCAGACATACCTTACAGAACCTGGTCTGCCACTCAAGTACGTTACCACCAACTTAACGCCACCGCTAACGTTCAGTTATAACTGTGCAGTTATGACTGCGCAGGTAGAACTGAACGTTAGTGAGGTCAGTTTTGCCTGCACAGGCTGACTGTGCAGGCATAACAGAACATTGCGGCAGCCTTCACTGCAGCGTCTTGTGATCCCATCAACTCATGATGTCTTTCCATTCTTAAACGTCGTAACTCTCCTTCTTACATCATCAACAGTAACCTCCATAAGTATCCACAAACTTGTACTGAATCTTTCCTTTCACGCATCATTCAGTAAATCTTCAAAGTACTCACTCCATCGACCCAAGACCGCATTCACTTCGGAGAGCAACTCTCTGTTTGCAACTCTCCTTCTGAGATCAATTTGACAACAAATTCCTGCTTGCATAACAGTTCTTGTTCACCTTCTTCTCTTCCTTCTTTCATTATTTTCTATTCCTTTCTCACTTTCTCCTTGCCTACCGTATCTCCCTCCTGCACAGCCGCACAAGAAATCCTCTTATGTCATGCAACTGTACCTCACGTACTCCCTGGTTTTCGTCTCCTAAACCTTTCATTTCGTCATTCCACCATTGACTGCTTTTAGTCCCTCTGTTTAGCCACCTTCATCCAAAAACACTCTCTGAGGCCCATTATAGAATTTCACAAACTATTTACACAATCCTTCTGCTTGATGGGTCTTTTTAACATTAATGGCCGTATATGCCCTTTTCACTTTCTCCTCATCTAACTCACCTCTCTTAATTACATTTACAGTCATATTTTCACCTCTTTCTCTCCAACTTGGACCTACATCTCTCTTAGCTTTCTTTTCATCAATCAAATAATATTCAAGTATACCCCCAGCCTCTCCATTTCCTATCATTGCTTCCATCAACAAGCTCATCCATCTCCTCTGTATTAACACACAACTTATCAGTCTTTTCCTTGTTATTTTCACTTTTCATAGGTATACTTGTGAATTTTCTTCTTAGGAAACTAGACTTTCTCCATTCTCACATACTCTAGGAACTCTGTGTCTGCCAACAACACCATCTCTCGCTCTCTCGCCAACTTTTGCATTTACCTACCTAGCGCAACCACATTTCATATTTTCCAAGCCCATCCTGACAAAGATTCAGACTCTTCCTAAAAGATTCCCTTTTGCTCATTCTTCTCCTTACCTGACCTGCAAACACTCACTGTCGGACCTTTTTAAAAACTCCTAGACGGTTCTTGAACTGACACGTCTTTTCTCTTTCATGCGTCTTGAGAACCTCCCTGACAGCACGAGTGCTAAACCTTTCATAGTACGGCACCTTTCAGCTACCCTAGACACGATCGTCCAATATCCTTCCTATTTCTGCACACACTCTTCTTGGACCATGTTAAGATTAGCGAACCCACTCACAGCAGGGTTCGCTATTCTTTACAAGAAGATTACTGGGTTCGTTGTTCTTTACATGGGAATAATCGGGTTCGCTGTTCTAGACATGAACACTTCAGTACCAGACATTTGATCCCCCAGGGGGTAGTATTAAACAAGGTGAAATACATTTGACCCCTGGAGGCTAGTACTAAACACAGCAAAACGGTGTAGATGAATTACTGTTGCTCCGTGTTTAGTACTAGCCCTCATGTGGAACTGGAGTTCGGACCAGAAAGGGTTGACCATTCTTTACATGGGGATCACTGGGTTGGCTGTTCTTGACATGGAGATGTTGGGTTCTCTAATCTTGGCATGATCCCTGTTCTTTCACTTCTGTTTCACTGAGTGCCAAAACATCCATCATTTTCTCCTTGAACAATTCCACTATTGCACATTTTTTCTCTTCTGCACCACATCCACACACATCCACAACCCCAAGAGTTAGTATTTTATTCTTTTTCTTGTTTTTTGAAAACCATTCCAGGGTATAGAGGGCTGCAAGCCCAACAAACCCAGACTTTTGGTGGCTTCCGCACTGTGTGGTTGTGAGAATGCTACTATTTTCTTTGGGAGGAGTCCCACAAGAGTGTGAAGTACGGTAGCCATTGATCCCTGTGGGAGGCCTCATCCACTATTTATGGGGCATTTCCTATCACAAAGGGGTCCACAACTATTTACTTAACACTCCTCTGGCCACTGGGATCTCCAAACACTGCAAGTGCCCAGGTTGCACTGCCGACTAACACCATGGTAAGTAGACTGGCCTGACACTACAAGCGAGAAAGGCTCATCTGCCATTCAGTAGGCATTTCCTACACCAAGGGTTTCACAACCCCTGTAAGGTACTCCTTTGCACTGGAATGAGGTGTACTGATTATGGCAGCAGGGTGTGTTTAGTACCACATATTTTCACACACACACACACACACACACACACACACACACACACACACATATATATATATATATATATATATATATATATATATATATATATATATATATATATATATATATATATACATATGTCACAAAGCAATGGTCATCCATTCTGAAAATACGCAACGTACAAAGAAAATATCGTTTGTCAAAACTGTTTCTCGAAGAAGCGATCACACAAGACAAAAAATAACGCAAATTCCTCTACGGCAAAATATTGGACTATGATCCTTGATTGCGAAAGTTTGGATAAAGTTGTTTCAAAAGAGAGAGAGAGAGAGAGAGAGAGAGAGAGAGAGAGAGAGAGAGAGAGAGAGACTATCAACAAACTTGGCGTTTTCTTCCCCCGGATCAGTATTGACGAAGTGCTGTATCGAGTATCGACATCTGTGTGTGTGTGTGTTTGTGTGGGTGTATGTGTACGTATGTGTGTGTGTGTGTGTGCGTGCGCATGTATGCCTTTCCCCAGTAGGCCGATGAAGGTCAACCATCAACTCGATCGGCGGGACGTTCCACCTAGACCGTCAGAACACTCTCTCCTATGCTTTGCTGTTGACGTATAGACAACACGGTCGACACTAAGTGGCGGTGTTAGTTAGTTAGTTAGTTCACTAACTCACTAAATAAATAAAGTAAGGGTTCTCCCCCCGCTTTCTATCTCTCTCACTCTTTTTACAGCTGGACGGAAGGAAGGAGCAGCAAACGTTATTAGCTAACTCTCTCTCTCTCTCTCTCTGTTCGTGACGTATTTTGGAAGTCGATAAAACAAATGAAGTAAAACTACATTTTGGAGTCTCCCCCTTTTTTTGTTGTAGAATTCATTGCATGCATGACTCTTTAATCAATTTATTGGATGTTACTTGTAAATGAAGTTTCACTCTCTCTCTCTGCATACTCACGCACACGCAAGTGTGTGTGTGTGTGTGTGTATATATATATATATATATATATATATATAATACATAGCATCCAGATTATTTTATCTTAAGTGATAACAAACATTAACTTTACCTGAGAGCACTGTACAACTTCGTCAATTATTTTTTAAAAGAATAATTATAAACAAACCAGTATCTCAGTTGGTTTTCAATGAGGCATTAAGACAAACCAAATGAAACACGTCAAGGAAGCCTACATAGATATATATATATATATATATATATATATATATATATATATATATATATATATATATATATATATATATAATATACCATAGTGTTTCAGTAACTACAACAGTTCGCTTGGCAACTGGCCTGGTACTACTACTACAACATCGTGTGCCGCCTCACTTTGCGTGGAGTGTGCGCTTCACACGCGACAAGTGCAACTGGTTAGTGGTGACGGCTATAACTTCAGTGATTTTTTTGATTGAGAAGTGAGTTTTACACGTCGATTTTGGCAATCTCTGGGTCATACTTCCGTTTCGTGTGATCCACCCTCTTCAGGCTGAGTAGGTAACCGCCGATATGGGGGGAAAGAGTGATACATTTTGCCTTTTATTCAAAAGCAAAATGCTTGCGGTGCTCTGAGCCAAGGTTGCAGCCCAGGAACGAGGATTGTCCGTGTTGAACAGGTTTGATGACTGCCATGAACACCGAGATATTTTTTTCGTTACCATCACCGTTATACCTTGTTGAGGTAACCTGTAGTATGGAGGTACATACATGCTTGGAAGTGACATCGTCTATGTTCTTTCTTTGGTGCTTATTAGGAAAATGGCCCGTCTTGGGAATGTAACGGCCGCAAGGGTAGACTTCAAATTTACCCAGACAAAAAAATAAGAAAGTTATCGCTCTCTGCAGTTATTTTTGTTTTCTTTGTGTGAAGATAATGTAACCGGCGGATAAGATATAAGGTAACCGGGGGCTCGATCAGCCACGTAAAACTGCTCGATACTCGATAGTCATAAAAAATTCAAGTCGACACCGTGCAAATCACTAGGTGTCGAAGAAGAAGTGAAGAACGGACAGCGTTTGCGAAGCTTTCCAACTGCTGTTCCTCTGCAACCGAGAAAAGGATCGGGAGACATGGCGGGCAGGAAATAGCTGTTTATCCTGCACATTTATCAGTGGTGTAAAGTGTAAATAGGAAGTCGAAAGACACTTCAACGCTCACCTCAGTAGCCCTGAAGTCCTTGTAACAGAATAACGACAGCTTTCCTTTAGCGTCAAATATAACTTACATCTTTGTAGAATTGATCGTGAAAGTTTTTATTTTTAAATTTTTTTCTAACCTCTCAGCCATTTTATTCGCTTACCTTTCTCTTATGATAAAGTTAATCCATGAATTTGGGGAGATTTGAAGTTTACTGACAGAAGACTGGAAGATATGACACGACTTTTTCCTCCTTTCTGATCGGTTGTTATGGATGAAATTAGCCGTCATGGGCCGCGATCTGAGATAAATGCCATCAGAATAGTGATTCCTGTTTCACACACACACACACACACACACACACACACGTAAAAAGGCAAGTAGAATTTCTGCGTACACGTCAGCTTATTCGGGTGCCATCAGGTCTCAAAGAACCTGTGATCTGTAACTGACAACGAATGGAATTTGAGAGTAACAAATGACCTGTAGCTTATGAAGTGACGCTTCAGGACGACGCAAGACAAGCATCCGGTTTCCGTTGGTTCGCGGGCATGTGTCGGACAGACATTTTGCCTTGAGAAACACGTGTTCAGCGCGGGGGGGGGATGTTCATTGTTTTTTAACGTTTTGTCTCCAGCCCAGTGGCGTAGCTGGCATTCCCTCAGTGGGGTGGCCTAGGTGGGGGCTAAGATATTTTTTTGGGGGGCCAAAGAAAATTACAAAAAACTAATGTGCCAATTCTGTAATTAGTAAAAGATACTATTTTCGAAGGTATATATCCATGTGATCGAAGGATAATAATAGTATTGGTAATTAGTAAACCTGCATTTGAAATTGATAGAGCTCAATTTTCAATTAATTGTCAACTCTTACTATATGCAAATGTATCAAATACTGTAATGTAAATTTCCTCACAACCTTATATTCAACACTAACCTCATTTCTGTGATCAAGTTTTAATTTTCAACCACAGTATAATATCCTTGTCATGTAAATATTTATCTTAAAAAGTGTATATCATCAATGACTACTTTCAGTCACTTCATACATAAGTTGATAACATTTAGTTGGATCAAAATATCATGAACAAACATGTCATTTGTGTTAGAATCCTATAACTATAAGTCTGCTTTTGACCACCAAAGAGTTGAAGTTTAGCCACAAAGGGAATTTCAACGCGGGGGCGGGGGGGGCGGTGCCCCCAGCATCTGACTAGGGGACCCGGGCCTCCCCATATAGGGACGCCACTGCTCCAGCCTCCCTCAACAAAGAGGTCTGTGGGCTTTGGGCTTTTTCAAATCAGGTGACTTTTGAATGCCATACGCTGCTGACATTGTTCCTACTAGACTATTTGATCCTTCCAGTGTACTGTACAAAACTTGTTCATCTCCAGGCATTTTATCAGTTATATATACAAAAAAATCGTGGTTTCCATCTTCTAAGTTTCTTTATTCCTGTCATGTGAATCAAATGATCCTCTTCATATCTTTTATCCATGCCTGTTTTAAATGTTCCACTCAGCTTCATCTTTCTATTGACCTATACTTCCTTTTGACATGATTTTTTCTCATTTTCTTTTCACTTATGGATATTCCATCAATAATTGTTTGGTCTAGACTAAAACCAATGCCACTTCCTGATTGCCTGGCTTTGTCAGCCTCACCGGATCTGTTGTTACAGGTATTCTCTCTTAACTCTTATTGCAAGTCTTCAAACCTCCCTGTCCATGTGTGATTACCCAGCATGCTGTACTTTGTGTTCGTCATCTCCTCCCTGAAATTTGTGTACATACACCTTTTGCTTTGGTCTGTTCTTTGTACCTCATGACTCATCCAGTACCCAAGGCTGCCTTCCTGTTACCCTGCGTCGTAACGCTGCTTTTCTAAAGGCCTGTTCACGCTGGGAAACGTTGTTTGGAAGCAAAGTTTGCAAACAATGCTTCCTGTCCAGACCCCAGTTGTCGTCAGGAATCTCAGGATGCCTGCTGGTGCAGTAGCCTCTGTGTTTTACTTGGAGAAAGAAGAAGAAGAAGTTGGGGAGGAAGTTCGTAGAAAGGGGAGCGTGTCATGCTGACTCGCTTCTGGCGGAATTGAGAGTAGATGGAAAGGGTTTTAACGATTTCGTTCGAATGTGTACATATGTATTTGCACATACCGGTGTGTTTATGTGTATGTAGATGTACAAGTATACATATATATAAGTACGCATGTATAAGTGTCTATATGTGTTTATATATATGTATGTATATTTATGTATACATACATATATATATATATATATATATATACATATATATATATATATATATATATATATATATATACACATATATATATACACATACATATATATATATATATATATATAAACCATGTATATATACATACACGGAAACACTAAATGTTTTCCATTCTGGGTGGGAAACAAATATACGGTAAAAAGTGTTTCCAAACAGTTTCCAAACTGTTTGCAAACTTTGTTTCCAAACAATGTTTCCTAGCGTGGACAGGCCTTAACAGATTAATATACATTCTTCAAGTTAAACCAGTCACTGATTGTCCGGTTCCCCTCAGATATGGTTCCTATAACTTCAAATCTATCGTGAGTAGATGCCAGCATCCCAACGTTGTACTGGGTGCTTTTATTTGCAGCGCAAAAACTAATAAATTACATCTCATTCTCGTGTGCAATCTCTCCCAGCCTTTCTGATCCATTACAACCTCGATACCTTCATTGTTCCCGCAAACTTTTACATTCATACCACCAGCAACAGTTATCATGCTTCTTTGTGGCATTTCGTGCACACCATTCATCCCTCATTCTTTCAGCAAGTTTATTCTTTGGTACATATCACCATAACACCCACGTTGCACTGTTTTGACTTATGTCTTTCCAAGAAGTAATCTACTGCGCATTTCCTTCAAGTCAGTCGTTGACTTTCGAAAATTTGGTGATAAGATCATGCCTACTCCCTCTCTCCCAGTTCTGTCTCCCATTCCTTTGTACCGTGTTTCACAAAGAGCTCTTGAATTCGTTTTTTTGTCTGTTCCTGGATCCTAATTTGACTCGGGGTTCTTGGGTTCCAGTTTCTTATTTGCCATTCATCTTTTGAATTTATAAACCAAGAGATTCGGCGCTACTTCGGCTTGTTATCTACGCATCACCTCCGAGGTGCTAGTGCTAAACATGGCAGAAGTTCAATGGGACTCCGTGTTTAGCACTAGCCCCTCTGGGATCAAAGTATTATAAACGAGTACACCCATTTCTAAATTGTGTGGTCGACAAATTATATTAATAAATTAAATGGTATCATTGAGCCAGGGGCTAGTACTAAACACGGCGTCCCATCGAGCTTCCGCCATGCTTAGTACTAGCATCTGAGAGGTGATGAGTAGATAACAAGCCGGAGTAGCACCAGAGATTCTTAGCAACCCCATACGCCCAGAGTTGGAAGGTATTTCTAAATTGTGGCAGAATCCACGGAGTATTCGGTGGCTAAATACACTCAAGAATAACCATGCAGTTCCTTGTAGTGCGCAGTTCCAAACTGAATACACTCATATGACATTTATATAGTTCTTTGTGTGGGAGAAGAGAGCAAAGTTAACCTAACTCAGAACTGCGTCTTCCCTCACAAAATGCATTCAGACTTGACATACAAGTTTGCATGTAGCATATACCAGTTGAAGTTGGGAATTCTGTGCAACTCTGACTTTTGCATATTTTGCAGGCAACGGCTGGGGAGCCGACATAACGCCGAGGCAAAGGATGTCAGCAGGAGAGACAGTAAGTAGATATCTGTATAAATCAAGTGAATAACCATCAGTTGGGTTTTACGATAAGTGATTTCTTTAGGAACATACAAAATTGGTTTAAGTGTAAACTATAAACAGTCTGCCATAATGCTTGTCAATTTATTTTAACATTCAATGAGAGACAAAAAAAGAAAATCTTTCCTAGATAGTGACCCCCAAGGGAAAAATTTTTAACCTGGTATGTATCCACCTTTGCGGCATGTTTAGTACAAGCCCGTTGGGGATTATGCAGAAACATAAAAAAAAGACTAAATATCATAAAGATAATGACCCCCAAGAAATGATAGTCCTAGATAACAACCCCGAAAACGCCTTGTGGTCACCATCTAGGAAAGATAAAAAAAAGTCGACCTTGATCTATCACTCGTACTGTGCTCAGTTTTCTCTCTCACGCCTTAAGTCATAGTTCCTGTCTTGTTGAGACTTTAGTTTCCGTCACTGCCATCTTTTTATGAAGATGACCCAATTTAGTTTGCATTCTCATGATTACTCAAAGTGTGATCTCGTATAGCTCATACATCTTCACTTATATTTGAATAGAACAGTAGCCTACAGTGACTTTCCCTTTGTGGAATTCATTTATCCTCATCTTTTCCTCTTAGACGAACATCAATATTTCACCAAATTTTTTATACTGGAAGTAACCGAAAAACTTCTTTCTTAAGATTATTAAAGTAAAGTGTTACTCTTAGCTATCTGCCTCCGCCATCATTTTCATTTTTTGATCCATAGGTCATGGATTAGAAAAGGGAATTATATGGGTAATCCCATCTTGTTGGTGTTTGCTGTTGAAAATTTTTAAGTTTTTGTCCTATTTTCTTTTCATCAGAACCCACTTATTCAAGAAGCTTACAACGATGGAATAATCAGATACAGTAATCAAACATTGAACTATGAATGCGTATTGTGCAACAAATCAATGACAGGGGATGCTCCACTTGCCCAGCACTTAGAGTCCAAGAAGCATGACGAGGCCGCCTTCAGGTATGCTATTAGTCACATAAGAAGCTGTCCCAAGTCGCTAAAGAAGTTTTTCACTCCTGAGATCAAGAGAGCAGTTGAAGAGGGGACCATAGAAGTGTCACAGTCACCAGAAGGATTTTATGGTATCTGCTGTAAAGCATGCAGCAAGGACTTGAATGGATATGCCCCTCTCACTCAACACCTAGTGGGAGCTGACCACAGAAAGCAACTCCAAGGAGCTCAGCTTAGGATACCCTCCTTTGTGACTGGTGCAAACAACAACAGGTTGGAGGAAGCCAGATCCGTGACGAGTCCTTTAGTAGCTCCTGGGTCTGAGAGTTTTGTTAAACTACCACCCCGACGATTAACCCCAACATGTACTAGCACAATACCTAGTACCCAAACGACCCCGATTCCAACCCTTACTTTTAGAAATGACCAGAAACATGTACCGAATGGAACTTCACTATTAGAGCCATCTTATCCGAGGCTTCCAGAGCCAGTAGGATTGTACAGAAGCCAGCCCTCTCATAGAGAGACAAGCCCTAGCAGGTTTCCAACACCCCTGTCTCCTATTCAGCCAATAAGTCTCTCCACGTCTGCAATAAACAGCCTCCCCAAGATTTCCGGAAGTAGAGAAGCTACCTCTTCATCACCTTCGACAAGACCTTCACTGCCTCTCATTAATTCAGGAGCGCATTACCTGGATCCGGTAAGGAAACCCTACAACTTTTAAACTTTGCTTGAATAAAAGGGCTTCAAAAGACCAATAGTTTATTCAGCAGATTTCCTCTTAGAAATCATCTCTTTTGCTTTAATTTTCTTTCTGTTATGGTTCTGATTAGAAATAAAAATAATATTTATAACTGTTACAACAAATTTACTACGAAGTGAAATGCTCATGCTAATATTTTTTATAGACAAGGATATAAAAATTGGAGGATAATTCCAGACTGTAGAATCTTAGAATGCTAGCATTGGGAAGAATTGTCAAAGAACTGTATCCATTCCAGTGACAGACAATCTTGGAAATTCATCAGGTTACCATTTAGTCTTACCTTGGACATTGGTATTAATCTTTTGTCTTGGAATTGTGACCACTTACAACCTTTAGATGCAAGTGATAACTGCTTTGACCTCTCCAGCTAGTGACCTGTTACGCTTATTTCTACAGTAGCTTAAGCCTTTGAAACTACTCAGTGCTCACCTTATCCCTAATCCTCAGTATCCATTAATGGTCATATATCTTCTTCACCCCCACCACTGTCCCTAACGCTTCTTCTCCAGCGAGTTCTGTTGAGAGCATCTTTGTCCACTAGTCCCTTCTCAAAATCTTCCCTCACTTTATGAAGCCATTTAATCCTTTGCCTCCCTTTTGACCATCTACCCCACAAGTCCTTTTTTTTCACAAGAATTTCCAAGGCTCTTGGCATGATTTGGCATAGGGACCCAGTAGCAAACTAGCTGCTCGGGGCACCACTCTTCTCTGCAAACTCTCATCGCGCACTTCTGTGTCCGGTCTATTTCTGATGTAATTGATGGCATTGTGTTTGTCCCTTTGTAATAAAGTCACTCAGTAAATCTATTCCCTACCTTTTTCCATTTTCTTTTTTTATCACAAATCATTGTCCGTTTCTCTCGTTCATTTTCGGATGACCATTTTCCGTTATGGTGTCAGATTGCTTTTGAGGGAAATTTAGAAATTTTTGGTGACTGAAGCAGAACAAACTTGGTTCATTGCTTTGCTTCATTGCTGATTTCCTTCCTGTCTGTATCTCACACTCCTCTCCCTTCAAAATATTGACAGAGGTACAGCATATGCAGTAAAATCCATCATATTTTCAGTTTTTGGGGTGCACAGAACTTCATTATGTCAAGGAAAACTCACATCATCATGGTTGTAAACTAATACTTGTGAATTACAGGGTGTTTCGAAATTAGAGCCCCCCCCCCACCTCTACAGCATAAACTAAAATTGATATGGACAAAAACAAAAGTAAATCAGAACAGGTATTTATTTAAGTTTCTCTCTGAGTATTTAATATTTTGTGTGGCCTCCATCTGCCTGTACCACAGCCTGCATTCTTGGGGGGTATGATTTCAGCAAATCACAAAAAAGCTGAGACTCAAACTCCATTCCCTGAGCACTTCGGTCACCTCTCTTCGCAGGTCGTCAAGGCTTGGTATGCCATCATAGTTCACTGTGCGCACTTCAACACAATCCTTTAAGATACTGCCAATGTTTTCACACACATGAAAGTCAGCTACCTGGAAATTCACTTGATGAGAAGAAATCAGTACCACTGTTTTGAAGCAGCTCCTATGTCTGAAGAGCCTTGAAACATGGTGCCTTATCGTGCAAAAATGTGACTTCTTCAACAGATAACACATTTTCGGGATCTTTGAGGAAAGGAAATACTCCACCAGTAAGCACAGTTTCTCTGAAGTATTCAACATTCCATGACTGTCCTTTTTCTTTGATGATCCACATTAACTGTTTGGCTGTGAAACAAAGAAAAATTCCCAAACATTCAGGAAATTTCACAGCTTGGCAATAGCGCACATCATCACTAATATCATCCAACTTTGCAGCCCAAATGATGTCATTTTTTTATGATTTGGCTTCCTGACTGTGTAAATGAAGAATTCATCTGATGCGGCAACATGGAGAAAGTCAGCTTCATCCCAGTCTTTAAGAAATGAACCACAAAACCATGCACGGTCTTCTCTCTGTTGCCGAGTGATGTTGGGCTTGCTGATAACATGAAATGGTTTGATACCAGATTTTTTCAGCTCACGATATACAGCACTATAACTTCTCTTCTTTCCCCTTTTTATTTCTAGTTCAAGCGCCAATCTAAGTAAAGATTTTCTTGGTCTACCCACTGCCTCAGCTATAATGTCTTTTGACTCCTGAGAAAGGACTTCAGGCCTTCCAAGATTCTCACTCTTTTTGCGATGACAGTCTTATGGATTTTTGTTCCAGTTTATTTTAACAAAGGATTAATCTCTTTTAATGTATTTAGCTATCAAGGAACGTGAAATGAAGGATGCGCCAGCATCCCTGGCCTCTCTGAAGGTTATAGCCCGGATTTGGTCAATCCATGTGATTTCCTCCGAGTTGTTAGCCATGGCTGTCTCTAACTCCGTCATTCAGTCTGAAAATACAAGAAATGTAAAATGAAAAATAGCTCAATAGAAACTTAAAATAATGTATTTGGAGATAGACTATAGCAGAAAACTTCATAACTTTCCATTTGTTCTGTGGAGGGGGGTGCTCTAATTTCGAAACACCTGGTATATTCTCTTTTCATAAAAACATTGTCCTCCATTCTTTCCACATGACCAAAGCATCCCAAAACATTCTTTTCCATCCTTTTACCCTTTTACCCCGAATAACCTTTTTACTGTGTCTATACATATTCATATTTCTTACTCTTTCAGTGTTTATCATGCCTTAATATCCTCCTTCCATAAATAATTAATCTCAACAGCTAGAACCTTCTTTCTTTCATGGGCACTTCTTTTCCATAAAAGAGAGTTAGCTCAACATTCCCTTCGTACATTCCCACCTTGCCCTCCAGAGACAATTCGAGTCTCTTCCCAACCTTTTGTACTTACCATACTTTTTTTGCAATTCATCTCTTATCTGTATTGAACTGTAAGCATCTTGCCGTTGCTCAACAGTCTGAAACTATTTGAGACCTAAGTTGATTCATATTGCACCCCTTCAGCAGAATAGTGTTGTTTTTCAAGCCGTTAATGACAACGTCTTGGTCTACAACTCTGAAACCCTGAGGTATACATGCAAAGTGTGCGGAATATCTTTCACCACGCAGCAGACGGAAGATCACCTGAAGCACAAGACCCACAGGGAAGCGAGTGCCAGGCTTGTCGTATCCCAGCTGGGTCGAGGCCCTCCATCTCTGCTGGAGCTCCTGCCTCAGAATATCATAGAAGCTGCAGCTGCCTCCACCATTACTATCACAGAAGACAGTGCCTTCAAGTGCGTCTTCTGTGATACCTTAAGCAATGGAGTTATTCCTCTCAAGCAACATTTGGAGAGCAGGGAGCATCTCAAGAAACATGGTGTCAGTTCAGGGCAGCCTACTTTTCCTCACCTGAGCAATGCTTACGCTCGAAGTACAGAATGCTCTTCTTCAGTCCGGGAGCCACCTGGAAATTCGCACGCTGGAGATGATGTCGACTTTGACGTAAGTAGTTTGAAAGTAGTTACAGTAGTACACACAAGGGTACAACACTTTAGGTACCTTTTCCTCTTTTCTTGTAGCACTCACACTTAACTTACCTTATACTAAAAATCAAATACAGGGACGAGGTGTGTACTTAACCTCCGTCATAGTTTAACTGACGAGATTGCCCTATTCTGTTATAAAGTTCCTTCTGATCACTGTTCTCTGTTGCAGTGCTCCCCCGCCCCCAACAAAAAAAAAACCAAGACTGTAATTTTCACTTACGTTCGAGATTCTTTTGTAAAGCATATGATAATTTTGTGCCTAAGTTTAGTTTTCAGAAACGAAGTTGATAAAGTATGAGTGAAGTTTTCTGTATTCATGAGTCATGTTGATAACAGTTTTCTCAGAGATTTTATGAAATTATTTTTTCAAGATATTTCGAGGTTGCCCCAAGTCGGTCAGTGGCATCGCAGGGAGGAGGCCAAAATGTGGAGGCTGAAGTCACTTCGTGTATGACCAAGGTACGAGGTAGAGAGAATCAACACCAAAAACAGCAGACCGATAGAAGGCAGCATCTCTCCCGACTGTCATCATCGCACATAGAAAGAAGAAAACCCCGAGCTTCGTTTGGAGAGAAATTAATTTTAGCGGGTGCTGTTAGAAGGAGCGACATCTTTTAGAGAGGTAGGAAGTGTAAACAAAACCTCCACAAGACAGTGTGATTAAAACACTTACTAAAAGAAAATATCAAATTCATTCACTTTATTGAACGTAACTTGTGGAGGTTTTGTTTACACCCTTCTTCTCTCCCTGCCAGAAAGGCTCCCTCTGGTAGCACCCTCTAAAATTAATTCCTCTCCAAATAAAGGTCTGGGTTTCTTCTTTCTACAGGAAACGACGGAAGTCGTTAGATATGCTGCCTTCTGCTGGTCTGCTCTTCCTGGTGCTGATTCTTGCTACCTGGTACCTAGATCATCGTATAGTGGCTTTAACGGCCACTCGAACTTTCGATACTATTCCTTGCGATACCACTCGGCAGAAGTTCTGACCGGGTAGTCTGGAAACATCCTGAAAAAAAAAAAAGAGTGCAACCTCTCAGTTACTTGGCAGTGGAAATTTGGTTATGTCTAATAGCCTGCTAATAGACTAAGAGTTGTTGGTTCTACAACATTGAATGGCAATCTCACCGGGCGAGAATGATTCCATACGTCTAAATGATTTCCGCACCAAATATGGTCGCAGTATCACAGACTGACCTCAGAGTAGGTGATGTTCCTGAAAGAACTGTTTTTGGCAAGGAAATGCTGTCCCTGCAGGCCCTGACGGTCGCATTCGAAAGAGGCCTCGTTTTCTGCGTGGACAACAACTCATCCGAATATAAATGTCAAGTTTGCAGTGTGACTCTAAATGGTCTGAAAAATCTCCAGCAACACCTGGATGGCGCCAAACACAAGAAACAGGTAAGAAACCACAGTCAGCAAAACTCTTCTTTTGCACTATGGCTACTAAGGAAAAGTCTTCTCTTACCTTGGCATGCCTCACCAAGTCACTGGTTGATAATACGGTAATCTGGAATTGCTTGCAATGAATAACAATTGAAAACAAAAAGGTATTTTGATTTAGGAACACTAAGGTTGATTTATCATGGCTTCCGGACTCAGTTCAACATAAACGACTTATTTTGGACCAGTTGCAGAAAAACAGCTTCAGCCCCAGTGGTCAACCTCTCCACCCTTCTCAGAGCTCAGAGGATCCAAATACATCTAGAGAGGTAAGTATTAAGTCTCTCTCTCTCTCTCTCTCTCTCTCTCTCTCTCTCTCTCTCTCTCTCTCTCTCTCTCTCTCTCTCTCTCTCTCTCTCTCTCTCTATATATATATATATATATATATATATATACATACATATATATGGTCTCATCGATGGTTCCTCGATGATTACAGAGGCTGCTGCAAAGATGTTCTTTTGCAGAACAGTTTTTAATGAAAGTGAACTGCGATGTGGGCAGTGTTGTTATTATTGGGAGAAAATGCTAAAACCTGCATTGTTATTGAAATCACAGTTACCCTGTAACGTTAAAAAAGAAAAATCTGAAATGGTCTATCTAAAGGATTTTCTCCCACTGTCGATTTTATTGTCTTTTTTGTATAACGAGGAGCATTTCTTCTCGTCGACAGAGCACTGCACAAGTACAGCCGTATGAGGTGAACACGGAACCCAGAGGCTTTGTGTACGTCTTCAACTACAAGTTCACTGGAAAGAGGACTGACCCCAAGGAGAGGAAGGGTGCAGAGCAAGATACAGTTAACCTGGTGAAAACTTTCACGGACATGGGATATAAGGTCATCCCCTTAGAGGACATGACTGCCAAGGAAACGAGGGATTACATAGAAACAATCCGGCTGAGCCCAGAGCTGGAGAAAGTGGCTGCCTTAATCCTCTTCTTCTTGAGCCATGGAAATGAAGCTTACAGATTTTACGCCGAAGACGGGGAAATGCTCGACTTGCAACAGGACGTCTGGAGCAAACTGACGAACACTTCGTGTCCCTCCATGAAAAGCAAACCCAAGATAATCTTCGCGAACTTTTGTCGTGGCTTGGATTCGGAGATGAACGAATGTGATGCCGTGAAGGATGTCCCTAGGGACCTGGTTACTATTCACGCTGCCACAGAAGGAATAACTGCCCGTCGGAATCCTCGTTTTGGGACGCATTTCGTACAGGCACTCTGTGGGGCTTTAAGGCTCTACGCCCAAAAATATGATCTTAGGAAAATCTACGAAGAGCTTGATCCTATTTCTAAATCTCTTGGTGGAACGCAGCCGAAGTGGGAGGATAGTAGATTTAAAACTTTCTATTTTAATCCGGTGAACCCCATTTTGTCATAGAAGTGAATGAAACTGTGCCAGTGCTTTGTGTAAAGCAATTTTTTTCCTAAGAATCACAAATGACATATGCTACTGGAGTCCGAATTGCTAGTTTAATTTTTTAGTAGTTTTATTTTTATGTGCAACTAAATAAAATTAGTTACGGGAAACCCAAGCAGACGTACTATGCACTTGGAACTTTATATCGAAATAAAACGAACAGATACACTTTCCAGTGTAAAACCTTGGCAGACGTCCAACTCATCCTCAGAGAGTAGAACATATACAGAAATACTTTGAACAGCAGAACAATGAAATGTGACCGTTTGATACGCAGCATGATTATGTTTCCGAATCCTGAAAAAAGCGTGGTGTCCCCTCTTCAAATTCCATCTACTTTCTTGGTAGGAAGGGCCGCAATTCCATTTCGCCATTCCATTTCCACTTCGTAACCAGCCGGTCCCCTCTGCAAAGAAAAAAATTCCTATTCCACTTCAGTACTGAAATGCCTCCAATCTACTTCTCTGCATTAACATGTTTCCGTTCAGCTTGACGTCAAGAATAGCAATTTCACTTTCCAAGATGATTATCAAGATGTTCTCATTCCTTTTCACAACTTTAAATTATTCTCATACTGTGAGGTTAAACGCTAGTGTATGCTGATACATTTGACTTTGGTTTGGATGGATTTCATTAGCTGAAAATGACAAGATTCACTCTAAAATTGGTTCAAAGGAACAAGGCTTTATAAGTGAACACTTTCCAGCCTTTAGAACATAAGTTTTTCAAGTCTGTCTTGTACCTCTTTCCTAAAACAATGATTTACTGACTGTTATATAATTTTGATCTTTCCTACCGAGCTGTACAACACAAATAAAAGATATCATTGCTGCGAGAAGAAACTTGTTATCTACTGCTGCGCAAGTGCCTTAATTTTGATACATGTTGCTAGTTCTTGCTCTGAATGAGATCATCTGTATCCGAGACATATATTTCAGGGCAAGCATAAGACTACTGTTGATACCAAGGCAGTACTTGTATGTTTGTTAATAAAGAATCTTTAAAAATCTGACTATTCCTGACATCCTTAAAAACATTACTTAACGGTCTTTGCAGCGTCCCTTCGGCCCCTAGCTGCAACTGCTTTCATTCCTTTTACTGTCCTCCGTCCATACTCTCTTTCTTCCATCTTACTGTCCACCCTCTCCTAACAACTGATTCATAGTGCAACTGCGAGGTTCGCCTCCTGTTACACCTTTCAAACTTTTGCTGTCGATTTCCGTTTCAGCGCTGAATGGCCTTAGTTGCTCCAGTGCTTGGTATGTATGCCAAATTCTATTCTATAAATCTATAAATCAATTAAAAACCATGTGGACATTATGTCGAAGACGTTATGGACCACGATCCCTAGAAGTTGTGAATAGCACTTGTAAGGAAGTACAAAAAAAATGTAACAATTTTCTTAGTAACCCCGGTAAACACAGTATGGGTTAAGTGAAATGTGATTTGTAAAAAACAAACATATTTTAAAAACACTATAATCATTTCCAGTGTTTTTAAATATTTACATTAAAAAGAATAAAATAATAAATGATCCCTGGCCACTTATATAGAATATTAGGCTTAAGAACAAATCTGATTTACCGTCAATATTTAATAGCCTACATGATTGCAATGAGCGATCGCATAACAACCTTAACGTAGTGTGTATTGCCATTAAAAAAAACTATAAAAGTGACTTAGTTAACGGCCCATTACCATTCCTTCTAGGGAAGAATTATTAGCTAAATATTGCTTTCATATTGATGTTGGTCAGAGATTCAAATTTAGTGTGAGTATCAACTTTTGAAAATGAAAACTGGAAATTACCGAAATTCGTCCATAAGTAGACTTTCTGAGTTAATTATGGTAATAAAAACAATTATTAAGGGGACAATGATGTTTGTATATAATAAGGAAGCCTGTAGGAAATTTGACACGCGAATGTTGATCTACCAAGTTTTACCACATTAGTTAATCGGCCACATGTGAGCGCATGTAAATAAAAATAAGTTTCCACGGTACGCACTGCAATCGGCGTTGTAAGGACTAACAAAATGTGAGTTTAAATGTATAATTTTTAGGGATTAAAATGGAAAATTAATCATAAAAATCAATTTTAAATATTTTAAATTATATTTTAGGCTATGATTACCTTCACGTTCGTAATATGATCGAATTATAGATTATCTCGCGACGTAATACTACCCCCGCACGTTACGTCGTCTATGAGCACTCGGTAGAATACCCTCAGACAAGATGGAGGAAGACACAGCAGCCAGAGTGCAAGAAATCCTAAACAAGGCGACGGAAGAAATCAAGTCGGTGAAAGTCGACAAAGAAATAGAATTAGACATCGACGTCGGGAATCTCGCAGTGTCAGATCAGAATGCGGTCGACGAAAGGTTGTTAAGGTGAGTGAGCTGCTGCTGCTGCTGATGTCGACCCTCGACGTCGTCGTCGGGATTGATTTCTCCACAAACGACCGTCTTCCTTTTTCGATCCTTCTGCTGCCATTTCCGTTGTTTTGATACGTTTGCTCTTCCTGAATCAGCTGTTTTATTAAAGATATTTTGGGTAGAACTAAGTATTAGTTCCGCGTCGGGTATTACCTGGGAAGTTGACTTTTTCCAAGAAGGGATTGGCGTGGGAACCACAATAACCCAACGTACCCTAACATAACCTAACCCAACCTAGCAGGCCGTGTTACTTAGTCGGGGAGCTTCGCCCCCCGGACCTCTCAGTGAAGGAAACTCTACTCTTTACCAAAAGTTCCCCCATAGCCTAACACTGCAAAGGCATGATAGCAAATTATGGTAGAACTATAGGTTAGCTCCGCGTCGCCGACGGCACTATAACTTGACATTTTCTAAAGCTTTTTGGTTGCTAATTATGAATTTACCTTGCATTTTTGGCGCTCGAGTCTAATTAACCTGTAATTAACCCCCAAAGTCCATCCAACAAGGGGTTTCCATAAGCGATCTTCACAAGACAGAGTCACGTCTGTTTGAGCGGTTCATATCCCGTCCGGTAGGTAATAATTTGTTAACGTGGAGGGTACCCAACCCGCCCCCAGGCCACTACTAAACACGGGCGAAGTGGAAATTCCCATTTGTGGCGACAACAAACATGCAATCAGCCAGTATCAGAACCCTTAAAAGTTTAGAAAAAACCAGTTGAAAAGGTAAAAACAGGCGCGGAGCTAATATATAGATTTACCAAAATTATAATCAGTTCTTAGGTTAATTACAGGTTAATTACAGTCAACCAACAAAAAATAATGGTAAATTGTTGATAAGCAACCAATATACTATAGTTAAAGTCAATTTCCAAGGTAATACCCAATGTGGAGCTAGTAATTGCCTAATTCTAGCCTGCAGGTATTTCGGTATTTAGACTGAATGCACCCTTGCCTGAATGCACCAGACTGAATGCACCACCAGTCTAGTCTGAATGCACCACCAGTCTAGTCTGAATGCACCACCAGTCTAGTCTGAATGCACCAACATTGTAGTCTGAATGCACCAACATTGTAGTCCAATGCACCAACTGCCTAGTCTAAACAAACCAGACCAAATGCACCAACTGTAGCCCGAATGTATACATGCATCATAAAATTTTTTTATTCATGTTCATAAAAACAAACATCATATATAAAGTTTCTTAGTCTTCTTGATAATAAATACAAACATCTTACAAGAAAGTCCTCATTATTCTTTATTACTTAAGTGGTTTTAAAAATCACAAATAAAAATCGTAAATTATGAATAACATATAGCAGATGTAGTGTTTGTAGCCTAATATTCATGGGAGATCTACCAGTTACTGCATCTTCTCAGGTGCTCTCTGATGTAATAATGTCATGATTTTCGTATGCTTTCCACAGTTGCAAGTTTTTGCTGCTTAGAATGGGTCTTTTTACTCTGACCTACAAATCTTCTTTTGTTTGGTAAGCCTTACTTGAAAGAGGGAGGAAAGTGGTCTCCTCATAAAGTGTATTAATTGCAGGTAGAGATTCATTCTTTTTTAGTGGGAGTGTCGTGATTTAAACGATTGTGCCAACCTTCAGCTTCATTATTCATCCTGACTACTCTCTTATATGTTGACCAGGTAGGCGGTGGAGCGTGATTGGCTGTTTATCCATGTCTTTCTATGTAGTCGAGGAGTTTATGGAGCTTCTGTACCTGAGTAGTCTGAGCTTGAGGCATCTGTCTTTCAGATGGTTTGAAAGCATTATTGATATGGGAGGCTGGAAGGTTGGGGAGTGCCATCAAATCACGTATGTAATGGCGCTGAGGAAGTTGGTGAACATATGTGACCGTAGCCCATATTTTTAACTCTGTTGTACACAGCCTGTGCCCAGTGAAACCAACAACCAAACACAGGAACATCCGGTAGAAAACTTATGAAGAGCACTCCACAGAGCCCGTTCAAAATCTGCAACAATCTCTTCAACCATAAAGTTGGATGGGGAGAAGTTCAAGAATAGCGTCAGGATAGCTGTGTAATCGGCACTCTTTCGTTGTGACATAATTACAAATAAAGTGGGACTTGCTTTGTACAGTCACCACACTTGATGTAGCTGTGAATGCTGACAAGCTGTACACAAATGGCTCCCTAACAACTTTGAAAGTTCCATCAGTAGACAGATCTTGGACTTGCTCAAGAAGGAAAGCTGGGAGAGGGAGAAGCAAATATCAAGTGACGTTGACCATTATGGTGAATATCTCGTTGAAGAAAATCACTTGGGATATGAGAAATGGCAACAATCTCGAACTCCATATCATTTGGATGTTTTGGTCATAGCTGTTGTCGGCTCGGGTTGGCAGTTCTCTGTGAGTTGGATACTTTTGGCAGTTCTACATCACCAGTTGCAAGTGTAAGAGAGCATCTTTAACAATCTTCCCTGAGGATCTATAGATATTTTCCTTGGCTGCTGCCTTAACCATAGATATTGCTTGTACTCGAACTTGTGCCCCTAGGTTGCCTCCATGATTGTGTTCCTTGGGACCTTTGGTGAAGGTAGTACCTTGCTGACTAACACTAGCAAAACACCTGTTCTTCTTTGTGCGGTGCGCTGCAGATCCATGAAGTTGATACTGACGTTACCGCTTTTAACATGCTGGAATCCAGGCTATCTGTGAGAAGATCACCCTATTCTTGAACCTCCTCTTACTACATGGTAGGATGTTGGACTATCACCATAATGTCAGTGGGGTGGTTCAGTGGTGAGGATATCTCCACAGCATGACTGATCTCTTCCCACTGGTAGGTTGACATTGAAGAAAAAGCAATGAGTTTTGTTGTAGTGGACTCCTCTGAAGGGTCATCTGGTTGATGTTCCTCGTGGCGGTGTCATCAAGTTCTCTGACGGTTACATGTGACTGAAATTTCTGTCAGGCTGTCAGTGCTCATTTCTTGCACATTGTTGAGCAGAGCACCTATGGCAAACCCACCTAGGTAACCCCACTTCTCCCCTTGATCAGTTTCCCTATAGAATTCTCTTGTGATATCTGCAGCAAAAATACACAGTAAAATGAGTAAATTCATAGACTACTATATTTCCACTATGCCACCCACTGACGTGCCACTGAAATATCCAAAATTTCAGAAAAAAAATTCAAACAGTAAATAATGGATAAAGCAAGCCAAAAAAATGTCTCAACTGTACAGGCCCAAGAAAGGCTGAGTTTACAAACCAGAGTTGCAAGTTCTGTGCTGCCAGTCATTGCAGACATCACAGTGCAGGGCTTCTTGTCTTGGTCTTACATCTGCTTCACACACTACATGGAAACTCAATCCTGTCTTTAGACCTAGTGGTGTTCATGGCAGTGTAAATGGCCTGAAGATTTCTTAACAATAAGAAAAATGGTGTTGAAGTTTTGTGATGTCTGTTTGGAATGGACTGTACTACTAGTTTAATAAACTACCATGTAACAGCAATAGGCCTATTCATAATTAGCCACTAAACTATTTTAATTACCTTCAGTTGGTGCAGTGAGACCATTTTGGTTAGATGAAATCGGCAAACAGCTTGAAAATTGCCAGTCACTTTTTTTGGGGTTGCTCTTTTAGTGCCCTATACAATGACATGAACAACAGAGCCCCAACCAGACTGTACTACTAGTTTAATAAACTACCACGTAACAGGCAACTAGGCCTATTCATAATTAGCCTCTAAACTATCTTAATTACCTTCAGTTGGTGCATTGAGACCATAAAGCATGGTGCATTTAGACTGGGTGGTGCAGTCGGACCAAGATGTGGAGCATTGGAACCTTGTACATGGTGCATTAAGACCAGGGGTTGGTGCATTCAGGCAGTGGTGCATTAAGACAGTGGTGCATTCGGACTATAAACCGGTATTTCTACATAACAGCCCTGCACTAATTATTACCTTGGAAATTGATTTTTCCTATACTTTTTGTGTTGCTGAGGAGCCTGAAGGAGGTGGTGGTGTTTATTGTTGGTCAACTATTATTAACTTAGGCTAGGTACATCTCTACCCAACAGTGTTGGGGACCCTGTGGGAACTCCGGGTTTTGGGTGGGGAAATACACAGGGAGAAAACCGGACTGTCAAGTTTGTTCTATGGAACGGTTCCGCACATTCACAAATCCTTACTGTAAGGAGCCGAATGTTCAAGAAGGGGTAAAACTACTTTAGTTGCGTGGCCTTATTCCCGCCAGTCACTGACTGGGATAAGTTACGGCCTTTTTGGGGGGGTCCAAGGGGCAAATCCCCCCCTGTGCCAGGTCAGGACCTGGCGTTATTGGAAAGGTTATGTCTATTTCATGTATGAGGAACCTGTCCTGGTCGACGACTGGCAGGAATCAGCCGCGCAACTAGAGTAAAGTTTTACCGCTAAGGAAATCTATTATAAAAGGAACCATACTAACCTAAGGTACCCTAACCTAACCTAACTTAGTAGGCATTGTTACTTAGCTTGGGGGGGGCAGCTCCACCCCTCTGGTGAAGGAGACTCCACTTTTTACCAAAAGCTATCCTGTAACACTTCGCATATGCAGTAGCATTCCAGGATGGCCAGCATACAATAACATATCAGTTCTGAGGTTAATTATAGGTTAGTTACAGTTGACCAGCAAAAATTAACAGTAAAATCTTGATAAGCAACCAAAATACTATAGGAAGAGTCAATTTCCAAGGAAATATCCCATGCAGAGTTATTCCATAGGTCTACCTATTTAAAATTATGGACTCCCAAACAAGGGGTAATCCTAAATGAAAAATGACTCCGTTTACAACGAAGATCAGCTTAGGGTGCCGTGCCATTCCCAACATGTCGAGGGTTCCGTAGGCTATGGTTTAAGGCCCCTGACCGTTCAAAGGTGGATGTGTACATAGTCTAGCAGAACGTGCCCCTACACCCACCTTTGATGTCAGATCGACGTAGGTGTAGCCTAATTAAGGTAAAATTTTAGTAAAACTGAACACTACCCTACTGTAACCTGGTTCCTGCCAGTCACCAACTGGACCCCCCAAGTAACACTAAACTTCAGAAACAGTGAACTAGATCCTGATCCCATTCTTTCAGGAAACTACCCATTTACAATCTTTTGTTTATGCTTTTACATTCATCCCCAAGGGGCTGGTACTAAACATGGCACCAGTTTTGCTCTTGAACTGTTATGTACTGAACCCGGGAGGTTGCAGTAGTAGTCTTCAGTTTCATAAAAATTTCACTTTGAACCATTACTGCATTTTGGAATTGAAAACATGATTTTCCTATGTTTGAATGTATGCTTTGAACATTTCAGATGTGTGTTTTCTAAGAAAATAAGTCGTTATAGAGCTAGGGAGGCCCACCTTTATATATAGCTATTCAGGGGACCACAGTGAGAAAGTGGGTTTGTGTGGGGGTTAACACAAAATGGGTAAAATACAGCAGTTGATTTAACCTAACCTAAGGTAGCCTCACCTAGCTGTGGGGGGCTTCAGCCCCTATGGAATCCCCCCCTAGTCCACCTAACCTACTTTAGCATAACCTAGGATGCTAGGTCATTACCAAGCCAGGGGGCCACCCTCCCTGTTTAACACAACCTAGCGCTTCTTGTCTTTTTCTAGTCCTAAGCCCTTTACCTAATGTAATGTACTGGGCGATATCCGCACCTAGCCTGGTGGGCTTCGCTCCCCTTGGACCCTCCCACCCAACCTATCTCAGGGCACAGCAACTGACTATTAATAAGGTTGCTGTCTAACCAACAACAGCTAACCTAACATAACCTAGGGCATGGTATTACTGTACACAGTATTGAAAACATTCCATAAACTTACCTTACCTTGAGTAATAACTATGGGTAGGTTTGATGTCTTCAGACTGGTCATGATCTTTCCTAGATGTTAATAGCCGTTGGATGGCAGACTGTGGATGGTTAATGAGTGGTTCACAAACAAAATTTACTTACAAGGTGGAAGATGGTGTTATTCCCCATGATTCAAGGAAGAATTGCCAGGTAAGTTGATGGTGACAGGACCACTTGTTTCAAAAAAAAAGTGTCAAAATTGAAGGAACATACTAATTAAGTTATGGTATTAATGAAGATTTTACCAAATTTCTGTGATGAAGAGCCAGACATCCCCAAAAAAGTGCAAAATGACAAAATTTTATGAATGGACGTTCACTAAATGTAAATTTGTAAGTGTTGTCATTCTGACTTCTTGACTACAGCAGATGAACACAAACCGCCAGGACTAACTTCCATTCAGACATGTGTTTTGGCACAGGAGATGACCCAACCAAAAAAACCAACACCTATCCTTTTCTTAAAATATTGTCCTGACCTAACCCTCCTAACCTGACTTAGGGTGATGTGCCCTGACTTGGCCCTGGAGGGGAGGGAATGGCCAAATAGCACTGAATATAGGAAATAGATTGGCGGGACTTAAATATCCGTTTAGACGTGGTCTGCCACTGGCTGTGACCTAACCAAAACAACCTAAATCTAACCTTTCCCAGAGTGTTATGAAAATAAAGTGTCACCGACTTATGGTGACATCGGCTTACAGCGCATTTGATCTTACACGCTTTTTCAGCTCTGTTAACGGCATTTTACAGCACCATAACTTGATCTTGCATCAAGTTATGATGCCGTTGATGGCACGGGTTTAACAGCAAGAATAGGCATCAAGTTAACAGCGCCTATGGCACTGTAAACTTATGCAACATCAAGTTACGACACCGTTAAAGCACCGATAACAGTGAAACACCGACTTACAGCTGAAATCAACTTACAGCGCAGTGCTGGAATGGATCCCCTGCCATAAATCGGGGACCTTCTGTAATAATATAATGACTTTAAATTAGTATCAGTAGTCGAGGATTACTGAATTGCATGGTTTGCCCTTTTGATCTTTGGGATCCTATGTATCATTGACAAATATGACTGCTGTTCAAAATTGTCGCCACTCCAAAAGTGGAAAACAGCACGCTGACAGAATCTGCTTACGCTTAGATGCTCTGACTTTCATCTGCAGTTCTCTTGTGATGGTTTCCTGGTGGCCTATATAGTTTAGAAGCTTGAAAAAAAATTGATGGTGACACTTGTAAACAGTCCAGAAAGAAGTAACAGACAAAACATTGTTTGAAATCTCAAGTCTCATCCCAGTCCACTTCAATTACAACTTGAGATCCCTCCAGAGTTGCTCAGTTGTCTGAGTATGCACAATTAGGTAACAGTCAACAGATTGCTCTGAGTGATGGTTAACTTTGTGCATGTACCCTTCATCCACAAGGATTCGACGTTTATAACTGAACCAGGATGTAAATTTATTCCTAAGGAACTGCAAACTGTCGCCTCATTTAGGGTTATTTGTCAGTGTACTGTACACTGAAATCGGTCATTGAAACTGTAACAAGGAGGTTCAAGGGGTGAGTTGGGGAATATCCTCACTCGCTGTCATCAAGGACATTTTCTTTAGCTGTTGTCAAAAGAGGATTCTTGCTGTACTTCTGGTGACTGCTAAGTTTTGCTATCAAGAAATGGTGTGAATAATTTGGGTGTGAAAGCCATGAGGGAGTGTATATGTCCCTTCATGCCCCTCTATTACTGCTCCTTTGTAAGGGTAGGATATGCAACTGTCAGTTAAGTTTTTGTAGAGGAGGAAGGCAAGAAGCAGTTACCTACCAATCCCTCCTCCCTTCCCCTGCCTTTCATGTGTATGCCACTCTTGGCTGAGATGGTCTACATACAGTATTTTAGCCTCGTAGTGGTTGTCATTCATGTTGGCAGTGCCCTCTTGGCATTGATTACAGTTAGTTTTCCTGCGAAGAAAAGAAGACATTGGCTAGGGCCAAGGAGGAGAAGCATAATCTCTTTCCTTTTTCCTCCTCCTTATCAGGCTCTTCTAATGTGAGCAAGAGAGGAAGAAAAGAGGTCCAAGAAGACCTTTCACAAGAATTTAAAGAAGATTTCAAGGAAGAGCATTTCTCTGGCTTGGGTAGGCCATTGTGTTTGTCCATGTCTGCTGTCGGTAGAGCTGATACAAGTTTCACTGAACGAGCTAGGTATCCTGGGTTTGCCCACAATTTGCAGACATAAGCAGTGCTTGCGAGTATTCCACCTTGTTTTGTCAGAAGTAAGTTTATTAATATATGAAGAATTTACAATTTAAATATGCTCTAAAAGTGTTAATATACTTATGTGTAAAACTGAAGTTCAGATGTTCTCCAGACCTGTGACTTGAATGATCTATGGGATAATGTAAGTATGGAAAACATCCAGGCCATACTGTAACATGAACCATGGATGATGAAAGGAAAATAGTTTTTTTTTTTAGTAAATTACTGTATTGAATATTTTGAGAATGGTTTGTTTTGGCTTTAGTTGAATGCTTTCTGTTCTTAAGTATAGACATATGAGCTGAAGTGAGTTCATATCCTACAAGTTCATGTAATCCTCTCAGTCCATAGCTGAGCGTCATAGCCTTATTGTGAGGGGTGTGCTCATTTTGGTTCCAGTAGAATATTTTAAATCAGTGGATATATGTAACTGTTAAAGATTTATTTTCTTTTTAGTGGTGTAGTGGATGATTGATTGAACTTTGCTGTTTGTATCTTGGCTGGAAGACTTAGTGTAATAGGAGAGCCTTCTTTGTTGTCTTCTGTTTAAATTCAGTGCCCTTCAAGTGGAGTATAATCTTGGGATGTCTCATTTTGTCATAACACCATACTTCTTTATTGTGTATACATTGGTTGTAAATGTGCACATAATTTTGTTTTACTCATGATTATTGTAAGTTGATAATGTTCACCATTCTTTCAGAGATCCAGAACAGTCCGACAGTTACCTCTGTAGTTTGGCCCGTGATGGTGTCCAGGCTCTGTTAGCCAAGGTTTGGGATCTACCGACACATCGCATTGATAATGCTGTCTATGTCACATTACCAAAACCGAGCACCAGGTAAATGTATTGGCAGTCAGATGTTACTCCAGTGACTTTATGAATGACACCTTACTGCAGTGTATGAAGTATGACTTCATGAATTCATCTCTTTAGTTATGCTGAGTTTCTCATATAATAGATGTTTGTTAAAAGCAGAATGAATCAGAATGATCAAGGTGATATATTACACCTTATTTATCATGTTGTAGCTGCAGTAAATTCCTGCCCTTGTAGAAGGTGAATCTTTTTAAATATCAGGGGACTTTTGGCATATTTTTGCCAACACCCTTGTGTTTTGAACAGTTGAATTACTAGTCACTGCATAGCCTAGTTAAAGAAATTCTCCCTCTCTCTCTTTGTCTCTCAGGTTACCAAGAGAAAAACCACTGCCCAAAGGTCCAATCCTTACAAAATGGGAACAGTATGCCAGGGAAAAGGGTTTAACAAGAAGGAAGAAAGAAAAGAAACTTTGGGATGAAACACTTAAGGTGAGGAGTCATTTTATTTTTACCTTGTATGTAAAATTTAGCCTTGTAGGTGTCTGTTTTCTTTGTGAAATATATATTATCTTTTGTAAAAAATGCTTAGTTGCAGTATTTGTTTAGATTACAGTAGCCTTGCAAGTTTCATGAAGTAGGACTATTTTTTCATTTGCTAATTGCAGAGATGGGTACCTCGGTATGGTTACCGCAAAGTCCAAGCAGAAAAAGAAAAGAATTGGGTAATTGAAGTACCTGGTAATGTAGACCCCTATGAAGATCAGTTTGAGAAGAGGGCACAGCTAAAGAAAGAAAGAATTGCTAAAAATGAATACCAGCGTCTTCGTAACATAGCACGTCACAATAAAATAGATGTTCCGAAATTAGGTGTTACAGGAAGTTCATTTGCTACCCCAAAAGAAGTAAGTGAAATTTTTTTTATTGTTCGTTATTTATACCTTGATTAAACCAATTGCATTTTATGTTTAACTCGTTTGTATAATTATATTAACTCTTGTCTTTTCTTATTATGTACCTTGTTGAAGATAAGGAAGTAGTATGTCTTGTCCTTAAGACTGAGAAAGGTCATTGTCACTTTTAGTTATGATGTATAGTTAAAATATGGAATCTCAGATAAGACAGTAAGGCTTTTTGTTCATGACTCAGGGGATAACACATGTGGAGTGTTAAATTAATAACTAAAGTAATGTGTTTGTTTGAAAGATATTTTAGTTTTAACAAATATTCAGTGATGATATGATTAATGGTGTATTTGTTAGCCTGAAAGTCACCTGATAGTAGATGATGGTGCTGCTGGGTTTTTAGGCAATATTGCCTCAAGTATAAATCTGTTGAATTATTTTAAGAGTTTAGATCACATATTTAAGGAAAGCTTGAGTCACAGTGAAGAATTTACTGCTGTTTGCAGTCTACTGGAAAAATTAATTATCCATATCAGCAGCTTGTCTCTTGTGGCATTTAATACCTCCTCTTTGCTCTTTGCAGTTTTCTGAAATTTTGGGATAATTCAGAACTTGGTTTTGGCAAGTTATTGTTTAAAGAAATTATATTGTGTCAAGATTGGCTTTTATTTATAATACAAAACCTTACCTCGTGGGATGAAAAAACAACTTTTTACATTTTTTATTTCAAATCTACCTACAGGCTGATGAAGTCCTTTAATCCTGATTGTTTTTTAATAGTTTTATTGAAATGAAAATTGGTAGTTTTTTATAGAAAACCAATTTATAAAAACGGCAAATAACACCTATTGTAAAATTGAGAAGTTTGTCAAAGGATTTGAAGTGAATTGATGTTGGATTGAGAGCAAAAAGAGCCAGTTCCAGGGAGTTTGAAACCCATTAGAAGACAGTATGATAATTACTGAAGACATTAGTGTAAATATCAAGGTGACTATCCTCAGTGCCATAAACAGAGCCAAAGGAACGGTGATGTTAATAAAAGATGAGGAACCAGTTAACTGAATAATAGACTTACCGTATATTAGATAATGCATACAACAGCAACCTGAATTACTTTTTACTGGCATTTGGATGTTTGAGAAGGGACATTCACAGATTTATGCCTGTCTGGAAGGGTTAGCACCCAAGATGTGGGATATCATTTGGACTGTCATTTGCACTAGGGCATACCTACATTTGTCTTATAATCGTATTGTTGAAATTAATAAACATAATTATGAAGCAGATAGTATTAACATAAACAAACGATAGCCACTGGTTCAAAAAAAAACAAAAAAACTTGCAACCAGGAAACTAGTGCAGATTTCATATCTACCAGATAGCAATATTAAACGTTTTATGTATTATCCATTCTCCTTATATGTATTCGTAGTAGAGTGATAGTCTCAGAGTCATGAAATGTATCTTAGTATGCCAACTGCAATAATAGTGTGAAATCCATAAAAAGTAAAAGCAAATTTTGCCCATTTCAGTGAATCTGAAGAAAATTTCAGAATTAGAGAAAAAGTGGTATTGAAGTATACATAACAGCTGATAATTTCAAGTGTAGTTCAGAGTAGTATATTTTGTTTATTTGTATTCATTGTGTATGTGCAGTCAGATTAAAGGTTTTTTATTATGTTAATTTTTCTCTTGACACTATTTAAAGTTTTGAAATGACCAGCCTGAATGTGTCATAAGTTTTTCTTTCATGTCTGTTATTACCCATGTAAATAAGAGTTGAATTGCTCAGGGAAGTCCAAGTAGTTTTGGAAAATTACAGTATGATTGTAGCGAAGGAAACTTATTCATTAAAGACATTTCAGTCATCATCGTTCTGAATCGGCTGGTAAAATGCTAGTGTGTATCTTACTTTCAGCCTAAAACAGCCTGTAGTATCATATTTTTATTGCAGCTTAATGTCGCGATGCACCATGCTAAACATGCTACAGCATCAGCTGGTAAATTCCAAGAGTCACTCCCAGGGGAAAAGAGAGCCAAAGGTTTGGGTAGAAAACGCAAGGTTGAGTTTACAACGGGAGATGGCCAGCAGGAGAAAAAGAGATGTCTAGAAATCCTCAGCAAACTTGATAAACCAGATTTGAATCTTGAAGGAGCAATAAGTAAACAAATCACAGAGGAAAATGTAGAGTAAGTAGGCCAATTTGGTGTTTATTTTGTTTCTTATTCATACAAACTACAAACTTATTGGTTTACTGTGTTTAGATACATGACCCTCTTGTTAGTTTACAAAAAGAGGATCAAATTGCTAATCAAAATTAGCTGATGCCCCAAAGTATATTTTAATGTTAAGAATCTTCTAAGTGACAAGTGTATCAATACTATACAATGATTTCATGTAGTTAATGTTTATTAACTACGGTTTATCATAACATACATATTGTCCAATAATGCAGAAATGAGGTCTCTCTAGATTTAAAAAGAGAAACTTGCAGAGAGAGATAAAACGTCTTTCAGTTCTTCTTTTTTAATCCATATCTTATCATGTGTTTGTGAATTGGTTTTTGGTCATTGTATGTTTGTTGTTGTTTTGACATTTTTTTGTTAGTATAGGCTTTGTGTTTTTTCAGTAGAGTTGTGTTTATCAGTATGCCCCTAGCTGCAACCCCTTTCATTCCCTTTATTCCCCCTAGCTGCAACCCCTTTATTCCATCTAAGTTTCCACCCTCTCCTAACAATTGTTTCAGCATTATTTTCAGTGCTGAATGACACCTTAGGTCCCAGCGCTTGCCCTTGGTCCCAAATTTTATATTCCAGTTCCAACTTTTGTTTGAGGCCTTGCACTGGTGTTGTGAAGTCTCTTCAGAACCACTAAATAAATCTTCACAGGAAGTATCTGTGTTTTAAATAACCACAAAATTGGTGCATCTTCTGGCATTGGCATCTTCAAGAAGTCAGCAAGATCCATGCCTTGTTGAGGAATGTGACTCATACAAAGAACTGGTCCTCATCACTCTCTCATTTTCATATAACTTTGTTACCAAGACTCTGTCCCATGGTAGTGCAGACCTGCTAGAAGTCCCATTTGCTATCCCACTTCTGTGCAGTCACATCTAATGTGGATGACCTCTTTCTTGAGCCAGTAAGGGCAGTTAAATCATGTTATGGAGAATTCAGCTTACTTTTACCAAATTTTTCCAGAGATATAATTAAGGAAAACTTAAATGTGTTCTCATTGGGTCCAATCATTGTTTAGTCATGTCTTTAGGGAGTGTTGTTCATAATGCAGCTTCATCCACCTCTCCCTAATTCACTGTTATCTGCATGTACCATAAATTTGCAAGAGAAGTGGTCATATGGGGATACTTTTCTTCATGTTTCAGGTGTTATATCGCTATTAAGAAACTACTTAGCAAATACAGTCTACTGTACACGGTCTTGTACAGTATTACCTTTCTCATGGTTACCAAGATGCCCATTTCAAATCATGGTGCCTGGGGAAGCTTGACTTTATATTTTTCTTCTTTTAGTACTGCTTCAATTCCTACAATATGTTATGCCATTCCTCCAATATTAATTCCCAGTAAACCCATTATTTATATAATGAGTGCTTTCTTCTTATTTATTAGTACCAGTAAACAGGGAAGCCAGTGTGCAGTGGAAGATTTCTAGATTTCAACTAAAACAAACTATTTTCACAGCAGCTTTGCAGCAATGGTTTGCCTGAAAAACTATCCTGCACTAAAAACAATGAATGGAAAAGGTTTGTAAGAGTGGAAATCCCAGACTATTTTTATTTTTATAATCAGTGCTTTCTTCTTATTCTCAATATGGCTCTTTCATCTTTTTTTGTTTTTGTTTTCAAACATGGTAAGAGTTGGCTGTTTGTATGAAACATGTAGTTGAAAATTAGTTAGATTTACCAGTAAATCCATAGGGATGCCAGTGTGCTAAAGAAGTTTTTAACTTTACTGCTCGATAATGTTTTCAGCTTTAAGACTGCTTTTCACCATTTTGATTTGAGATAGGTTTTATGCCATCTGATGTCGATTTGAAATAGGTTTAGCCAACTGATGTTGATTTGAGATAGGTTTTATGCCATCTGATGTCGATTTGAAATAGGTTTTATGCCATCTGATGTCGATTTGAATAGGTTTATGCCAACTGATGTTGATTTGAGATGGTTTTGCATCTGATGTCGATTTGAAAAGGTTTTATCATCTGATGCACTAAAAACAATGATTTGGAAAATAAGAAATAGGGTTTTATGCTCTGATGTCGATTTGGAGGTTTTATGCCAAAATTTAGTTTTATGCCATCTGATATTTGAAATAACATGCCATCTGATGCAAAATAGGGAAAGATGTTGATTTGAGAAATCTGATCATTTGAAGACTATTTTGTTTTATGCCAACTGATGTTTTTGAGATAGGTTTTATGCCATCTGATCGATTTGGAAATAGTTTTTATGCCAACCTCTGATGTTGATTTGAGATAGGTTTTTATGCCATCTGATGTCGGAATAGGTTTTAATCTGATGGATTTGCATGTTACAATGGCCATCTGATGTCGATTTGTGTTTTATGCCATGTTTATGCAACTGATGTTGATTTGCAAACATGATGTCGATTTATAGGTTTTATGCCATCTGATTCGATTTGAGATAGGTTTTATGCCAAATGTTGATTTTAATAAGAAATAGGTTTTGTTTGTAGCTGATGTTGAAAATAGGTTTATGCCATCATGTCGAGTTGAAAATTACTCGGATGGGTTTATGCCAAGATACTAGGTTTATGCCATCATCTGATTCGATTTTCCAATTGATGGATTTAGGGTGCCTGATTTGGATATATCAGACCATCCATGATGTGATAGGTTTTATGCCAACTGATGTTGATTTGAGATAGGTTTTATGCCATCTGATGTCGATTTGAAATAGGTTTTATGCCATCTGATGTCGATTTGAGATAGGTTTTATGCCAACTGATGTTGATTTGAGATAGGTTTTATGCCATCTGATGTCATTTGAAATAGGTTTTATATCTGATGTCGATTTGAGATAGGTTTTATGCCAACATGTTGCTTTAGGTTTTAGATCTGATGTCGATTTGAAATAGGTTTTATCACCATTTTGATTTGAGATAGGTTTTATGCCATCTGATGTCGATTTGAAATAGGTTTTATGCCATCTGATGTCGATTTGAGATAGGTTTTATGCCAACTGATGTTGATTTGAGATAGGTTTTATGCCATCTGATGTCGATTTGAAATAGGTTTTATGCCATCTGATGTCGATTTGAGATAGGTTTTATGCCAACTGATGTTGATTTGAGATAGGTTTTATCTGATGTCGATTTTGAAATAGGTTTTATGCCATCTGATGTCGATTTAGGTTTATGCCAACTGATGTTGATTTGAGATAGGTTTATGCCATCTGATGTCGATTTGAAATAGGTTTATGCCATCTTCGATTTGAGATAGGTTTTATGCCAACTGATGTTGATTTGAGATAGGTTTATGCCAACGATTTGAAATGTTTTTGATTTGAATGCCAACTGATGTTGATTTTGCCATCTGATGTCGATTTGAAATAGGTTTTATGCCATCTGATGTCGATTTGAGATAGGTTTTATGCCAACTGATGTTGATTTGAGATAGGTTTTATGCCATCTGATGTCGATTTGAAATAGGTTTTATGCCATCTGATGTCGATTTGAGATAGGTTTTATGCCAACTGATGTTGATTTGAGATAGGTTTTATGCCATCTGATGTCGATTTGAAATGTTCATCTGAATTAGGTTTTATGCCATCTGATGTATTTGATCTGATAGGTTTTATGCCAAACTGATGTGATTTGAAATAGGTTTATGCATCTGATCGATTTGATAGGTTTTATGCCAACTGATGTTGAAGCATAGGTTTTATGCCATCTGATGTCGATTTGAAATAGGTTTTATGCCCTGATGTGATTTGAGATAGGTTTTTGCCATCTGATGTTGATTTGAGATAGGTTTGATGCCATTTAATGGGTTTCCATTATGAGATAGGTTTTATGCCAACTGATGTTGATTTGCAATAGGTTTTTATGCCATCTGATGTCTGATTTGAAATAGGTTTTATGCCATCTGAATTTGAGATAGGTTTTATGCCAATTTGAGAGTTTTATGCCATCTGATGTCGATTTGAAATGTTTTTTTATTTGAGATTTTTTTGCCATCTGATGTCGATTTGAAAAGGTTTTATGCCATCTGATGTCGATTTGAGATAGGTTTTATGCCAACTGGATGTTGATTTGAGAAATAGGTTTTATGCCATCTGATGTTTTGATTTGATTTGAGGTTTTATGTGATTTGATAGGTTTTATGCCATTTGAGAGATAGGTTTTATGCCAACTGATGTTGATTTGAGATAGGTTTTATGCCATCTGATGTTGATTTGAAATAGGTTTATGCCATCTGACGATTTGATGTTTTGATCTTGATTTGAGATAGGTTTTTATGCTGTCTGATGTTGATTTGAAATAGGTTTTATGCCATCTGATGTTGATTTGAGATAGGTTTTAGCCATCTGATGCCCATTTGATTAGGTTTTTTGAAATAGGTTTTATGCCATCTGATGTCCGATTTTGAGGATCTGATGTCGAGTTTTGAGATAGGTTTTTATCCAATCTGATGTTGATTTGAAATAGGTTTATGCCATCTGATCCAATAACTGATGTTGATTTGAGGTTTTTATGCCATCTGATGTCGATTTGAAATAGGTTTTATTATTGATGTCTTTTTGATAGGTTTTTATGCCATCTGATGTCGATTTGAAATATCTGATGTCGATTTGAGATGAGGTTTTATGCCATCTGATGTCGATTTGAAATAGGTTTTATGCCATCTGATGTCGATTTGAAATAGGTTTTATGCCTCTGATGTTGATTTATAGGTTTTATGCCCTGATGTTGATTTCACCATAGTTTTATGCCATCTGATTGATTTTTATAGGTTTTATGCCATCTGATGTCGATTTGAAATAGGTTTTATGCCATCTGATGTTGATTTGAGATAGGTTTTATGCCATTAACTGATGCATTTGATTGCCATCTGATGATTTGAAATAGGTTTTATGCCATCTGATGTTGATTTAACCAGCAGTGTTTTTGAGATGCCATTTGATAGGTTTTATGCCATCTTGAGATAGGTTTTATGTCTGATGTTGATTTCATAGTTTTATGCCATCTGATGTCGATTTGAAATAGGTTTTTTGATGTCGATTTGAGATTTTATGCCAACTGATGTTGATTTGAGATAGTTTTATGCCATCTGATGTCGATTTCAGGTTTTATGCCAATAATTTGAATGATAGGTTTATACCAATATGTTGATTTGAGATGGGTTTTATGCCATCTGATGTCGATTTGAAATAGGTTTTTATGCCATCTGATGTCGATTTTAGGTTTTATGCAAACAGTTTGATGTTGATCTTGAGATAGGTTTATGCCATGAGATGCCAAATAGATGGGTTGAAAAATAGGTTTTATCAACGATTTGATGTTTTATGCCCAACTTTGATAGGTTTTTGCCATCTGATGTCGATTGAAATAGGTTTTATGCCATCTGATGTCGATTTGAGATGTTTTATGCCAACTGATGTTGATTTTGTTTTTATGCCATCTGATGTCGATTTATGCCACATGAGATAGGTTTATCAATGCCATCTGATGTCGATTTGAAATAGGTTTTATGCCATCTGATGTCGATTTTGAAAGGTTTATGCCAGAATGTTGATTTGAGATAGGTTTTATGCCAGAAGATTTGAAAAATGATGTCTCGATTTGAGATGGTTTATGCCAACTGAAAAAAATGCCATCTGACGATTTGAAATAGGTTTTAATGCCATCTGATGTCGATTTGAGAAAGGTTTTATGCCAACTGATGTTGATTTGTTTTATGCCATCTGATGTCGATTTGAAATAGGTTTTATGCCATCTGATGTCGATTTGAGATAGGTTTATGCCAACTGATGTTGATTTGAGCTAGGTTTTATGCCATCTGATGTCAAAAAGCCATCTGAGGTGGATTTGAAATAAATTATACAGCTGTTTATGCCATCTGATGTGATTTAGGTTTTATTTTTCTTAGGTTTTTAACTGATGTTGATAATGCCAAAGAGATAGGTTGTTGTATGTCATGAGATAGGTTTTCATCAAGTTTCTAGTTTTGAAAAGCCATCTGATGCAGTGTTTTATCAAGAAAAAGCATTTTTTTTTATTTTTTAAATCTGAAGTGGTTTTTCACAGGGTAAGAAAATAATTTTTTAATTTAAAAGCTCATGGTGAGGTGCTCACGAAAATTTCAGTTCTTAGGCTGGTTGTATGTTCATTGATATAATCAGATTTATTAAATATTAGGATTTCTGAAAAAAAAAACAGTATCTGATTTGAATAATGCAATCATAACAGCCTCAAAAACAATGTCAGCAGTCTAGTTTTCATCTACAGCATTTTAGCAGTGAGAGTTTTGTGAAAACTGCCTGTTCATCCACCACTTCTATCTGTACATTTCCTTTGGAATGTCTCAGATTCAAATCCCATACAACATGAGTTCTTTATGCATATGGTGTGAGTTAACCCCATTTTCTTTTATACTTTTCCCATTCAAAATCCACTGTTTTACTTAAAATGCATTCGATTTTCTTTCCCTGCAGAAAGATCCCATGGGTTATGCGTCATGACAAATTGATCAGGCTTCAAACAAGAGGTAAAATGTCAAGATAAAGGGACCTTCACCATAATTTCTAAAGAATTGTAAATGATCAGAAAAAGCATTTTTTTTTTTAAATTTATAAAATAGCTCATTTTCTTAGGCTGGTTGTATTTTGTAATCAGGTAATTAAATATTAGGATTTTGAAAAAACGAGTCTATTTTCACCCAGATTCCCTGGCATTAGATTTATGGCACACAAGAAAGGGGAAGTGAAACAAATGTCTATTTAATATATATATATATATATTTATATAGATAGATATTGATATGTCATTAAATAAGTAACTGCACAAAGAGAAAGCCAAAAAATATATCATAGAATATATTCTGGAATGTACAGACTTGAGAGAAACACTGGTTTTCCAATTCTTACAATTAACAATGAGAGACATGAAATAAAAATCTGTACACCTTCCAAGGTGTCTTTAAATGTAGCCAAAAAATATATCATGAATATAAAGTGTGAGAGAAACACTGGTTTCCAATTTTACACCAATTTAGACATGAAATAAAAATCTTTGTGTCTTTGCAGTACATTAACTCTTTGTGCTCATAAGCACAGATATAAAATATCACAGAACTCAGATTAAATATGTTAAAAGTCTTTGGTATAAATCAACATAATGGCACCCACATTTTTATCCAATATAAGGTGTTCCTAAAATACAAGATACTTTGACTACAACCAGTTCATTTCATCTGCAAACAACATTATTACAATGTAATTCGTAAAAGGTTTCATCATATATTTAAAAATACAACCTTCACAAAAAATATACTTTACAACTGTTCTGCAGTTAGAACAGTTTACAACTTGATGGTTGAATACTGTAGTTTAATTTTGTAAATGATTGATTATACACATCTAATAGTGTAAAGTGACTAGTTTCATAACTCCAGAACAACAAATTTTTAAAATAAATCCAAAAATGTAAACTCTAACTATTATAATTTTATAAGCTGTGAAGTATTGTGGCATTCATCAATGGTTTGAATTTTATCCCAACACCTGGATGTCAAAGTTCAATCTTATTCTTGTCTCATGAATGCATTTACAATTTATGAAGATCTACAATGGGGGGAAATATAGTGCTTAAAAGACAGACTGAACACTGAGCTGTAGTAGTGATTGGAAATTATAAACTGAGTGGTTAACCCATGACATTGCTAAGAGGTGGGCATACAAAATGGCTTCACTTGCATACTGAACAAATGGCAACAAGCATTTACACACATATTTCTTTGTTCCATTGGTTAGGTGGTAGGTGGTGTGTCACAGTTCCTCTCACTAAGTTTTTATGTTGCATATGCTAAGATATTTTAATAAGAGATTACATTACAACCAAAAGAAACTTAAAAATGAAAAATACAGGATACTGAACCAAGAGCATAATTAAAATATCACCACATAATGGGACTCTTGCTAATATTGTTCTAGTGACTATACAACTATAATAAATTATGAGGAACTATAGAAATGTTATATACTGGCTACTGAAACTTTTATGAACAAAAAAATTGACTGTTCTACTTCTGGTTACTTTACAACCATTTTAATCAGGATGAAAAAGCTGCCTAAATGAATGCCTATTTACATTTAAAGGTGATCATCTGGATTCTGGTGCTTGTTCTTAAATGGCTACACAGATTCAACTAAACTAAACTTACTTGCACCAAAAGTAGTGGAACGTACACATGATTACTGCCCTTGTTTGGAAAAAAGTGGAACGTACACATGATTACTGCCTTGTTTGGAAAAAACAAAGTTTTACAATCTAGTCCAATGTCTTCCCTTAAAACCAAAATTACTAAATACACTGAAACTCATTCCTGAGTTTGTTCCCGTAAGCTACCAGCTTAACCGTATGTGATAGCATATAGGACATGTCTTTACAAAATGTGGGTGCTCGTCAGTTTAATGGACAAAGTCCTAAATTCTATTGTAGTCTTGTCACTGAAAATTCCTCTTCAAGTGTTTCCATAACTACCTGCCTCATTAGTAGAATAATATAGTTACCTTCAGATACCTGAATTATATTTATCAAATCCAATGCTTAACAAATTTTACATCAGGAACATAACACATTCTGCTTATGTTGTTCTTTAGTACATTCAGTTTCCACATAATTACTGATCTTAGTTTCATACAATGCCAATGACATGAAGAGTAACAGTCTTCTATATTTGTAGCTAAAAGAAACGTAGAAGTCTTTGTGTAATATGACCACCTAAGTCTTAGGTTACATTTTGATTAATTGATGATGTTGCTCATTAACATCCCACTGTCCATTCACATATATGCTAAATATCTCTGATATACATGATTTTTTTTTTTTGGAAAAAAATGTCCTGTATGCCATCATATACTATACTGTATTATTGCAAGATCTACCTATCAGCAAAGATACCTGACCTTCCTTTCATGCGTACACATATTCCTATCAATTCAGGAGGGTTTTTCCTTGCCTTGAGCATCAACACATTTAATGAGAAGCAAAAGTTAATATCCTCAATAATAATGCTGAGGTAAAAAATGTAGATTGCCAATTTGGCATTTTCATTAAAAGTTTGTCATCATTTTCTTCACACAAGCCTGTTAATGTCTTAATCCCAAAATATGAAAGGAAAAGATATACAGTACAGTACTAGTTTACACTCCTGCACAACTCCACTGGGTACTTTGAAACTTACAGCATCTTGAGAAAAGAAAGTTTACTGGCCATTAATAAAACAATTGGCAACCACAAATTACCACAAAACAATTACAGTATTAGAAAATAACGTCAGGACTTTAATATGCACATGGTGTACACTGGATAACTTAAAACAGTACCCTTAAGTCTTGAATGGCAAACAAGTGTATGCTAACTTCTAGGACATAATTATTTTAAGCGTCCTCAACTAGTGAGGAATGGGGAAAGCTCAGGTTCTACAGACAACTCTGGAAATAGCTGGTTGATGACTGCATCCAGAAGAACATAAGACAGCTTTAAAGATAAAAAACAAATAGGTCTGATAGAGAGAAAAATGAAAGTTTAATTCTCCAGCTTAATCCATACACAAAACAGAATAATATTCCAAGTTATATTTATTAGTCATGAAGTACATTATTTGAAAATGCAACAGATTACTGTATAAGAAAATTTCATTAAGTAAAACAATAAGCACTCAACTGAGAAGTGCCCTTACCTGTTTGTTCAAAACTGGCTGCTGAAAAAGATTTACTAATGTATTAGCTCCCTCATTGTAATGGTCCTCAGTAAACAGGAATTTCTGTAACCAAGATGGTAACAATGCTATGACTTCATTTCGCAATTCATTCTCTCGACTGCGACGGTCTGCATCTGAGCGATCACTAGGTGGATCAACAAACAGGGCATCTGAAAATAGAATTTTTGTAGTGCATGACTTTTGTAACACTTGAATCTGCTATGGTATATAAATTATCTTGATATTACCCTACTACAGTAACCACATTAGAGTACAGTAGCTGAAAATTAATATATTTATAAACCACACCTAGGAAGGAAACTATGTTTTTAAAAGAAAACTAGTTTTTATACAAACTCATTAATCATAAAATATCCTTTAACTGTCATAATGAAAAATAGCCTTTAACTGTCATAATGAAGCTGCTTGGCTTGGCTTTTCACAGTACTTTCATTAAAAAAGTGAATGAGTGTTTTAAAATAAAGAAGACCTACAGTAACAAGTAGCAGCAAGGCAAGTGGCACCCCTAGATTTATACGAGAGAAATAAACAGTGAAAAAAAAAAGGCAAAAATCAATGAAGGAAAAGCCAAAACTAGTCAAGTTCTGTAGAGCAAAGTCACAAGGTCTGCTTGAACCTGGAAACACATCTGATATGATCATTATCTGCCAATACAGGAAATTAGGAGCCTAGATGTGTAGATGGTTAGCTGGATTTACCCTTTACTTTTGCTTGCATCTGGAAAGGGGGTTGATGTACCTGTAGGTATCTGTAATAGATCTCAATGGAAACTTGTGCCTTACTGAGTAATGTAAGGGTAACCTATAAGAACTCAACAAGTTAACTAGCTTACTTTTTGCTAACTAGCCAATACTTATCAACTACAAAATTATTAAACTTGAATACTGTACAGACAATTAAACCATAACCACAAACCTAACACTAGACTTGAAGCACAACAGCAATAGGTCCTCCTCTTTGAACAGGCAAGGTCAGTATTTACAAAAGTTTCTTTGAAAACTACTATCCAGAATAAAGGAAAAACCACCAGGGAAAAATTCACCACTCGCCTTTTTGCAATGAGTGAAAAACAATCTCAAGGAAGCCAATGGAAACAAATCCTCAAAAATTGATCGCATTTAGCTAAAAACATTTGAAAATTTCACTAGAGCAGTTAATGCCCTCACAGACACACAAATAATGTGACTTTTGGAGAGGGAAAGAAACATTTGGGACAGTTTCATGGAACACAGAAGGGCTGATAATATATACTTAGTTTGTGGCAAACCAAGTAATTTCTTAGTGCATTTTTCTAAAGTCACAAATAGCATATAATTTACAAGCATCTTTCATGCTCTGCTTTCTTCATTTTTTGAGATACATATGCATTTCCTTGAGGTTTTTTTGTGCATTTCATTGCTGATGTTTTTGTTAACACAAAAATTTTACAATTTGCCTAGTCATAACAAATTAAGGTAATTTCTTTAGTGCTGTATTCCCAAATTTCTTGGACAGTCCTTGGGTTTTGGAGCAAGAAGTATACATAACTTAATAATTCAAACTCTGTGAGGTATTTTAAAATTTTCATTCACTGTAAAATTATCTAACCTACAGTAAAAGTAAGGACAATTTTGCTCCTAGGTACCTGACATCCTCTTAATCATCACTTGCACTACTGTATATCTACACTTAGATATAAAGTTACAACAATTGATGCTAGATATAAAGTTACAACAATTGATGCAGCATAAACAGACCAACAATTTAAAGTTATGGAAGACCTAGTAGGCAACTTACCTCTCACAAGGTGGATGAGTTTGATTATTCTGGGTGGAGCAAGAGCAAGTGCCAATTTCCTTCTCAAAAACCAACTGACTGCTGCATCCAAAGTACTGCCAGCTAACAGCCGTATGCACATGCACCAACGTAATGCAGAAATTGAGAGGCCATACACACGTACCACTTGGGAAGAATGAAACAATTTGGTAATTGTAAGAAGTTTAACATTTCTCTATGAAACATTTAAAAAATTCATTGGTTTCATATCTTGGCTTATAACTTAACTGAGGACAAAAGCCAGTACTGTATCAAGCTATTCTGAATTAACTTTATGTTGTAAGCGACAAACATCTCGCTCACTAACTTGTTAAAACCTATTCTTTGTAACCCTAAATTATGAGAGGTGAACATTCACTTTAAGGAGTACAATCTGGTATTCTGTGAAACCTAAAAATAGTCTAAAATAACATGATAAAATACTGATACGGTATTGTTCTAATTATGAATAAAATATATCAATCCTGTAAATTTCTACTTCTTCTGTAGTGCACTCAGAATAAGCAAATTTTCCCCTACCTAAATATAAAACTGTGTCATACACTCCAACAACATTCATGGTGGCTGGGGGTGGGGGAGCAGGCTCATGAGAAGGTGCTGGTAAACTTTTGGCATTGTTACCAAACAGACTGTGAATGAGAGTTCTGGACGGCTCAGTGTTATCTGGATGGTCAGTACCTGATGAAACTTCGTCCCAGTCCAACCTTTAAAACAATTGGGAAACAGAAAATCCTCTATGAATAAAGATCACATAAAAATACCTACTGTATTTCTGAGGAGTAAAATAAATTTATATTGCATCCATTTCTTGATTCATACAAATATTACTACTTCAGAGAAACTGAAGCACAGATTTATACTTGGCTAGTTCAGTAATTTTGGCAGTGTCAACATTGCAGGTGATCATATGACTTTACTGTACGATAAACACCATATGATAAAATCCTGTGTGAAAGAGTGAACTATAAATTATTATTACTATAAAGAAGCCTAATATGGACCATTCTGTCTCATTTCTAGTTACTAGCTCCCCCAAAGGATGATGTGTTCTTACACAAAATATAAAAAAAAATACAAAGTAAAATTAAAGAAATTAGATGGCTACGTGCATGTGACCAAATTAAATAGATGGAAAGTATGAGGCAAAAGGATGAGTACCTACAGCATGCTGTGTGAGGCACACTCTAAGCAGTACCTCCCCATAGGAAGGACTATGAAGTTATGCAATCTTCTGGACACAAGGAAATGCCATGCTTTATGAAACTATAATTCATGCATGAAAGGTTCCGAATGATACAAATATTTCCATAAAGACTTAATTTCTACTCAATTTCAACAGTTTTACAAATGAACTTACTTTGATTTACTCTTATTGGATGTAACAGTTGATGATAAAAATACATTGATAAAAGCGTCTAGGTGCTGTCCACGTTCTTTTATCAGCTTCCTAGGAACATCTCTTATCAAGCGTCCGAGTGAAACATCAGGCAAGTAGGTATTTGTAAATTCATCTTTGGTCTTCAGAAAAAGAAAAAGAAGCTGGGATCCTTTCAGGGCTGGTTTTTGAAGCAACTTCTGAAGAAACTCTTCAAAGATCTAAATAAAGACAAAAAATAATCATGATATGTACTAATTCTCATCATACAAGTACAAAGAAAGATATGAGAGATAAGATAAGCTATCACTTCACTCGTCACAAATTTTTTTTGTCAGTGTCCCGGTACAAGGTTAAACATGAGGTTTTTCCACTGTCTGCCACCCTGTATACTTTCTGGATGGATTTACATTTAGTCTCAGCTTTCAACTATGCCCTTTTTCTATGATTTCCTGTCATTCTTACTAGTCTTTGTCCTGCTGCATCCAGATCTACTACTTTGCTGATTAACTGTTCCTCATCTCTTCCTACCACATGTTCAAAGCATCTCAATCTGTGAGATCTACTTAATTTTACAATCTTTTCACAATTTTCCAGATCTACCTAATTTTACAATCTTTGTTATCTACCTATTTTAACACTTTTTGCAATCTATGAGATCTTCCTATTTTCACAAACTGGGATCTACCTATTTTTATAATCTGTGAGATCTACCTATTTTTATAATCTTTGAGATCTACATATTTTTACAATGAAAAATATTTCTATACAAACCAAATACTGTCATCACAAAAACAACCTTACTCCTTGTGAAGCAGACCCACTCAAACCAATTTATCAATTCTACCAGAAATGCCTGACCCATAAGTCACTGTCCTGCAAAAGATCTGTGATCTCCAAAGTGTAGTAGACCCAGATGTGCAGTCAGGATCCACAAAGGAGCCAACTATAAACACCAGACTTCCATCAATAGAAGACATAACCCAAGACAGCAGCAGTTGGAGGGAACAAATAAGAAAGCATCTCTCAGGAACCAGCATCTCTAAAGTTACATCCTGGAGTTTGGGATATGGTGACTAGCACTCCCATTCAAACCAACCAAATGAAGATTGAAGAATAGATCACCAGACATGTAGACACCAACTCTGCTGCAGCCTGAATCACCACTTGTAGACAATGTAGAAACTCCTGTCCCCAAAAAGGAGGACCAACTTCATGAAGTGTTGATATGCATCCCTAAGTAGACTACATAGGTGAAAGGGGCCAGGTTGGACATCAGGTTAATCTGGAGGACCAAGCAGCAATACATATCCAGAAGAGGCCACAGGTGCTTCTCCCATTCATCCCTTTTAGAGGACAAGACCAGGTGACAACAGGAGCTGCAGTCCTCATAAAGACTCACGAGACATACACAAACCAAACCAAAAGACCCAGAAATGGAGCACACTACCCTGCCACATAAAGCAAAGAAACTTCCTGGAGAGTGGGTGGTTTTGGAATGAAAGTATACTTCCCTAAGTTTTATCAAAGCAAGGACGTACCCTCTGCACAACAATCTCCATCCAAAAGGGAATCAGGTTAAGAGGCTTGTCGTGTGGCCAAGATTTATAGTCTAACCACCAGAAGAGAGCTAGGTAAGACCTGTGTTGAAGAACAGGTGCTGACTATTGGAGAAGACATCAAAACCTACTTGGAAGAGAGGAGACTGGAGGGGACACCAGGATTCCATCTTCTCTGAGAAACTCTAGATGTTAACTTAAACTGAGAATGTCCTCTACTGCAGGAACAAAAGGACGACTTAGAATGGAATTACTGAAAAGCAAAACAGCATTGTGAGAGGGTAGAGGGACCTTAAAACAAAAAACCAAAGCATGAAGATGCACCTTTGCAATGAGAGAACAATCATCACAGCTGGAGTAACAAGATGTGAGCTTGTAATTAACTCATTCATAGATCACTCAACTGCAGCAAGAAACTGGCCTTGGAGGGCCACGGAAGCCATCTTGAGTCTAGCCAGGGAAACATTACCCAAATGAATGACTTCCCTCAATGAAGAAATGAATGGAACAGCAGCCAGAGAAAGGATCAGAGCAAGAGGAATGAAAACATAAGTGGAAGGATCAGAGGATGAGGAGACCAGAAATCCCTCCCAAGGATGACTGGTAGATCACCAGGGCAGCGAGACATCCGTGGAGAAAAAACTTCATCGGGCGAGAAACCAAGACAGGCCAAGACTGGAGAATTGTGAAGAATTGTGCTATTGTGAAGAGGAAGCCTGACCTGAAGACTTGAGACTTGAAAACTGGTTGCAGAGCAATGAATCACCAACTGTGGCACTACTGGCATGACTTTTATAAAAATGCTGCTCAGCATACAGGAATCACTGACTGATGGATCAGTACATACAGAACACTGTTAACACCTACACATAGTACACCGCATAAGCAGGTCTTTGTCCAGGCCATATTAAAAGGAATGCAAGACACTACATCCCCGCTAACACAAGTATACTAAAGCATGATTAGATTAATATTCTCCCTTGAAGACTAATGTAAGTAATAGAAAAGGTACACAAAATCATAACAAATATAGTAATTCATAAAACTAACAAGTTAGCTGAAAAATTAATGGAGAGCTAAAGATACTCATTAAAGTGCACTGGTGAAAAGTCAAAATATTTACTAAGTAAACAAACAAACCCTGATAGAGACTAAGCTAGGTGAAATAACTTTAAAACTGATCATTCACAGCTACACAGCGACAACAAACATGACGCCTAACAAAAATAAAAAGGCTTTAAGTAGCAATAAACTTACCAAACCCCTAGTACAGCACAGAGTGAAGTAACATATAAACAAATGAAAAGATATATCTAAGAAAAAAATGTTTTAATTCTGGCAAGCATGGTAACCAAATTCACTTTGAAGAAGTCAGAGGAATGACACATCACCCTATTACGTTGCTGCAATTGTGCCCACTGCATATGGAGTATAATTATATTTAATTAATGGGTTCGCAAGGACAATCAAATTTTCTTTTCTCTGTATATATTGCTAATGAACTCTGTAAGTTTTTCTGTGTTTACTAACAGGATGCAGGCAGTCCCCTGTTATCAGTGGCCTCGGTTATTGGTGATCATCCGGTTTTACAGCGCCTGTCTGGCAACGACAATAACTTGATTTTTGCTGCTGTTATTGACAATTTCGGTTATTGTCATGAAGTCGGGAACATAACCCCCACTGATAACTGGGGACTGCCTGTAATTTCATCTACTAGTAGTCTAGCATTATCTGTCTTCTTTATCAAGGCTGCTGCTTCATTTACTCTTTTACTGCCCATCAAGTAACTGCATCAAAATCTAAAGTGTTTTTCTAATGACTTCTTAAAAATTAAAAATAACATAATGCCCTATGAGAGGAATTTATTTCTAATCAAATATCAAACAGCATGGAAGTAAAGTCAGTGTTTACTTGTGGAATAAGATTCCTTAACCGAATTAATGCTAGCATAGATTTTTTACATGAAAATGAAAATACAATTAACAGTATTGCACAGCACTAAGCTGTAACTCACGACCTCAGCACAATATGCATACAATTATACAGTACCTGTCTGCGACTTTGCATGAAGCCAATGTCCTTCGATGTAAAGAGAGATCTTCGGGGTGGCAACTGATTATCTTGGAAGTCTCCATGGAATTCAGTAAGTTTGTTTTCCAAAATATAGAATTCATGATAACGCCTCTCCACTTCCCAATGCACCTCTTCTGGACGTTCCGCTAAAAGATTTAAAAGGATATACATTAAGTTGTTACAATATTTTCCAATATACCACCCTCAAATAATTTACAAGTGCACTTACTGTCAGTGCTAGTTGATAATGAGATAAAAACTTGTTAACAAGTAGTATTAAACCAAACACTATCTCTGTGTAAGCAAAAGTTCTGTTTCAACAAAGAGAAGGTACAAAAGTTATTATATAACCATGCAACACTATACAGGTACTACTGAGACTTCGTACAAAATCCCTCTGATGCTCGGGAAAACTCCAATATGGACTCACTTATCAGAACTATCAGATCAGTTAGTAACCAAGATCAACAGGAATTGTGCATAGTAACAGACAAGATTCTAACCTTAACCAAAGATACAGGTTTATCCTCCTAAATGGATAAAGCCTCGAGAGACTGACATGTTTTAGAATGCGATCACCCCAGAGTGTACCTCAAGTAATGCCTGACAGACCAGACTAAGCACAAGAAAAAGTATCTTTAAAAAGAAACTATGGGAGGCTCATTAAAACAGAATTTTTCATGAGTTACAAACATCTCAGAAAAGGTATCCCAACTGTATTAACAAGTCTGAAAGTACAAAATAAACAAGACAGCAAACACAGCACTGTAAACACACTGCAAGTCCTTAACACTTTCGCTAACCAATGACTCGTACAGACATCATGCGAATTTTATTCTTTCGAGTCTGATGACGTGCATAAAAAAAAAAAATAAATACTGCACAAACCAGCAGACAAGATGAGGATCATTTCTGGGGAATGTTCCTGATATTTTTTATTACATATCAGCTTTTTCTGCCATTTCCTTCACTTTCAAGACATGTACAGTCACTCAAAAATGTTTTGCAACATGTTCCAGAAGTTTTCGTTCACCTAACAGTAATTTGTTATTTTGATATTTACAAGGAAAATGTAATTTTCTTATTCGATTTTGGTTATTAATCATACGGTTAACAATATAAAAAGAATGGTGAGTGAAAAATTCATATTACAAAAATGAAACATTTTGAAAAATTTCACTTCAGATGATTGGGCAAAGAGTCAAAGAAGAAACTATATTTCGAATCAGATAAAAGCTTATTGACTAATAAAATAATATTGAATAACCATCAATGAAATTATATATATACAAAGAAAAATTCAACCATTATGGTTGTCAAAAACAAAAAAGAAAAAATCTCATAACGTCATATGTTGTTATGTGACTCACATTCGGGCAGGAAAAGTTTAAAATGTCTCATCACTAAGTCGGACCACAATCATTAGCTTGCATAAGACTAATGTTTCTATAAAGATATTGCTCGGCAGCTTAGCGTAAATAAAACAACCATGTATAGACGGATACAACAACAGAGAGAATGAGGAAACATGATAAATTCATTGTAAAAACTGGAGGACAACCTCATTGTTGCACTACTGTTAAATATCATCATCGGATGATCACTGAAGGAGCTCCTAACTCCCCCTGACTACCGATGTTGCGTAAAGAGAGAACATTACGCTCTCCCTTCAAGTTGCTGCTCAAACCATCTGTAACAGGCTACATGAGACCAGATATTATTTCATCATACTCCTGCCAAGAAACACTTCATATCAGCGAAACACAAAGAATAGAGGCTAGGGTTTTGCGTTATGATATAATCCAGTGGCCGATGATTTCTGTCTGAGTCATCTTTGCGATGGATGAGGAGTGGACATTCTCCACTGATGAGCATGGTAGTCTTCTTCACTGCTGGCATTTAGCATTAACTAAATTAATGTTGAACTTCTAGCTAATTTTAATTCTTTAGAAACTTAGATAATAAAATACAAATATAAGCATTATATATTCAGTTAACTTCATAGAGGCATCAAAATGATAGGCCTAAGTAGCAATGAAAGAAATGAGAAATTACACATGATAACGGCATTATATATATATATATATATATATATATATATATATATATATATATATATATATATATATATATATATATATATATATATATATATATATATATATATATATATATATATATATATATATATATATATATATATATATATATATATATATATATATATATATATATATATATGTGTGTGTGTGTGTGTGTGTGTGTGTGTGTGTGTGTGTGTGTGTGTGTGTGTGTGTGTGTGTATGTGCGATTATATTCTATGTATTAAAAAAATAGACGTGAAATCTGTTAGTCTAGTTCAGTATATTTTATATTAAGTTTCACTAGTTCATAATTTACATAGGATTAGTCATTCAAAAATTTAATTAATAATAATGTGAAGCAAATCTTTACAAAAGTCGTATTTGTTGATGTTAATAAGACTAACAGTTCAACTTGTAACAGTCGTAGGCCTACGTCTACAAAGTTCACACATATGAAGGAGATAAAACAACGATAGTGATGGCAGTTAGAGATGAAAATATTAAAACATAGGAACAGAGATGACCTCTGAAGTATTATAGTAACATCCTTTAATTAAGTAAAATATGACAACAGTAAGCAGTATCACAAAATGCCCTGCTTAAGGGAAACTGCAGGTAATTTCTCGGACCCACCACTAGTGTTCAGTTGTTTCACGCGCTTACAACTGAGTTGCCAAATAGCGCCAGATGTCGCTATTATAAGCTGTTGTCCGAAAAGTTTTGAAGTATGTTGCAAAACTTTTTTGAGTGATTGTACAGTATACTCAACCTGTCAATAAATATAAATCTAGTCCATAACAGCTGTGAACCAATGCTGTCTTTCTGCAGTATTACTTAGCATAAGCTTTTTTTCCTCCAGCATTGCTACTGTTCCTTTTGGTACATCTGCTTGGGTCAGCTCCAGCAAATCGCCTTATGTTAACTCAGTTGGAATGGTATCAAATAAATCTTGTATTTCCCCAATTCCAATGCTCTGAAACCCTTCCTCAGCCACCTTCTTTGCCTTAGTCACAATTCCTTGATAGGTTTCCAAGTTTTCTCCAGCAGAATTTACTGCCTTAGGCTTTCAATTATAGCATCAGCAACTTTATCAGGTTTCCATATCATTACCTTTTCTTCTGTGGGATCATCTTCCACAGTCTAAAATACTCTCTCCAAAGAATACAGAGTGTAATGTGCCTTAAACATCCATTTGTCCAGTATCAGTAAGACCTTAAAAGGAAATCCCCTAATGGAGAGGTATTTTCTGACTTCCGGGAAAAAGCATCTATGATGTCTTACCTTTCTAGGAATAGTGCTCTGGTAATCCACACCTTCTTGATATGCATCCAGAAAACCAGCAGCTTGGATTGATCTTTTACCTCCATGGCTCAGGGGTTTGCAGCTTTATAAATCTGGGCTGCCTTGATCAAGAAGCTAATGGTTCATTGGCATAATATGGCAGCATCAGTCTATCTTTTCCTGCCTTAAAACCTGGTGCTCGGCTATCTTTTTGGCTGATAAATGTCCTCTGTGGCATTTTTTCCCAGAACAGTTTCATCGGTACTGAATACCTGCTCCAGAAATATTCTTGCCTCTATGTTTCTTCATGGTGTCCAGAAACTCCTGGGCAGCCTCTTGATCGGCAGAGCTGCTTCTCCCGTAATCTTGACAACACTTCTTTATCCAAACCTCCTCCTTAAATGATAAAACCAGCCTTTGCTGGCTTCAAAGTCTATAGTGCTATGTCCTTCACTTCCTACTTGCCTTATGGATTCATATAAGGGCATGACTTTTTCTCTCATCATAATCAAAAAGTAGCAGTGTTCACCCATCAAAGAAAGGGAAGGATTTTGCATGTGATGCAGTTTCCTTGCGCAGTCAACTTATTGACCCTGTAATAGTGGGAAACCTCACCATGTGTCTACAGTACTGTATGTATAAAATATAACAAATTTGTATTTTTCCTAAATATACAAACCAGAGCCTGAAAGATATGAGTATCTTTCAGCATTAGCTGGAAACCAACTGAAACTAGCAATTTAATCTTTACTGGAAGTCTCTTCACTTTCTTTTGCCTCATGGTAGCACTTTTAGCAGCACTAGGAGCTTTATGCTTTTGGGTCATGACTCAATTGAAGATTTTACAGCTTTACTGTCTTAAAGATAAGAGACGTGTTAAAAAAATTATCACTGAACATGACAAGCATGCTGTATTATTATTATTATTATTGTTATTATTCAGAAGATGAACCCTATTCATATGGAACAAGCGCACAGGGGCCAGTGGCTTGAAATTCAAACTTCCAAAGATTATGGAATTTTCCTGTCATAACGAGTAACAGGCCCAGGGGTCAGCTCAGTGTCTCTTGAAAGAGCTGGGACAAAGCTGCTGGTATAAGTACAGTATTTACAAAGTGAGTTTTAGTTTCCCCTACATTTCTAGCCCGAGATGCATTATCTGCAGCTTTTAACTTTGTTTACCCTTTTCCAACTACAGATGATGTCTGTGGTCTGTAAATGTGAATGTGACTTTTTTGAGCTTTATTCATTAAAATTAATGTGTGTATACAATACTTCTTAAATGGTAAAACCGACTATGTGTTTGTATCTTATCCACTTGTGCCCTACTAAACTTTACATTTCTGCCCTACGTGAGTCATATGTGAGTTTTTGAAGGTCAAGTCTACGATAATGTCATATGCCATTAAAAAATACACAATGTAATAGAGTAGTATCAATCATAATAACTTGTTCACTATTCCCAACTCTCTATTTCATGATTTACCAAGATTAGCAAGGCAGAATATCACTTCAACTTCACCAAGTTGAGAGAGATTCATGAGGAGGTTAGCAATCAATCATTCCATCCAGATAAAAAGCAGATTCCCCAACACCACTGCTCAACTTGGAAGCCAACATTTAAAATGAAATTCTTATGTTCCAATCACGATACAGCTGTATAACAAATTAAGTAAAATATAAACTTTATTGCACTCAATCCATGTATGAAAGATGCACTTAATGATTATCAATGAACATATGATGGCCCTGTTTTCTACTTTTCATTACATAGAGAAATATTATCTGGAATGTCTAGTTTTATGATAAATAAATAAAAAATAAATATGCCAGCCTCCACATACTGTTTCACGTGCTATCTTGGATTCAAGATACTCATAATGATTTACTGAAGAAATTCTTACTTTCTAGTGAGCTTAACTCAAAAGATGCATATACCCAACTTAATGTATTGGTTAAAAGCAAATTATTCTTAAAAAAAATAAAAATTAGGGATAACTGTTCCTTACTCTTTGATAAAATGGCAGACATTGTTCAAGCTTAGGTATCATTGTTAGCCATCACAAGGGAAATCTTCAGTATGTAACAAGCAAAATATTTTGCAATAACCAGACACAAGAACCAATTATAAACATATCAGTCATCAAAAGTAAACAATTTATTTGAGCATGTTATATGTAATTACTTTTAAGTCTAATCCTGAGACTATATATAATAAAAATGGGTATGAGTGTTTTTTTTTCAGCATAACTGAAATGGATCTAGCAATTTCAACCAAACTTGGTATACATATGACTTACTAACTGGAAAGGAATACTGGTTCTGCCCGTAGACTTAGTAACTTAGTGAACTCTACGGGTTTATCATACCTCATTTCTGTGTACATATGATTTACTATCTGGAAATGAATACTGTGGGAGGCGCGTTAAGACATCACTGACACAAAAGGGAGTGGGGGCGGGAAGAAGGTGACATAAAAATAACCGAAAACAACAGATATTAGTGTCTAATACATAGTTTTCAAGGTAACTGAGACGTATAGTGACGCTCCCGATGCCCTTTAAGTCCAAGTTCAGCCCCAGTAGGAATGGGGGTTGAGAAGGGGTGAAATGTAAAATTTCAAAAATGTTGGGCAATGTAACTGAAGCAACTACCTTAACAGGAAGAGAGAGAGAGAGAGAGAGAGAGAGAGAGACAGAGTTTATCGGTTGTCATAAAGATTTTTCCCAGGCAGCGCCAGGTTGGTCAGCTAGTATATGCATGAAAAAGGAATCCAAGGAAATGAAACTATCAAATCCATCCATCAAACATTAGTACTGTCACGGTGGATATCAGGCACGACATTATCGAGAGAAAAGGCTCTTACCGTAAAATGCTTACAAACAGTATTTTAAAAACAGTATTTATGAACTGTTATCAGATATGTCTGGCGATATGTTAACGTCAGGAGTTTTCACTATCATTATCACAGAATAAAATAAATATGCAAGTACTGTAATCACTACTAATAAGAAATCCCAAATGTGAGAAAGAAATTGCATAAAGTGAGTTATTGATGAGCAATCCCTGAGGAAATGAGAACAAAATTTCTCTTCATAAGGCAACATACCTCCAGTAACATCTATTCTTGTTACATTCACAATAAATGCATAATATGCCTTGTTGTTGTGATCAAATCGCTGTTCAACACTTGGAATGCAAACTCGCCATGCGCTCAAGTCGCGGAAACTTGACGTTAGCCCTTCCAACGCACTCCGGGATTGAGATATCCCGCCCCCTTCATCAGCCTGCTATAGAGAAAACCAGTTATATTGCACACCATATATATAAATATATTTATTTATATTGCATTCAAACACTGACAGTTGATTTTTCAATTATGAACTTTGATATGAGATAAAGTACTCCGAACAGATAAAATAATGATTCTTAGAGCCAAGCACGTCTTATCACATACAACACGTTAATGAAACAGGTAGCAGGTAAAAGGAAAAAGTAATCAATAGAAAAATAGGCACCTACTCAACAAGCACTGTACTAAAACTCAAATATACCATACCTGGACAAAATTATAATTCAACAATCATTATCAAAATCTATTCCTCACTAACCAGAAGCACAGAGATATCATCAGCCTCGTCGATATCATAAAGCGCATGGTCGTCCTCATCTCCAACTACAACAGAGGGCTTAAGGACATGCTTTCCAATAGTCTTGAGGCCACTACCAACCTTCTGGACCACTACTTTACCTTTGTTCTTCTTTCCCAAGACTTCTGCATCCCTAAAACAATGTGGATGCTCATTTACTAGCCTCTTCTACAATCTATTATAAGCCACCACCCCACAAGTTTAAATCAAATCTGCAGAGTCAGTGTATTCTCTGCTGGTTTTTGTAATGAAGTCATACACAAAGATGGCTTTAACACACCTACCATTTCATAAAATTATAAAACTAATACACTAAAATCTTACAACACACAAATAACATGTAACAGGTAAACATAGTACTAAGGAAAACAGCATCCTCAAGACCTCATAATATGTAGACTAAATTTCAAAACTATCAAAAGAAACCATGGAAGATCTACAAAAGGTCTAAAGCTTTGCATATTAATTTTCAGGTTTCATTAAATGTTCACACAAGATAAGATGAAACATCAAAGTTCTTCAAAATCCAATACAGTATTTCTTAATGAAATAAAAACTCACTTAAACGTCCCTCAATCTACCAACCGGTAACCAAAATACACCGTAGTGACCATCATGGCAGTAACTCGAATGGTTACAGCTAAGTGGGGAGTTACTCTGGTAATACAAATTAACAGCATAACATAGTTCCTCTGATGTCAAATGAACAAAACACAAGTGCTAATACAATTTTGCTGTGTCCAGAGGTAAAGAGGTAAATTGATCACAACAAATCTCCCAAGAAATTTGCATAAAAATAAAAATAAATGCTCTCATCTTTAAGTTAATGCACTGCAAAGCAGAAAGCCTTACATGACTGAAGGAAGAGGTATAACTGAATAATGGCCTCTGATACAAATCCACTTAAGTGACTTATAAACATCCATGAAAGATGTACTTTGTCAATCTCTGAGAACTGTATAGCTCTAGACCTATACGGCTCCCCTTAAGGATTATGTCTTTAAAAGCATCCAAAACAGCACATCTTTGCCAGTGAAGGTGAGGTATTTATTATTATTATTATTATATTTTTATTTCACAAATCTATGGCATCTGCACTTACTTTCCCTTATTTACTTTTCATCCCTTCCCTTTGGTCTCCTCTTATTTGGCTCTCAAACTTTGTAGTCTACAAACGTGACTCTGCAGTATGGGAAACAACTTTATAATAATATGATAATGATAATCATCCACACTCACTGGACTGATGTACAAGCAGTACAGAATTTACTTTGAGAACTGCCTCATAATACAAATTCCCTTTTCAGATTTGTAAATGGCTCTCATGAGAGTTCTGGATACAGGATTACCATCTCAATTTAGAGGTTACATCTTTGTTGAAGAAACTTGTCATTCAATCTTAAAATGTGACTTTAATTAAGAAAAAAATAGACTGACTACGCCCAGTAGTACCCTCCATCTATTCCCCATATCAGCCCTAATTCTGCTGTGCTCATATGGTCTGAAAAGAACGAGTGATGATGGGAAGCATTAAAAACCCCTTCAGAAAAATACCAAATTTTTAAAAGTAATTTGTATTTTTCCTAGGCTACCGTTCATGTGTAGTTGAACTGCTGAATGAACATAGTTATGAGGCTATCTGTATGTTGGCCCTAATGAGATGGCATGGGTTTCAGGGAAGTGCCACTTGATCTTTTGCATGAAGGTACTAAGTGGAGTGGTAGAGGCTGGATATATATTAAAAGGCTTTGGTCTGTATACCTAATATAAGTCCAAACTGCACATTCTTCACATGAGGAAGAATTGTGTACAGATTTTACCTTGACAACATGAAGAAAAAAATTTAAGTGGGTCTGCATGTAGGCAACATGAAACAACCACCCGGCTGCACCAGACCCTCACATCTATTTGCTCGCTTATTCTCCCAGAGAAAAAACACAGCACAGGGCCAGCAAAACAAAAGCAAAACAAAAACAAACAGGAAAAACAAATAAACAAGGGAATGTAACCTCGGCTAAATTTATCCAAGGAAGAGGGGAGGACAGCAGCACTTCATAAAACATGGTTGAAAGATCAAGTGGGAGTTTACATGCTCAGCACTTTCCCAGAACCCTTGCCATCTTATAATAGCAATTTTAGATCACAGAGATGTGCTGTGGTGCAACAAAGGTACAGTCATAACGTAAAGGGCCTTGGAAGGACTGAGAGGGGAGTGCCTACTGTCTACAATAAATAAGAAAATAGCTTGTGAAGAGGAGACAAGAGGCCTTACGCATAAGTATCCACCTCATCCACTACCAAGCTGTTAAAAGGAAGAGAAGAGAGTGTTCCCATGTCTCACCCTGTACAATTTGTCCAAATGCCACTATGGTCCCCACAAAAAAATGTAGAGGTGCATATGAGTTACATCCCCGAGGTACAACTTGGTAACGGAATACTAGCTTCTCCTACAAGAGGGTGGGCCGACTATGTAGCCCTTAACAGGGGCAGAGAAAACTTCTGGCGATGCAGAAATACAAGAAATTTGTGATTAGGGGAACAGTGGCATCAAGTTCAGGCACGCTCTAAACGAGTTGAAATGGCAGCAGCTGCATCCCCTGAAAATCCTATCCCTGGAAGTACGCTAGATGACTCCACTTGTGAAGGTATAAAGATTCCAATCTGCTGTGGAACCTGCAGAAGTGGGGTGGGCTACTACATGAGTTTCCTCGATTTGGATGAGGACTTGTGTCTATGAGCAGACAATGTGAGAGGGTCTGGGAACCAGTCTTGTTGAGGCCAGAGCTGGATGATGAGGATATTGTTGGTATTCATTGACTCCTGCAACTTTCCCAATTCCTGGCTGCCCCATTCACTCAAGAGTGATATGGTTCCTACTGCTCAAGGAATCTGAACCAGTTATATAAAATTCAAGGGAGAGTTAATGATAAATATATAAAAGTTGAAAAAAAAAAAAATTAACAAAAGCACAAAAGTAATCATAAACAGTTGTGGAGATCTGTCACTATAGTTAAGGCAAGGGCAGATAGTGCTCCAAGTAACACACCAGCTGTTTTCAGAACAAAAAGTCTCTTGGACTGGATGGTTTGACACTGTGGCCTCTGACTAGAAAGTGGAACTCATAACACACCCCATTCTTGGATGTTCTACAGCATAATTCCAAAGACACTAAAATTTATGTATCCATTTATCAGCAAACATTCAAAAACCAAAAACCCTTTCATGCAATTTTACTTGCAGAAAAAACTCTGACATTCAAACAGTATTAGGAACATGATCAACATACTTATGAAAGAATTACTGCAAAAATTACAATTAACCCCATTCCAAATAACCTGTTTGAAATAACATTTGAAAAATGAAATTTTCTGAAAAGAAAAAGTTCATATCACAAGACTGGGTTATTCTAGATAACTTTTCATACCGTTAGTCTAGCGCACTCAGCTGAAGAACTTTATGTCAAATCCTTAATTCTGAGCCAATTGTTTTGTAAAGCTAACGCAAACTACTTGTGTGTCTGGTTTAATTCTGTTTCTAAAGATGTTCACAAAACAATCCCATCAAGAAAACATGCTTCAATAACCAAAAACTTCCAAATTATTAAAATAGAAGATGATGCCTCCTTCAAGTATTTTAATAACTTAACTGCACACCTCAAATTCTTCAATGACTGTCTTTCCCATATTGTAAATATTTTTCTACACAATATCCAATTAATAAATGATATTTTCTAAAGATACAAAACAATCTCAAACTCAAGACCATGATAAGATATCCTTGACAACATGAGTACAGAAGTCTTCCTACAATATCTTTCAAGACCACACAACTTACCCTCATTAGATTTTATATGATGAATGATTCCACTGATAAAAGAAACTCATTATAACAGAAGCGCAACAAAACACAATTTGCCCAAACTAAAGGAATCACTAACAAGGGTATGAACTAAGCATTCACTGTAATAATATTAAAAATTCCTTCAACCATTATCAATACACCATCAGCTAGACAAGCAACTAATAATCTTCACAAACACAGTATGTTCATTATTTGTCTACAACACAAGAGCCTCACACATTTAACTAAGGCCAACCCATCTCTGGTCTTACTTCAGATTTCCTGCTGATACAGTGTTAGAAGCTAAATAATCAATCTATGTAAGTTTATCATTAACTCACATGCTTCAATTCCACAAATCCATTATCAAAAACAGGTAAATCAGTTAACATTCTTGGGAAGAGGATTTTAGTATAGGGAACCCACTCACCTCTCTACCATGGATTTCAATGTATGTCAGTCCTTTTACACTCAATTACTTCATCACTGAATGATATAAAATACTATGCTACTGTATTCCACATATTACTGTTACCTACAACCCTAAATACAAAGGCTTGTTCACGATATAAAAGTAACATTTTGACGACTGCATAATCACTCAGAATAAATGGAAACAATTGTAAACCCCAACCATTAAGCAGGGCTCAGCATTTATAAACATCAACTGATGGTGATGATGCATACATAATGGAATTAGGAATTACATACTAAACAAGGCTTGTGTGTGTTACAACATAATGAATGCTTACTTCCCCTCTCTAAGAGACGAAAAGCCCCAAAATTTTTTGGAAACTAAAGTCTGGCACTATAAGAATTATTACTTTCTGAACTAGTGTGTTGCATAACAAGATGATGATTCATGTGCTGCATAACAAGATGAAGATTCAAACTTTTAATAAAGTTGTTAGGTATAAAACATTTATATTATGAATGATACTGTTTTCTCATTCTTTCATGCATGTGCAATCTTTCTTTGTAAATCAAAGCAGCCTGTCAAGAGACTACGGAAACAGAAAAATATGTATGAACTGAAATCACTATAAAATTTACTGTACAGCACAAAATAAAACATATTAGCAAAACAATTACACTAGATGCAGTGCTAGCCAAAACAAATGTTGGACAACTTAGTCACAGTTTCCCCATAAGAAAAAGCACCATGCCATATATATGTCAAATGCAGTAAAGTTAGATGCATTGTGCGCCCCAAATTAACAAGGACATTTATCAAAGCTAGAGATGAGGCACTACTGATGGATAACTCAGTCTGACCCTCAAATACGGGGTTTCAAGGCAACTGTGTCCAAGTTAATTTGGCAGAGTGAGTGCAACATCTCCAACATCAATCAAAGCTTGCAACCAAACACGATAAAATTCTATTGCAGAGTGGTAATGAGCTACATAATACAGTATACCAGTCTTATGCTTGCAAATCATCAGGCACCTGTGTTTTGCTAATGCGACTCTTGAACGGGGAAAATGTGGCGGAGGAGCTGGAATCTGTTCTGCGGTGTCTGTTGGGGTAGTTAGTTTAGTATGAACATTTCTGTATAAGACATTCCTTTGTAATGAAATATAATTAAAAAAAGATGAGCATGAATGCACTCTATGGTACAACAGCTTGTTACAATAACTCTGGTAATATAAACAGTTATAGACAAGATACAGTCTCTGAATACAGTTTACTATCATGCAGTTACCAACATTCCTCAGCAGTGTACCCTAGAATATATTCACTTATTCAAGAAAAACACAAGGGAGAGAGAGAGAGAGAGAGAGAGAGAGAGAGAGAGAGAGAGAGAGAGAGAGAGAGAGAGAGAGAGAGAGAGAGAGAGAGAGAGAGAGAGACACTTCATTATAAACACTATGCTAAGTTCTACATGTTGAGTTGTAAAGTCTGAGTAAGGTAATTAAACTTAAAGGGTTTCATTCTTTTTCTTCCTTTCAAAGGTGACATTTCACAGGGACTTTGCTGCAGCAAATTCACAAGGTTTTCCATGTGTCTGTCTAACATATTCTGAAAAACTGTTTTAAACAGACTTTATGGAAAAATTATAATACACAAGTGCAACTTAGATACACATTTATACACTGCCTATGTTTATCATTTTTATAATCATAAAAAAACCTACCGAAAATTTCATAAAGTAAACAGACTCTTCCAACATTTAGACTATTCATACTACAGTATGTGGGTAATTACTTGTTTTAAATGAAAATTTGATAAGAGCAATCATAATCTTCATCATAATCGAGGGTACCTAAACAATACTTATTCAGCCCTTATTCTTGTCGTCACAATCAAGGGAATGATTAGAACAGCTGACACCAAAAACCTGTGAACTCTACGAAGTCATCCCCTGAAATACAATGATCTCCCTAAAATTTTCTTCCTTACCATTTCTGATGTGTATTCTTGTTGCTGTACACATATTAACATCATAAAAAAAAGCAGAATAAGGATACAGCCTTACCTACTTTTTGTATTCCTATACAAGAAATTATCTGGTACAAAATAAAACATGAAAACTGCCATTCTCTAACAACAGTACATTTACAAATTGTTTAACTCATTTCACGACTGCTCACAGCATCAAACACTTGGTGTTTCTATCCCTTAAACACTGGAAAAGCATTGCTTTAAAAGAGTTCTCACAAAAAAAATCCCAAGTCCCAAATGAAATAGTAGAGCACTGTACTATATCTTAGGCGAGAGATACACATGGAGGAAAGGCAGTTCAGGGAAAACACGTTTACCCCTCTCATCATGGCTTTGCCAAAGTGATGAGAAAAAGGATGAATGTTTCCTTGTGTGTAAAATGACACAAGTTTTCCTCATTAACAGATAAAATGAGGGAAAGCTACATTCCTATTACAAGAAGAGAAACCACCATGAATAAACTGAAAGTGACCTCTATCCCACCATTAAAACGATGAAATTTCAAACATTTCAGAACAGTAATTTCCAAGATATTTCCATAAATTCATACGAGTCAAACAAATTGCGAAAGTATGCTTTTGAAGAGTAATGACAAAGGAGATAGGCAACATCACATAATTATACTAAAAAGTCTGAACAGACATGTCTATTCACCCGGAGAAGCGGAATAAATTTATGCTTGCTCCTCTCTCTGGTACTTTTAATAGCATCTGGAATGAACTGTTCTCTATGTCATATCAATGATACAGGGTATTCAAAGTCAGTCCATTGGGATGACAATATAACAGAAAAACTTGGCCTACCTAACATTACTCTGATTATACACAGGGCAAAATGAAAAAACTTATAACAATCAAAAGTGTCACTGGATAAAATATTTTCAATTACGAAACTGAAAGGTAGTACAAACTCTAACCTGGTGACAAGAACACCTACCTGGGAAAGGACACATGAAACTGGCTACATAAAAATCCTTATATTGAGAAAAGCAGCTTCTTCCAAAATAGGCAAGATCTGAGAGACACTGTAGCCTTCGGGTACAACTCAGAAATGTCGAGTTACTAGATTTATGGGCCTTGTACAGCAGTATTAAGCCATAACAAATTAACTAACAAGTGATGCCTAAAATCTGAAGGGTCATCTTAATATGAACTTCTAAAGTCAGCGGCCATTCGCTAATCTTAATTAGCATAAAATTTCTTAAGGTAGGGGCCAAACTGGATAACCCTACCCAAACCTGTCAATACAATTCTCCTTAACTAAATACAAACATACATTTTAAAAAAATGAATTTGGGCCTGAGAACTTAACACTATTTCTACAGGCTAACAAATATCTATTGATTTCTAAATATTAGTGGATTTCAACTTGATTTCCATTAGCAGTGGACACACTAGCATTTTCTCTAAAACAAGCCAAGTCACTTGCTTTACTCATTTTCTCTATTAATGGTCTTAGGTCACACACTGATGGAAAAAGTAGGAGTTATTACAGCAGATGATGCTCTCAGATCCAATTTTTGCTTTATTTCCAATTTAATGTCATACGACCTAAAGTTACAAGATCTACGTACATTAACTTTTAACTGGAATTCATTTGTATTCCTACTTAATATACTTAAAATTACAATTCCATAAAATTTTCAGTTTCCACCTAACACCTTGTTCGTGACGACAAGAACAAAACTAAATTTAATAATCTTCTTCCTCGCTGCAAGATGGAAAAAAATTAATGAACAAAGCAAAAGTAACATTACATGGGCAGAAACCCCATACAAGTTCTAGGAATGAAACTAATTTACGGACAGATATCTAAGTATAAGCAGGGTGAATCAGTGAAGCTGATGTACCTATCATGGCAATGTTGTGTCTTTAAGTGAAATTTATAAAAATAACCCTTCTAACTAGTCACACAATAAGAAGACTTCTTCAAACCCAGCAGCTTTCTAAATTGCCTTTCCTTAACCCTTTAAACAATAAATATCTTAAAAATAATTCTTATTTCTTTCGTGCTCTTTCTATATGGGGCTTTAAACCTATAACTAGGAATGAAGTCTACTGCATTAATAGTAACTGTTTAGAAACAAAATTGACATTTCCTTCAGCTACCTAAATAAAAATTCTTCTGAAAGCAGACATAAAACTTTTTCAGTGTATTTACAAATCCTTATCTAAGCCTATGTGAAAGCAGTATACTTAAAAATCTACATGAATAACAACAGTACCCTCCACACCGGTGGAAGTGAAGAGGCATTGCAAAAAATGTGATGGAGATAGATATACCTTACTCTAATTTAGAAGTAAAATCAATAACACAATCATTGCAATACCAGATCGGTATTATATCACAAAATGATAAAGAAGGGAAATTCAATCTACTTTATATGCATGGAACCCCAAGAGCCATGAAAAAATCTTCTGATAAACAAAATCCTCATTGAGACTTCTTTGTGATTTTGCTCAAGAATGCTACGCCTTGAAAACAATCCAAGTTACAATTAAGGGTACTGGATGCTCCTTGACAGCTCTTCATCTGCAAGATGACATTGCAACATTCACTTTGAAATTCTGAAGTGTTGTTTAAACAGATTAAAAATATAAAGTCACTTTTACTTGACATCCAAATTTTATGCAATGCCAGCTTACAAGATTTCAAAGTTATTTTTTACTTGCAGCAGAGTTCACAACCCTAAAAAATTCTATATTTACTTAAACATAAAGATGTAATTCATATAAGAAATAACTAGAATATTTATCTAATATTCATTATCATCCCTAAATAATTAGCACATCTATGGTCACTAGAGCTTTCTTATAAAAATATTAAACTGTATTTTTCACTCATATAAAATAGGACAAGCACCATTCATGAACAGAACCTACTTTGGTTATTACAATAAATTTACAATTTTCTTTAGACATTTTTATATGCTTATTGGTTTAATTTTTTCCACTGAAACATATATGTCAGTTTAAAAACTTGGGCCCGAGTTGCTCAATACAAATAGAATTTTCAAATGAGAGGTAAACTGTAGAGCAGATACAAATTTCTGATTTTTTTCATGGCTCTTAGAGTTCTAATTGCAAAATACAAAGGGAGACGATACCGGTCAGGTTCTTAGAACTGTTGGAAGTCACAAAGAACAAGAAATTTATTTTGGGATCAAGGGATTGTGTCGTCGAGGTGTAAAATAATAATAATAAAAAAAAGTAGTGTACCTGCTTTTCCCTGGTGAGCTGTCAAATGAAGAGAAATAATTTTAATAAACTACAGTACATGTTTGAGAGTATCTCCAGATACTTATGAGTTAATTTTCTTCCGCCGTTCTGTACGGTCACTTGTGTTACAAGGCAGCAATATGAAGTTTCAAAGATCCATGAAACTTCATCTTATATTAAGGATTTACAGCCAATCATAAAATCTGTACTGTAGTTTTGAGAAAAACAAATAAATTGACTTCTACTGCATAACATCTCTTACCTTTGCTATATTTACCATCATCTACTCAGACTGTGATAAAGTAAACACTTTACATCTAAAGTAAGCAGTGGATCATTGAAGAGAACGATCATCAACTAATATTATAACAAATAAACATTATAGTAAAATATATATGAAAAAGTGAAAACAAATAACTAAAGTATTCAAAATATAATCATGAATTTTGCAAGAACGAATGAGGTAACATTCCACAGAACAGCCTAATTAATGAAAAAATCTTTTCTAACATACAAAACCATTAAGCAGCATCAATATAATTTATCCTACTGTCTTTTTAGCTTAATCATGTTCAACCAATTCAAAAAGACAAATGAGGGAAATCTTTAAAAAGCTAAAAAGAGGGTAACTGGGGAGAGTAACCAATGTTCTGAAGACTTTCAATGTCTGCCATCCATCAAACATAATAAATACAAGTTTTTTAATCAATAACGGAGTGTCTATCAGAATTAAAGACACACTTAAGTATATCAGGACATCTAAAATCCACAAGTTAGGAATCATAATACAGTACTGTATATTCTATGAATCATAGTCAACATAGCTTCAAATTGTGAGACAATTAGACCATAGTTTACCAAAAAACCCAAATGTTTGGTAAAATTCAACCCCCTATGTCAACGAGCAAAAGTACATAACCGCTAACAAGGGTACATGAAAAGACCATTCACCAGTAACATGTCATTAAGGTGTATGTCAGGCTACAAGAGGAAATAGCTTGATTACTGTGTACAACATTACTTTTTAATATGGCATGGTTTCTCTATATAAGGCATTGAAAATCCACTATTAAATCATGGTTCTCCACTTAAAATGGCCTGAAAATATGACCTAAGAAACAAGCAAACAGCAAGGTTACACAAAGAAAAAGTCAGCTTCGCTTCACATTCCTTCGTGACTTAAAACTATTTAATTCCAGGATCCACAGAAAAGATATTATATTTATTTTACGAAAAACCTGATGTTATACGCCATGTAATACCTTTATCTAGGTATTACCCAACGTTGAAAAAACAGAAGAGAGAAAATGAGGGGTTTTCTCACTCCAGGAAATGACAGGCACACCTCCTCATGAAAGGAAGAGTAGTCAAGGGAAATGTTGGAAGCCTTAGATCTCTCTCCTCACTTGTCTTTGCAGCTAAGATCACCCACTATACAGCATAAATGTCTTAACTTTACAGCCCAACTGAGACAGATAAAATTTCCATTGATACACTAGAAGCTTGCTGCAATATACTATACAGTAATATATTATTGAGTATACGATTCATTTGCTGTACTTTGGTTTTTCCTTGATTTATGCTTCTGATATTTAATCTTATTCTCATTTAATTGTCCTCTCACATTACACTAGCATTCAATTTGCCATCTACCTACGTTTGTGATTATCTTGAAACTCTATTAACTTGTTCATATTTTGCTTCTTAAATCAAATCCATATAGGTATACATATATACATTGTTTGTGTGTGTGTGTGTGTGTGATGAGAGAGAGAGTGTGTGTAGAGAGAGAGAGAGAGAGAGAGAGAGAGAGAGAGAGAGAGAGAGAGAGAGAGAGAGAGAGAGAATACCACTAAATTCACAAATTCTTCCAAGATATAAAAACCACTCTTGCCCGTTGAACTTTTCATGCCAACATGCTAACATAAACAGACTACCAAATAAATTATTAACCAACACCAGTCACCGAAGTTCTAAGGATGAAGCCTACGTTTTTATGAGCCTAGTATCTTTTGGAAGATCTCACTACACAGCCACTTGGTCAATACTGCAGCCTAACATCAAAACAACAGCCCTTGCAATATGGTAAGCAGTTTCTAAATCAATTCTCTGGACACAACTGACTTCTCTAAATGGCCATTTCTACAATACTTCTTCACATATCTGAAGTCATTTTCACAACAAATCTTAAGTTTGAGCAAATTAAGAAACAAGGTATGCATGGAGTGAAAAAGGTAAAATAATATTAGTAAGCAGATGGTGCACTGGTCAGTGCTACCACCATAGCACCTCGAATTTTATGACTGATATTTCATTATTTCAAAAACAGACTGAAAATTCCATTAGTCCATAACATGTGCTGTCTGCAATATGCTTCAAAAATTCAGACACTTCACTTAGGACAGTGACTCTAGCATGCATGGGATAGGGAGGTAAATAAAATCAACATCTTATCTTTTAGGGAAAAACTAAATTTTTTCTAATTTTTATCAATTTTTAAGATATATATTTCACAGGTAGTGCACTCAGCACAAAAAAAAAATTTATTTTAATAACGCCAATGAACACAAAACCCATTAACCCTTAAGGGACAGCATAATTTATCAATGTGCAGCACCCCAGACCGGGGAAACTTTGAGGTCGGTAAAATAGAAATTAAAAATTCACATCAATGGAAAGAGAATGGCACGTACATTTACACTGTATAATTAAAAAATTCTAAAAAATTTTCCCTACCTTCCACGAGAAGTTGAAAATGACTATTTACAACACCTTGTGGGGCCTCATTTATAAGACAATTGTAAATTTTACCAACTTATATATGTTTTTTCTAATAAATAAATTTATTGTATTTTGTAAAATTATTATTACTGCTCACACAATATCAAAACAGATAAGAACTAAAAGCAGTAACAATTTTTTTGCTTATTTGTTCAAAAATATTCACGTACATTTACGAGAAGGAAGATTCAGTAACTTTTTTTTTTACTTTTACATGCTTTTTCTAATATTTCTTTGCAATTTTCTTTGTAAAATTACATTTACAACCGACATACTATCGTAAAAGACAAAAACAAAAAACAACAGCAACCCCTTCGTATATTTACAAGCAAATTTACAAAAGGACTCATGAGAGAGAGAGAGATGCAGTACTTTCCACCTTGAAGTCACAAGCATTACTGATACTGGCCTAACTCTCACGTCTGTATAAAAGTTGCCATTAGTGAATTTATAGCATATAGAAGTATCGGCACCTCTGTTTCGAATCATTAATACCATAACAGTGATGCGTAATTCTGTTTCACACTGAGAGTCAATCTGTCCACCTCCCCAAACCTGTTTTACTTCACACTGAGGCTCAATCGGTCCCTTAAGGGTTAATGTTTCTGTTCTTCAAATGGTAAATGCCAATAAACACAGCATACCTCACTTTTTTGGAAAAATAATATTACAGAATGCAATTCTCTCAAAAAAAAATAAAATTTAAACTAACAAAAGCTCATAGAACTATTCATGTTTATTAGAGCACCTTAATAAAACCATGGACTATTTATCTATCATAACCTACTGAAGAGTTTCAGTTGATCTGAAAAAAAAAAAAGATAAGTTGGAAGGTTCAATCTGACACTCTTTCATGGTAAGTCTGCTAAATATGAACAGTAACCAAGTTAGCGCAAAAAACATAAGAGAGCAAAGGAAAAATAAACTCATAAATAACAATGAGCTGCAAGATACTTACAATCAGCTGTGGGACAGACTCTAGGATATCTTTTTCAACAAAAATTGTTAGTCACTTTGTGTAAGAAGACCAGTCATTCAAATTTTGAAATAAGAGTTAACATGGTAAGCAGTCTAATGAAAAAGAAAGTTATGTAGCCACAATGAACATTTACTATACCACTAAATACTGAAATGTACTAATATTTGGCATAAAAAGATAGCTGTGAGAAATTGTCTTCAACAACGAGTCAAAAACAATTTCTAATCTACAAAACAATTCACGAGTAAAATTTCTGCCAGGTAAACACTGCTCTTCACAATGCAATTAAGATTTCTAAAGCAACCTGATAAGTTTGCCTGAAATGTACTATAGTGGAAAACCAGTTAGCATAAACATTCAAAACACATACTAAACATGAACCAAAAATAAGGAAACAACAACTGAAAAGGTACTTACTTTGTAGTGTTTTTCTGATATGACTGAGAACTTCTAGTACCACATACATGAGCAAAATACTGAAAATGGTAAATGACATTAGTATGTTTGAAGAATAAACTTCAAAGATTACAAGAATCAAAAATGTCAAAGAAATATATGAGAAAAAATGAATAAATCTACAAAGAGAACAATTAAATCTAGGGTATAATTTTAGATACTAAAACAAATTCCTATTACATCGTAAATCTTACAAGCTTCATGCAAATACTTTCTATAATGTTTACAGAAACTTTCAAATAATGATACTATTATGACAAATCCAACGAACATTTCAGTTAAATGTGAAAGTATATTCAAGAACAGTTCCCAACAAATCAACTCTTGTCTGCTTTGGTTTTTGCTTTCATTTAAAATTAGCAACTTTGAGCCAGTCTTATGGGACTGGTCTGATCAAACTAAAGTATTTGGTTAACAAATTTAAATTATAAACAAATATTACCAGCAAAGCAAAGCAAATTATACATGAGAAATAATGACTAAAGACATTGAAAAAATTGAAAAAATGCATGCCTTTAGAAAATGTAACAAAGAACCAGTAAAAAACACAAGAGAAAGAATGCTTGATAAAATTAACACCAGATTACATTGCCAGTTTTCATATATAGACGAAATTAATATTCACTCTTGATACTCACTGAATGACTATGCATAAAAAGTGGAAGATACTCTCTTTCCAAAAGGTTATATGCATGCTCGTAAGCCTGAAACAATGGACGCGTTGTTCGTAGCTTCACAATGTCCTTGACTTCACTGTGAACAACTGCAAAGAACCAAAAAATTTGATAGAATATATTTTAGGGATCAAACCTCATTACTTCATTTCAAAGAATTACAGCAAAATTTTTAAAGCAATTCTGTATTTTTTGTAGATATACAAATCAAAGCCTTTTTTGTAGGAGCATTTCTCAATGTAGGTTTGGATATGGTCGTTAAAGCTTGGTAACAAAGTAGCCACTGGTAGAGAGCTGGTTAATGGAAGCGTTCCTACTCATCTACCATAAGCCAGCACTTTCTCCTTCATCATCAGGGACTATGTAGGGTAGTAAGGGTGGGACGATAAAAAGGTCCTGGTTTGTATACCGTGAAAAATACAAATTACTTTAAAAATTTGTGATTTGTGTTTAGAGGAATACATACCACTGCCTTTCAAGTAGGACACTTACTCCTCAGATGGGAGGATAGGCCCAATAACTGGCACACATGCTTAATCTTCACCAGCAAAAGTTACATTCCAGTCATGAGAATAAGCAAGGGACCAGTGACTCCTGTCAACTCCTTTTCAACACGTTAAAAGAAGAAGAAGAAGAAGAAGAAGATAAGGAATCAAGGTTGACAGAGCCCCAAGGCAGTGGAGCGAGATGTGCCTGGACTCACACTCTAGGAAAATTCAGGGGCCCCTGAGCTACCCAAATGGATGAGCAGCACAAGTTAGATGGCAGCTAAAATTCAAGTCAATTATAAAATAATAGGTTCATGATAACTTTAGCTAACCTCCAAATCCCTTGTTAAAGGGGAAAGTGGACAGGGGTTCATCTTATGAGCTGAAGCTCTGAGACAGAATGCTAGGTGGTGAAGCTCACCTGCATCATGATCTGTTCCAGCAAGAACTCAGCCTAACTACCACATCACAAAGGAAGGAAACAAAGAGGGGTGCATAAAAAGCCAGTCACTCATCTATTCAACCTCCAGCCTTATGCCCTCCGAGTACCTTAGGTAAGATACTTTTCTGCCCAAAAAGAGCATGGATGACTACAAACCTTGTTGGGCAGCCACCACCCACCACTGGTCCTATGGAGAAGGCATCCTAAATCTTGTGGGCAACATCCCGGAGGTACACTGAGTAGTAGGTAGTTTAATGGCATAAATACCTGCCTTCATCAACTAAGCAACAGAAAAGATACTCCAAAGGCTCAGGAAGACCCATATGCCTGCTTAATTGCCTCATGAAGCCACAATGAAGGGGTGTTCTTGGACACCACTTTCTTGTGCCTGCCAGTAATTATGAAAAGGTACTTACAATGTGGCATAAGAAATCAGGCCCTTTATTGATAGATACACAAAGCTAGCACTGGATAAAAAAGCATCTCATCCAGATCAATACCAACAAAGTCTCAGACAGAGGGAACCACGAAGCTACTAAATGACTTATTAGAAACTGATGGGTTCTGATTTTTTACCACTAACTCTGGGATGAATGAGAGCAAGAGAGATTCCAAACCTTCAAGTGTCAGATAAGATAAAAACAAGATACTACCCCAGGTGGCAAGATTGTTCACAGCTCCTCCTCAGCATGGAAAATACCACTGAGGAGGTGAGATCCAAGTCCTTTAACTGGAAGATGTGGCTCTAGGCATAGTGACAGCCTTTCATCATAGGGATGAGAGGCACCTGTCTCAATAAAGGTGGACAAGGAGGTCAACAAACTGCTTAAGAGAAGCTCCAACCAGCGAGAGAGAGCGCCTATCTATGACACTCCAATCACATGACCTCTGGAGCCAGTCCAACATCACCCATGCAGTCCTATGAGAATGGCTCTCAATTGCAGGACCTGATGGATAACCTCCAACTGTGAAGACTATGGGTCTGGACAGACTGGTAGCACATCACTATATATGGCCAACAAAGAACAGAGTCACAGGAAATCTATTTGGATGCCTCAACCAGAAGAGCTAGCAGGTTTGGACACTACTCAGCATGGGGCCATGCCACAAGGGTTATTCTGAGACATGGAGTGATAAACACTCAGCAGATCATTTGGCAAATCAAGCTGAAAGATGTACAGCTGAGGGGTCTGGAATGGGAGTAGAACAATGAGCTTCCTTTTTAGCTGTTTAGTGATCAGGTCAATCACCAGTATTTGCCAAAGCTAAAATAAAAAGTCTTTCTGGCATACAAGGCTACAGGGTCCACTCTGCCTAAACATTCCTCCTGCTCATAGTATGCCTGGCTGACAGCTCAATGGCATGGCAAACTGCCTACTTGTGCTTCTATATCACCTACTGCCAGGGGTGAAGGGAGACCATCTCCTCCTGCTTGCTAACATAAGCCAAAATGGAGTGGCCTATCTCATGGTCTCAGAATGCTTGCAGGACTAGCAACACTGGACACATATCCAAGACATTGATGTGCACATAAGACCAGTCTTCCACACATCTGAAAAGATAAGATCCCTAAGGTGCACATCTTAGCCCTCCTTTGAAGTGTCTGAAAACAGACATATCCCTAGGGGTGGAGAACTCAACATAATTCCCACTCCCTTGGGAGGTTCCTGTCATCCAACTACAAGTCAAGGTCCTCCTTACTTCCTGGCTTAAAGGATTGGGGTGAGAGGAAGCGTCACTGGATGCCAGCCAACACTGCTTCAAATGCCACTAATACAACACACTGATGGAGGAGCTTATGAGAAAAGGGATGTTCCATGAATGAAAGGAGTCTGAGGACAACTTCTACCTCATTAAGCCGGTTGCTTTTGCTATGAAAAAACTGCACTGTCACCTCCCTGTTGCTGTATTTATCAGCATTCCCTACTGCTTTGACTGCTGATTGGGCATGATATGTAACTTCTCCCACATCAAAACAAAATGTGAAGAGAATACTTGTTTTGGAGAAACTGAGCCTCCAAGGACCCCAAAACCAGCCAGTCGTTAAGCTGACCCTGATTATCCTGTGTGAGTGGCCCTGATGACATCAAGGTGAACATTTTAGTGAACAATTTGAGGGACTGATCCCAGTCCAAAGCAAAGACCTGGTAAACAGCCCCTTAACAGACAATGTGGTGGTACTTCCAGGAGGACGGATGAGTAAATGATAATAAACATCCTTCACAGAACGCACTGTTTCTATGTTGAACATAGTCTCAAGAACATACTCATTCATTTAAGCAAAGCCCTCACATCTGCTGAAAAGGCCAGAGCTTTGGGTGATCCTGAAGGTTAGTCCGGACTGGATTGGAGTCCATGAGAGGAGGGGTTGCAGTTCTTGAAAGGTAGCCTGTAACCATCTCGAAAAACACAAGACTCCCTAGGGTTAGCCCTCAAGTCTAAAAAAAGAAATGGAGGACATTGGGTAACTAGCACACTAAGAAAATTTAGTGTCAACCCTTCCTATGGCAAATGTCTAACAAGATGGTAAGCAAACAGTGGTGTCAACCTCAGGGGAAGGGTTGTAGAGAATGCATTCACTAAAGGTCTGACACAGCTTATTTTGAAGGACCTTTCAAGGCTTCTCTCTATGACAGAAAGAAGGAGACAGGAGGAAGAGGACTAGCTACAGAATAAGGATGAGGATGATGCAAGCCTGTATTCTTCATGTTACTCCTACCTAGTCTTATTCTCTCCTTCTAGGGCAGAAGACAAGGTAGAAGGAAGCAGAAGGTTAATAGGAGCACAACTCACATTCAATACTTCATGCAACACCACCACAACAGGAGACTCACCAGTGTTGAGCTCTTCAGTGGGAACAGCAGGTATGGCTGAAGCAGAGGAGGCCTTAGCCAAGTCTAAGAAGTCTAAGGACACAGCAAAGGATGGTCACCTGAAATGTTGCATTTTTAAGGTACTCCAAGTCTAACATTCCTGGAGCAGCCAAAAGAGCAGGGCTTAAGTGATGACAGACCATGAACACCTGTTGACATCTCACCTAGTGAGCTCAGCACATGTGCACAGGCCATCACTCTTGGAGAGATCATGTTGGCCCAATATCTCCATAAGTGCACCACTCTTGTGCAGAACCTGAGGAAAAATATACAAAGAGCAGAGAGAAAAGGAGTGCATTTTCAGTAGGAAGACACTGAAAAAGTTTGGCACTGTTAACAGTCAGGGATTCTCTACCCCCACACAACACCAGCAAATGTCTTTTGGCCTTAATGCAAGTCTCCCACATAGAGAAAGAGCAAAACTGGTAGGGATCAGTAGTCCAAGAGGATGTCAAGTGGCCACACACCTGCTTGCATCCTACATTCTTCATTGCTCACAAACACCTGTCACTGGGGCAACATCCATTATCAAAAACGTGCTGGCTTGCAGAAGATCAATGGAGGACTCATCCCACCAATTGACCACCTTGTTAGCATATTTCAACAATCATTTACAGGTTGTGGCAAGGACTGTTCCTTCATAAAAGACAATAGTTTATGATTTCCCAGGATCAAGACAAATCTAATTTTATCATTTCATCAGAAATATATTAAATAGACTAAACTACAAATATACAGGAAATTTTAAAGTCACACAAAAAGCTAATGAAATATATGGTGTCAAAATATTTATTAATAAACTTACTTTCTCTAATATGAGAAATAACATGGAGAGGAAAGTTAATTCGGTCAACTGAGGAGCTAACCATGTAAGTGTGGTAGAGCTCCAAAGCCTCATGGTGAAGTTGCTCCAGCTGTTCTGTTGTCAGATCTGGATCTAAGATGTGATGATTGAAATCCTCTGGAAGTGTTCATTAAAGAAAATCAAAATAAGTCAGAGGAATTATCACTATTCAAAATCAAGATATCATTATAACAAACATAAACCTTTTCCCTGATAGAAGAAAAAGAGTTGAAAAAAAAGTTTGTCAATTCAATTGAAAACTTACCAACGGCAAGGCAAAACTGCAAAATATTAATAGCCCCTTCCTCCTTCAAGAAGGTGTGAAAGAGATACAAAAGAGACTGGTCCTTTAAGACAGATGACAAATTACTTCTCAAAACCTGCAAAAAAATAAAATTATTTAAATAAAAAGTCTCAAGTGACTGAAAGCATTTCTATAACAAGATTAACTTTTGAGAGCATAAATCTCATATAAGCCTGCATTGTTCCATTTTACTTGTCATTCTTTCTCTTATGTGTTTTTCCATCTGGCTTCTCAACCTCTTTGCCCTTGCCTTGTACCAATAACAACCCTTCTATGACTGGAAATGTGCGAGTATGTGATCTGATTAAACTTGCTTTACATTAATAACAACTAACTGGTGATATACATCTTATTACTCAATAACAATCAACAAGGTTAAAATCACTAAACAAAACGACGATAACAATATAAACAGCATTTTTCACTACCCAACAGATAAAAATATAAAACCTGGCAGTGTAGGTCTTATCATCCAATAATGATCAGCAAGGTATGAACAGTATGTAAAATGATGACAATAAAATATGGAAAATTTTCAATACCCCACGAGAAAATAAATAAGAATACTGAACATTGCAACTATCAAGTTTCCATGACAAATTCTACTTGAACATTGTCTATAGACACCATACAGCCGTTACAAGGTTATACGGTAACTACTCAAAGAGCACTGATCCCTTCCAAGTACAGAGGTTCTGTTTACAGATAATGAAAAGAAGTGAAGTGAATGGGGCAGACTTGCAAGATTAGAGTACCCAATGGCTATCAGTTCTAATTGGGTGACTACTGAAAACAGTAATCATCTACAAACTTGTAATTATCTTCCTACTGTTTGGTTCAGGGGTAGTATTTTGTTCCCTGTTTGCTCTCCTTACAAGCTAATTTGTCTACATTAGCATAAAATGTTCACTATGATGGAGGATTGCTAATATGCCAACACCCATTTCCCTAGCCAACAGAATACTGCTAGTTGTGTACCAAAATACTTTCCAACTAGATCTCTCCCAGAGTCTCTGTATCACTGACTGACTACAGTTTGTGTGCTATCATTCCATGAATAAATATTCAAAGACTATCTTAAATTACCAGGATTCTAAATCATTGTAAAGATAAGCATTATGTGCTCAAGAATTGAAGTTCTTTCAATATTCTGTTCTTGGTTATTATTTTAAAATACAGTACCATGATCAGACCACTAAATTAAAAATCTCAGGATTTCTGGATTTCTATTCAGACATGGTGTACAGATGAAGTCCTTTGTTAGTATGAAGAGAGGGATCCCATCAGTGGTTGACCAGATTCTAATATTCCAAGGCCTTTGCGTCATTCTAGCCTCCACATCTTTATCCTTCACTTTGCCTCTTCTCCTTTGAGCAGAAAGGGTACATGCATACACAAAATCACATCAAAGTCTTTTTCGTCTAGGCTATCACCTCTGGGTTTAAGGGTCAACCAGTATTCTAACAATAAGACCTCAAGACTTAGCTTTCCTGTAACTTTTTTTACGGTGACAAAGGCATTCATATCATAATGCTTCATTAAAGTATTAGCATAGAGAAAATAAAAAAAAGTATTAACATACCGAATTACGAGGATGGGTGTTCACAGAAGCAAAGTTTTTCAGGAGCAAAACTTCTGGCTCAGGTTTGTATGGTGTCCAAGGAGAAGAATCTCTACTTAGGAGTAGCAGGAAAAGTAGATTCAAAGTATCTGGATTCGCCAAGAGATCCATGGCTTGCAACAGCAAAACACGGCCTAGCAACTCCTCTAGAAAGCTTCTCCCAGAGCTGGTGAATGGAATGAGATATGATAATGGCATGGTACACTTTCTACTGCATCCAAAAACTTATCTTAATGGGTAGAATGATGTCAATACATACCAAAAGCAAGGTCAAGCTAATCAGAAAATCTTTGTTAAAACAGCTTACCCGCTAGATAAATATTTGGTTGGAAGCAGGAACGGTAACACTGTACCAACAACACTTCTCAAATAGGCTGCTTCCTCTTCTCGAGACTTGACTGCTCGATGAAGCCCACCGCCAGCCCTTAAGTACTGTATCACAGCTGCCTCAGTAGAAACATTTCCCCTTACTCTACGACTACCCTCTACGTATGCATCCAAATGGTTGATTAGTGCTGGCAGTAGGTGGTCTGTAATGACTGTGGTTAAATCAACCTGAAAAAAAGTTCACATAAAGGATTAATACAAAATAGTAAAATTCTTCCAACTACTTTAGTATTTCATGCAAAAGTGCAAAAGTGCAAAAATACAAGAAACTAGCACCTCAAATAGTCCCCTTGTGTGATTAACCTCCTTGATCATTCACTATTTGAATTTAAACAGCTTTCATTCACTGATGGGTTCTTACTTGGATTTAAAAAGCTTTCACTCATCGATGGAGATATTTCATTCATGGATGAAGGATGCTTCGGGTCTTGACTAATTATTTACTGATCTACTTATTATACCAGTAACAACAGTACTGTATTCTAAAGATATTGGTTGATTAAAAACACTCACTCACCTTACTTAATCTACTTGCTAGAGAAGCTACAGCAAACCTTATAAGTGAGCGTATTTCATCTGCTAGTTGATCATGTACTGAGATTTCTCTGTACCAGACGTAAACATAATGATCAAGAGTTAAGTTAAACAGCTGAAAAGAGAAAAACATTGTAACCTTTTAAGAACTTTCTTATAAAAAATTGCATGTTTAAAGTCACTTCTGCATGTGTTAAAAATCTCAATGTAACATGCACACAAAACTTGAAAAAGTCTTCATGCTCAATATATGGAAAACTGTTGTTTTAGCAATACAACACTGTAATGCCTATCAGCTGGTAAAAGTTACTTAGTGTATGATTATGCAAGAAATGTCCCCACATTATCCTGTCTCCAAGAAATCTGGGTCTCTGTCAGTCTCAAGCATGGTACAATGGAAATTCTCAATGAAGAAATCTTTTGTGTGTTTCTTACTTCAGTCAATGATTAATTTGGTTTGTCAAGACAACCAGGCACCAGCTATGGCTGCATAGCTAGAGTGTTAGAATTCCAGCTCTCCAATCATAATATGCATAACAGACCACTGGGGCACAGTAGACTCAAGTAAGCAAAGTTGAAAATAATACTGGCTACACCAACAATGTTCAGTTTTTACATTCTAGGATAATATCTTTATACATCATAAAGGATGTTTCAACTCAAGGGGATATCACACCTAATGAGCTGATCTTTACACTCCTTTAAGGTTGTGTTGCTGCTGTTGCTATTTGATAACAGAACACCTTGATAGAAATTTCAGAGAGAATAAGTCGTCCCTTTACATTCATTTTTCTTAGAGAGAGAGAGAGAGAGAGAGAGAGAGAGAGAGAGAGAGAGAGAGAGAGAGAGAGAGAGAGAGAATAATTTGTCCCTTTACACATTCATTTTTTCTTAGAAAGAGAAAGAGAGAGAGAGAGAGAGAGAGAGAGAGAGAGAGAGAGAGAGAGAGAGAGAGAGAGAGAGAGAGAGAGAGGACAAAATGACAGAGAGAGAGAGAGAGAGAGAGAGAGAGAGAGAGAGAGAGAGAGAGGACAAAAATGACAGAGAGAGAGAGAGAGAGAGAGAGAGAAGAATTCGTCCCTTTACACATTCATTTTTCTCTTAGAGAGAGAGAGAGAGAGAGAGAGAGAGAGAGAGAGAGAGAGAGAGAGAGAGAGAGAGAGAGAGAGAGAGAGAGAGAGACTTGATGCAAGCACCAGTGGGTCTTGAAGAAACCCAAAAGCTGATAGAGCAAGAGTCCCTTACTGTGTCTGATAAATAATGGAAATAGCCGGTTCTCAATAGTACTGTATTCTGTTTCTTTATAAATTCGTTGCTGCAATATGAGACCTAGCCATTGGAGGAAAAAATCGGAAATTCCACAGCAAATTTAACTAAAGGTTTAGCTTACCACTGCCATAAAAAATTTCCTCTTACATGATTTTTCAATCCACTGCAAATACTTACTTCCTCCAGAGCTTCATCAACTCCTTGTGGTACCATGAAGTTGATGTGAGCGTGTGCGTGAGCTTTCACTGGAAAAGCAGATGCCGGATGCTGTCTCTGACACCGCTCCCCTCCGCAAACCGAACATGACCTGGGTATTTCTCCCCCGCTCGTTGGGTGCTCATGCCCAGTAAAGACGGCCAGAAGGTTTGGCACTTTCTTTCCATCTCTGGAGAAAAATCAAGAAAAAGAGAGTTGTTAACAGAACAAGATTAACCTTTGCACAACTAAATCGACCTCTGTCCTTAACCATTTTAATCCTGAATGCTTATTTTTCCAGTTTCCCTTATAATAAGGTCTAAAGACCTTGCAAAGTATTAGTAGAGCATTGGTATGCTAAAACCAGTTTAGTTAATGCAATGTGATACACATTTCTACTCTAACTCAACTTTCTGTCATCAAATTATAAGACATCACATAAACATGATTATCCAGAGTTTCAAGGAAAACTTAGTTTAAACTGAAATTCACTTCATGACGAAACTGATATGCAAAAAGAGTTATGCTGTACATACCTAAAAATCACAAATGGCACAACTAGACCCAAAATCAGTGAGGCAACTATCAATATACCAACGAACACACTGAAAAGAAATGGACTGATATTAGACGAAAAACAACAAAAATTTATGAGAAAAAATCACCTGCACAACTAAAACTTTGTACCACAAAGTCTGAAGGTTATGGTAAATACAATATTGTATTACATTTACAATTGCCCAATGTTTTGTGTAATATTGCCAACACTATAGAAAGATTTTCAGTACAATAGTATTTGGTTACAGCATATCTCCCTAAACCTGTCTCATGCAAAAAATTACGAACACTGTAATGTCATGTAGGTAGGAGGATAGGTAATGCTTTCTCCCAATTGCTATCCCTAACAAAAATAAGATGGCTATCTGAACTAGTACTTCCATCCGTCTTACGGTCCTTGCTCTTCAGAAAACTCTCCTTTGTACTTTTTTCATTTATTTTACAAACCAGAGTCTAATCTGTACTCATTACCACAGGACTTTGAGGATTTCTAACGTTATCTACACCTTCAGCCAACAATCCCTTACTATTTATGTACAATTTTTGGGTACGGCAACTCATCTGAATGTTAGAAAACACATATCTAGAATTTCGTCAGTTTCTATCGTTGCTTCCCTCCAAGAACTCAACCTCTACACCTGACAACATAACAAACTATGGTGTCTGTTTTGCTAATTTTACTTGTCTGGTCTCTTCATACTAAAAATTGTTCAATTATTTCCCCTACATTTCCTCTCTCTATTTCACACTCCTCACAATGTACAAACTACAAGAAATTTCTACAGGTTTTATCAGTTTGCTGTAGACCATAAATCTTATGGATAATAACTTTGTTTCTTAAACTATACTGGATTTACTTGCTGCTAAGTACAAGATTAGCTTTTCTTACAATACTCTTCATGTTTTAGTACTGAAACCCCGCTTCCCCCAATAAAAACACATTCAAAATGAAACTTTCTAGATCCAAAGATTTCCTCATAACATTGTTAGTGGTGCAACATACTTCAAGAATGTTGCCATTACAAAGATGGACATGTATTCGGGATTGTTAATAATAAAAAATATTTTATTCTGACATTTTAATTAATATACCTTATTCACTTCTAACACTTTCTGGGTACTAAGGAATAATGCTAGCATTTGTATAGGAATGGATGCCATTACAGCCTAGAATATGGAAGGTTCTATCAGCATGTGGCATGTTGGATTTGGCCACAGAGCATATTAACAAAACTCAGTTGCTTGCATAGTTCATGGGGAACTGACTCAAGAATTTGAATAACCAATTGCCCAATTTTAAATTATGAATAAATTTTTATTGTATAAAATATATACCACATGCTGTACTTCTGAATTTACCTCCTGAGGGGTTAACCGCCTAAATAAGGATTTACGTGACACACAAAGGTTCTTTACAGAGTCCTTTCAGCCCCAGCTCCATTATTTTCTGTCCTTCTTAAAATTTCTATTGCTGGGGGCTATGAGGTCACTCAGCGCTGAAAGGAAAATTGAGAGTAAAATGTTCAAAAGGTGTAACAGGAGGGAAACCTTGCAGTTGCACTATTAAACATTGTTAGAAGAGGGTGGAATGTATGATGGAAGAATATGAATGGAGGTATAGTACAAGAAATAAATGGGGTTACAGCTGGGAGCCGAAGGGACGCTGCAGAGAACCTTAAGCAAAGCCTATAGTGCACTGACGGCACTGCACCCTAAGGATATGAAGTGTATAAGAGCGATTATGAGGAGTCTCTTTAAATGACACAGGTCTGGCCTACTGCAGGCTATGCAAGTCTCTCTACTGGGTTGACTGGAAGAAAATCCCCCAATCAAGGTATTCCGAGTCCAAGAGTTGACGTAGATGTACGACCTAACAAGACCCGCCTTCTCTCAACCTTACCTAGGACGCTGTGCCTTTACCTGACCATGGTGGAGTGAGCTGTGACCCCTCCACCTGTAGCCTTGGCCAACAGGGAATTAATGATGCTTAAGTTACAGGGTGTTAAGTTATGGCGAGTGGTCTAGCCTAACACTGTTGGATAGTCAGGCTAATGGATATATAACCCTGCCTTGTCTAAAATCTTAGCCAAGGGCCACGTCATGTACTACAGGTACTAGACTTGGGTTTATTTCTAATTCAAAATGCTTGAAGCTACTGCTGCCACAGCCTGAGCATAAAATGTAATTCACCCGATTCACAACCAGTCGAAAGGTCAGGCCACCTACGGGAGCTTTGACTAGCTTAGGGTCTCCACTTGGCCACTCATTAATATTCACACGGGGCGCCCTTTTCCTGCGTCTGACTCGCGCTGCTTACCTGACTAAGGTGGAAATTAAGATGGCCAAAAACACAACCACAAATGAGCACACTAGAACATTTCTGTCACGTAATAACCCCGTCAACTTGACATTTTCCACCTCCATCATAGGAGTTTTGTTTACATGGAGGATGTTGTCAGGGCGAGAATACTACAACGTTTCCCCTCCTGCCAGTCGCCATATCTAAAGCGATTTTTACACTCATATAGATCAATACTGCATAAAATACTAATATTCAATCGATATATTTGTGTATATTTAACGTCATGTGAGAGTCAGGGAGAGAAACTCCTGCTAAAATGGTGCGGTACTTTAATTGGGTCAATAGCTGTACGTCGGATGTTTACATTTTTGGGTCTTGAAAAACCTGTAACTTGACTCGAGCAAATTACGTCTGCAAAGAACTTGATCACTAAACTAAACTCATGACGTCATGAGATATGCGATTTAACTCTTATCAGCCTGTCTGCGATTATTATGGAATGTTGATAACAAAGATTTGTTACTGGGGCAATTAAGTAGCCAAAGCGAACAACAATATGTACGCGGTGAAAAAGGGGCAAAACTGTTATGGGTTTTCATAAACGAGTAAAAATATAGACATGATATACGGTCGCCAGCTGGTACCAGGTTTGCTGCCATTATTTTCGCAGCATTAAGCACCGTCCAGTGCGTACAGCGAGATGGAAGGAATAAAGTGTCCACAGACGGAGAGAAGGCTCTGTAGCAAAGCCTTATTAAATGGGGCGTCCATATGAGAAAGAGTGTTTTTCTTATAACATTTCTGGATGAAGTGTTCAGTTTATAAACTTGTGACTAATACAATATAAAGTATCTAGGGCTAGGTCTGACATTGTATTTTTGAGCTGCAATGGCTGCCTATCAAATCTAGTATTTAAGAGGTTTGTTACACATAACACAGACAACACATGGGGTCAACGGACAAGTTTCAAAATCCCCTTCGAATGCTGGTCTTAGAACCTTCAAATCTGCAGCCCAAAGTTTGTACAGTAACAAAAGTCTCGTCCAGAAACAATTTTTTTTTTCCAGAATAATAAAGGCTCTGTAACTCAGTAATGATCATAATTGAAAGCCGTGTGCAGTGCCTGCTATCTGCTCAGACTTACTTGTACAAGGTGTCGGTTTTGATATCTTCTTCCAAGTTAGTTTTGACAATTACTGCTGAAAATGGTAAATTCAGGAAACGATGTTTGATAGACACTAACATCAATCCTTCTACCAGAAAATAGGACTGTCAAATATTCCCTGCGAATATAAGTATGAACTGTAGAGCCTATGAAAAGATTATGAATTTGTTGTCTATTTTCTGTAACAGTAAAGGGTCCCAACTCGTAAGGTTTTAATCATGATTTCTTCAATAGGATGAATGAACGGTGCTATAAAGATGTGCAAAAACAATAACTTGTGAATTTAATTTAACAGTACGTATTTTTTGTAGTTGTCAGCCACTCAGCACGTACTGTGTACATCCACACTTAACTTCACATGAAATTACTAATGTACCCTGCCCAGATTTCTAAACTGCACAGAACAGTGATTTAAGAACTTAGTTCATTGCCTGAGAGTCTAGCGACTGTTCTCAGTATAAGAGGGAACTTGACCAAAATGGGGTCTGTCAAAATGTTTCAAAATCCAGGAAATTGACTCACAGACAAGGGCTGTGTCTACTCGACAAGCTTAAGTACCATAAGAAATATCTAGAAAGACAATTAGTTCTTCAGGGTGGTGGACGGTTGTGCATGACTGAGATATTTAAATGACCATTGCTGCTTTGGGATCTCTAGACTTATAGCCTATGTTGCAAAGTCTCAAATGCCGCTTTTACTTGCCTTAGGCCGGACGGTTCTCTACAGCGAATTTTTTTAAACCTCGACGTGAGCCCGCAGACCGTACTCTCGGCACACTTTTAGTTCGTTTTTTTTAATTAGTGTTTTATATTTGTTTGGCCATCTGTTCACGTCATCATGATTAGTTAAATACAATGACTTTTATTTATGGTCGTTATTCTACAGATAAAAATCTGTTGTTCCGCTCCTTTGTTTTTCTTATGACTACTCTGGGAAAGTTTGCTAAGCACATTCACGCTCTTTCAGGCAGCGCAGTAAGAATTTATACACTCTTATCAGTAACTGTATCCCACTGCATTTCAGTCCGAAAGCCCCCGAAAAGCCAAGGAGAAAGAGCGTGGACAAAGACGTACACCTTGGTAGACCCCACGGGAATTCAGAAAGAAAGTACACAAGATAGAAGACGAAAGACCTGACGGCAGGTAAAAAGACAAAAGAGGTCTGACGCGAAATCAGAATGCAAGTCGAGGTCTATTCTTTAGAGTCCTTGCGTAGCCTAATACTGACAGTTCGTTTAGCCTATGACTTACTTTATCGTATGTGAAGTCCTGTTATGAATTTCCCGTACCCACTCAATGTAATGCAGAACAAGAGAAAATTATAGATCTTCAACTTCTTCCTCTCCAATGGGATACAATTCTGCTTCCTCCTTATTCGAATACTTTAATCCATAACTCTGTCTGATCCTGCCTTCTTTTAATTCATTCATTAACACCTTGGAAGGTTCCCACTCAAAGCAAGACACGTCTTTTCCTGTGATGCTTTGTTTAGCTAGTAAGCGATTAGCCACTGTAACGGTTTGTAATCTGTTCGTTTGCTTACTTTTGATTAAGTTCATTTGAGAAAAGATTCTCTCAACAGAAGCTGATGCATGCGGGAGAGCAAATCAAATTTGGGTTGATTGAGTCCATCCTTTACTTGATTAACTTAAAACCAAAACGATGCTGCAGACTGATCTAGGTGTTTCAGACTTTCTTATGCTTATAAAAGGTCTCGCCATTGTTCTTGAAGTTTATCTAATTCCTCTTCTTTGACAAGTGTAGGGAAATAAATGGCAAGCTTAGAGATGAATTTAAGATTCCTCTCTGGAGAAAGAGCCACTCTAGGTTTCGAAATATTCAACAAGGTTAATATATTATTTTCACTGAGCGGAAACCTTTTTCGTATCTGACTACACAACTCTATCAAAAACACTTGACAATCAATCTTGCGGGAACCTGCTCTTTTTATTTCCCAGTGGTTCTTCAATCAGTAAATCATCACATCTTCCACCAAGGCTTATATCAGGATCCATCAGGGCTAGCATTTTTTACTCCATTACATTAGGCTGGATAAATAGGCCAAGAATGCTCCGATATTTATCAGTAATTGTAGCGTATAGGGTACTTAGTCTAAAGTGTTCTGCCTGAAATTGGGTGTTCATTTTATCTTTTTCTCCAAAATATAATTGAGAAACAGCAGCATATCTTTGGTTCCCTTATTAGTCATGGTACTGTATATCTGGCTTGCACTGTCAAATTTACTTGTCTTAGATTCTGTCTGAAAAAAATAACATGAGAGCATCCCATTGTTCCAATATACGGGTGGTAACATGCCCACGGGAAAGTCAACGAGTCTGAGACAGTTGAATCATTCGATGCTAACCACATCTTGTATCAAATGAAATCATGCTGTCGTTTACTACTTCGCTAAAAGTAGCGACAAATATCCCTCATGAGAATTTCTAAGAATGAGGGCAATTTGGATGGGATGTCCTTTTTCAAATGAGTTCGAAATCCGTTATTCCATCATCGATGAACAGTTGTCACAAGCAAATCCTATAATAGTTGTCATTGGTATACCTTTCTTAGTAAACATTCCTTTTGCTACTTTGTAAAGACCTTGAGCACTTGCATCTTCAACATCCACTATATTAAGAAGGCCATCCTTCACTTTACAATGTTCTTGTAAAGTACTAGTACTAGGGACACGGATGTATCTGTATACTCTCATCAGTAATGAGAGAAAATGGATTTTCTTTGCAGATATTTTCGACGGATTGGCGTTCCTCCACAGCCAATTCTTCTTGCATGACATATGAAGCCTTCGTTTCTTTCACTGTAATTTCCTGGGCCGCTTCACAACCAGGAAACATTTTTTTTTATTATTTCCACTCAGCCTTACAAACTTGGTACTGTCTCTCTTCCTTCAGTTCCCCGTCGGACGAGTCGGTAGAATTCTCGGCTAACACTTTGCTAGGCCCGAGTTCGAGTCTCCGGCCGGCCAATGAAGAACTAGAGGAATTTATTTCTGGTGATAGAAATTCATTTCTCGGTATGTGGTTTTGATTCCACAATAAGCTGTAGGTCCCGTTGCTAGGTAACCAATTGGTTCTTAGCCACGTGAAATAAGTCTAAGCCTTCGGGCCAGCCCTAGGAGAGCTGTTAATCAGCTCAGTGGTCTGGTTAAACTAAGATATACTTTTTACGTTAATTGTACCGTCGTCGCTGGCGAGAGTAATGGCTCTTGTTGTGTATGGTGGATTATCATCACTATTATTGTTATTTGAGTAAGCGTAATGAGACTATTGATTGACTGATTATGAAATTTAGGTCTTTTGAAGACCAAACGCCGGAACCCATCAGGATTATTCAGCGCCTTAATGAAGGTGAAATCTATGGATTAATAATATGATTGACAATAAATAGGTGAATGATGACATACTAGTAAAATTCATTGTTAAAACATGAACGTAAAGAATGAAGAATATGAGATAGAACCAACAAAAAATAAGTGTTAAAATTTTATATTCAAAACATATACTTAGTATAAGAATAAAGATTACTAAATTCTTTATTAAATGTAGTGAAATCATATTTCATTAAAATAACCAGATTCTTTCAGATAACCCATATGGTTCTCTACCTCAACGTCCGCTTAAAATTTCTAAAATAGTCTTACCAGTTAGTCAGTACTTTTTCCTAAGGCGTCACGAGACTATTTAGTACAGTGCATTATCACTATTACTGTTATTATTGGCGAGCAAGGCCTGCTCTATTGAAGATTTATTTTTATATTAAGTATTGCTGCTGTTTTTACTACTACGATACGTTGATCTTTTCTGCTAAGTGTTAAAATGGTATTTAAGGTTATTTTGAATATTTTTATTTTGGCCATTATTTGTCCTTTTGGAGTGTAATATGGTTATTTATGGTAACTATTGATTCGCTGCCTGTGCTCTCTAAAACCTGGACTCACGCGCATATTTGTAAGATATTTATGTATACTAAGTTATATATAATAAGGTATTGAGGTATTTTCTTTGTCCCGTGACACATGCAATGGATCAAATCCGATCAAAATATCAGCAGCACGTGTCAATTGTTTAAAAAAAAAAAAAGGCATTAACATCTCTTCTATATACGAGTAGAAGCCGTACACGTAAGAGCACCAACATAACTGCTTATAACCACTAAAGGGTTCGACTTTAGCTACACAGGGAATTTCAATTGGGTCCAAGTATCTGACTTTGGGCGGGGGGCGTCTCACAGCAACCCACTGGTCCGGTGTTGCCACATTCCCACACCACCGACTTCGACGCTCTGCTAAATTTGAAATTCATTCAACCACGTGTCATAATGAACGTCTATAAAACAATACATGCTTTCCTTCACAGTCTGAAGATGATTTCCCGTCAACTTCCCTTACCAAGTTAATCGCAATCAATTTTTACATGTATTAGAACAATTTTAAATAGATTTAAGTTGCCTTCATTAGATGGAACCTGAAGCGGCTGCCACTCGGCTGTCGTCTGCGTTCGACGCGTCAGTCATCGATCGACTTCTGCTGTTTCATGATTCGGCGCAAACATCCATTCTTTGATGGCTCTTGATTCAGCCATTGGTATACAGAATATAAATATGCAAATGACCGAGAATACAGGTAAATGAATCACATAATATAAGAATATATAATATATTTGACCACACTAAACCTCTAAAAAGTGTCGAAACACCATGAATTTAGACGAATTAAGCTGCACAGTTATTATTAATTATAATTGTAGGTAGAGCGGTTACGTTCCCCGCTCCAATGAAGGCCTTGTTCCTCACGAGGCTCAGTCAGAGATTCTAGAGAATCTAGACCGATACTCTAGAGCATTTCTTGTTTTTTTTAATGATGATACTTTTTCGGAATAATTGTTACTATGGATCCTGCCTAGATAGTGACCCCAACAAAGCTTGGGGGTCTTTACCTAGGACTACAGTAATATTTCTTGGGGGTCATTATCTTTATGATATTTAAGGTCTTTTGTTTATGTGTTTACGGTCATCGCCAGCGGCCTTGTATTAAACACGTACTAAAAACGCCGTAAAGGTGGATGCAGATACCGGGTTAAAACCCTTGGGGGTCACTACCTAGGAAAGATCCTTTATTATTATTATTATTATTATTATTATTATTCAGTAGGTGAACCCTATTCATATGGAACAACCCCACCAGAGGGGCCAATTGACTTGAAATTCGAGCTTCCAAAAAATATGGTCTTCAACTGAAAGAAGTAAAAAAAAGATAATGGGACAAAAAGAGATCAGTTATTAAGAGAGAAAAAATGATAAATTTGCAAATTAATAAATAAATAGAGTCTACTAAGCACAAATGTGATGCAAAAAGTAAGTGGAAATTCGCCATTTGCTCCCAAACTCTCTCTCTCTCTCCCCTATCAAAGTTGGTTAAGAACTATGATATGGAGGGCGGATATCGGTGAGACTTTAATTGTCAGAAGTGATGAATGACGCAAGAAAAGGTACAAATGGAAGGGAACAGGAAGTGAAGAAGTGAACTGAGTGACTGAAGAAACATTAGGCGGGAGTGAGTGGAATCAGAAAATGAAGTACTAAGTCGCCGTTTGGGTCCGTTAATGGCTCCGGGAACCACTCCGGGGGGTCACCACTGTGAGAGGGTGCGAAAGAAAGAGCAGGTAGACAGGTACTGCTAGTTTATTGAGAAAGCAGCCCGCTTATAAAGCGGCATGCGCACGTCAGTACAAAGACATACAAGTAACCCGAGGTCAGTTATTCACTATGCAAAACAAGACAGGTACATACAGATATCACAACAATGAAAATAGTAAATTAAATACAAAGATACTCTGACATGTACACAATGTACAAGGGCAAAAATGGATGGGTAATGAATGTACAGTTACATAGTAAAAATAGGACTGATTACCCTGACCTAGGGTCAGGCGAAAAGGCACTGTAGAAAACGGGAGGTTCTTCACAGAAAACCCATTTAGCGAGGACTTTACAGTGTGATGTAGGACATGAACACACTGCGTATGGAGGCTAGGCTGAAATCCCTGAGTCTCCCTCTCCTACTTACGTGCAGAGACCCAGTTTTGTCTGACATACTGCAAGAGAACAGAAGTCGTAAACGAATATAATCTAGAGAAGAAGAAGAAGGGTTAAACCATATAACCAGCACAGGTTCCATACAGGAAAAGACAGCGCATGGCATTGGGGCTTCGATCTGCGCTCTAATACCTCAGTTCACTTTTGCATTCCTCTATCCCTTTAGACCTCTCCGGAAGTATGGTCCTAACATGTTGGATGCACTGGGGTTTCTTACTGCTTCTGGCCATGACACAGGGTTTGGCCTCTCTGCTTGCATATTCCTTATTTCTAAAAATGTAACTTGTTCGCCACTTCCTCCATCCTCTCTCTTAACAAATCCATTTCATTTCTCACTGCGTATTCTTCAGCTGCTTTCCTTGTGTGGCCATTTCTTTCATGGTTCTGTGTTCTGTAACACCAGAAGGGCAGCAGCCTCGTTATATGCACATGGTTCCCTGTTTTTGAAAAACCTGCACATACATGTCCTCGTCTCTGCTCACTCTTTTATTCTGGCTCATCGACTTAAATGTAGGTCTGTTATTTTCTATTGTTAGAGTGTGATATCTGCCCTTCGTTTCTCTTACCCAATTTCATACGTCTCATTAATGTGTTCCTTTCCTTTCCTTGCACTATAGCCCTATTCTGGTTTCTGATCCTGTGAATGTACTGGCACTTTCTGCCATACTTGCAGTTCCCCTCTGAAAAACTTACATTCTGTCCCTAGGCCTACTTCTTCTCTGTCCTGTTTTGGGTTCTTGTATAGATTCTGTGTTTCGACATATGCAGGTACTCACAAGAATTACCTTTCATCCAATTTCCTACTCTATAAAACCTGCATACTGTTGTTTTTACCTCATCTTTGTCTGTTCTTGTGGACCCACCATAGAGGGTAAATATCTGGAGATGCTACCTAAAACATTACTACATAGTTTGGTGGTTCTCCACCAGGGCGGCGCTGCAGATCCTTGCGGCCATCTTGAAAGGTCTGGTAATTGTGCAAATTTAACAGGTGCTTAGTGCGATTGTGATTTTTTATATCCTGATCGCAATAATGGTATGATATGCTGCTTATAGTAGCCAAAATAGGAAAAAACAAGCCTTTGAGAGAAAATGAGATAACATTTCACATGTAAACAAAGCATAATAGAATTTACATATCGTTAATCTAGTGCTAGTCTGATATACGTTGTCTTAGCATATCCATGTCTCATATGTTCTGCATATTAGGGTGGAACATAAATGAGGTGGCAATTTAATTTTGATATCAGATCATGATTAATACTGGCCATGCCACATAACGTAAAAGAAGAAGGTTCCTGATGGTTATTAAAAATGCATAGTAGTACATAGGCCTATAGGTTTAACCCTAGGTGTGTTAACCAGTCTCGTCATCTAAGCACGTTACTGTAATGCATAAGGACACCTGCTGTATTTTGTCAGTCATTGATAATTATCTGCAATATGCTGTAGGCTTGCAGGATACTGTCTATGCCATCATAATTTATCCAGTTTTAGACATCAAAGGCAGTGTTTGAGTTGTGTAACAAAATGCATATCACCATACGTGGTTTCTCAATGAAATTCCGAAACGTCACAGCTGGGGAGAGTGTTTCAGGACGATGTAAGCAGAACATAGAAAACAGCTCTTATTATTCGATTCTGAGTAAAACTAGCTGTGTTTTTTTTTATTTATAGCATATCTTTTCTGTGTCAACATGTCATACCTTTGGCATATCATTGTGGCATATAAGTGCAATGGCGACTTCAGTTTTGAAATTGCAACATCATCCATCTTATAGATGCCTACTCATAGAAAGCAAAAGCGAGCTTGTCCGTTACTGAAAAGGCTTAGTAAGTGGGTGCGTAGGTTACTGGCTGCGTCAACAAGCCTCGTCTTTTAAACATGTTACAATGAAAGCATTTTAGGACGACTTAACCAATTTCTGGAAGTGATCAAAGTGAAAAATATTTGTATATTTTATGTGTAACAAATCTTGGCTTAATGCATGCTTTCATCGAACCATATGTCTCACAGATTGGTAATAGCTTATGAGACAATGAATCGCTCAGAGTTGCCTGCCGCTGCTGACAGCACTGCTGTTTCGAGGTGACTGAGTTTGTAAGGTGTCAAAGAAACGAGCAGGTAAAAGTTACTGCTACTTTATTACAGATCCAGGCAGTTGATATTGGGTTAACTGACGCCGGGCCGTGAGAGACAATGGAATTGATGTGACCTGAGGTCGAAACAATAAACAATAATATGCAGTGAACGAGTACAAATTACAATACAAAACATACAGAGCTACAATATGGATACAGTCTTGATGCCTGTGGAATGAAGAAACATGTGATAAACAATGTGTGACATTAAGGTGATAAATACCATAAAGTAAAATGATTAAATGCGTGACCTGGCACGTTTTAGGCGTGACTAATTGAGCTTGAAGAAAACGGGAAGTCACCAAAGAAAACAAGCTCAGCGGAGACTTAATTAATGGCGTTAGAAAAACACTATCCTGGCGCGATGTGGTGACTTTACAAGTTTATATTGTAGCAACCAGAAGAAAAGCTTTCATTTGAAACCTTGTTTTGGGAGAAAATCTTTTAATGAGACTTAATAACTGGATCAAAATGACCTTGTGAACTCTATTATATTTTCTCTAGACATGACTCCAGCAGAAATATGGCCTTTGTGGGCATCACGAGAGGAATCATTTTCATGAAAGACTTGCTTCATAGAATTGGTCTCTTTATTGACTTGATCTCAATATTTTTTTTATCAACTCGGGAAGAAATGCTGCTGCTCTCATTAAAGGCGCAACGTTAGGGCGGGTGTGTCAGCCTTTTCTTGTGTCAGAGATAACTACCTTTACATATCTACTGAATTGTGGGTGAGTGCCGTTGAATTGTGGGTGGACTTCCTTTGTAGAAAACATCCACATCTGAGGGCATGGAACCCTCTACACACAACACACAACACACTCTGCATCACTCACCTGCTATCTTGTAGTCATTAGCTCCTCCTGGATATTAAGGCCCTATCCTTTCAGTACCTCTCTCAAGCATTCTCATTCTTTCCACATAACCAGACCATCTTAGAGCACCCTGTTTCATCCTAAGGTGTTGTGTGCTAAACCTTTTCTCTTCTTTTAAGAATCTCCATATTTCTTAGTGTTTTATTTCTTCTTCTGCCACATATACAACACATACAGGTCATCTCAACATCTTCAATCTTTCTTTTAAATTTCACTTGCATTCAACATCCATCCATACGTCACTTGCATAAAGAAGAATTGGTTAAACATTGTTCTTATACATTACTATCATGGCTTTTAATGACACTCCAAATCTATCCTCAGTCTTTTTCATACATTCTGTTACCTTCCTTGCTTCACCCATTCTATAACTCGCCTCTTCTCTTGTCGGTTCTTCTTCTGCCATTTGTATCAACAGTGGTTGGTCCATCTTCCTGGTTTCCATTTACCCAACCCTACTCTGGTCACTTACACTCTTAAATTTCTCTGGGTAAAGAAACAATATACACCTGAGACAAATTTTTACCCCAAACGAGTCACTCCTGTCTACATGATATTGTAATGCACGTGATATAAGTAAAAACCATATAAACTGGTATCTAAAAAATTGAAAATTGCAAACAGTAAAATTCAGAGGCCTGTTAGGCCACAAAAGTGTGACACATGGCTTGCACGAATGACTTCTTTACACCTCCCCCCCCCCACCATACATATATATATATATATATATATTAATGCCTAAAATTTCTCCATGCATTGAAACAGGGTTTCAAGATCCGCATTTACTCTGTCAATCAACTTTTGCAAAGTTTGAACATCAGCCAGAGCGTCATGGGCATTGTATGTCTCCCCTAGTATTTGTCTCACTAGAGCTGTCTGGCTGTACCCTTTTCCATTAGGTTTTTTGAACCCTGGGTACACCTTCCTGAAGAACTGCAAGGTGTCAATGAAGCCGAGGACGTTCTCTCGCAACCTCGTCAATAAGTCGGACTTTCTCATATGGTAAAGAAGGTGTTTTTTATCAAACGAGACATTATGAGCAACTAGGTAACATGGGCCAATAGAGCTCAGCCACTCCAGGAATTCAAGCAGAACGTTAATCATAGGTTGGGTAGGAACTTTTTCCCACCTGTCTGGATTAATGGACACTCTTCTTTCCAGGAATCCTTTTGTGTCTCTCAGCTTGTTTACTTTTTTATTCTGGAAAGAGACTGGTTTGGTAGGTGTAACAAACCTCATGAATTGTAGGTTGTTGTACACAGCTGCAATCTGCAAAATGCTATGGTCCTCTTCACGTCCCCAGTTTCCAAATCGAAATAAACGAGCTTTGCTTCATCCTCCTTTGAAGGTTTGGTCTGCGCCCGTTCCCTTTCCTGGTTTACAGGACGGTGTGAGGCCTAGGCATAATAAACGAGGGAAAACTCAGATAAAAAATGTGTCGATGTACATCATTATAGAGAAAACAAGATACCAAACTATGTTTAAGACTTCTGTAACTGAAATGTACCATCAAAGTCATGGATACACACAGAAGCATTGACAGGTACAGATTAATGAGGACAAGATCAAATACACATATCAGACAATGATACTGAATACAGGTACCCAGAACTATGAATAATGTTGCATGTAGAATTAACAATATGGGAAAACGTTACAGATACTGAAGAACTATCTAATTAAAAACAATTATGGCACAGAAGATCAACATATCATTGGTCATAAGTCCTTAACAGAGCAGTGGGCTTGGACTGAATTATCCCTTTGGTTATCATAAAATTGCTAAATGAACCGAAGATTGCAGACTGGGAATGTACCAGGTTAAAACTCATGGATGAATCTCCAATAATCTAATAATTTACCCAACAGAGATCCCCAGAAACATGTCCAAAGTCCTACGTCAGCAGCTTCCAGGTAAAAGTTTTCCAACTAGATATCATACTAATTGATTTAAACTTATTTTAGTCAAAGCTGAGCTGTTTTACTGTCAACTAGATTTATGCAGGGGAAATTTCAGTCTTCAGACTGCCAGAGGGAGTAAAGTTCCAAAATATTTTGGTATAAACAGTGAAGGTTATTTAGTGGACTGGAAACTGAGGGTTAGACTAGGCTCTCTGAGGTGTTGTTGGAGAGGTGTGCGGAGATGGTACCAGGAGAGGAATGTTACAATGAGTAGAGCAATGAGAGTAACTGTGAGAAAGAGTAGAGCAATGAGAGTAATTGTGACAAAGAGTAGAGAAATGATGAGTAGAGCAATAAGAGTAATTGTGAGAAAGAGTAGAACAATGAGAGTAATTGTGACAAAGAGTAGAGAAATGATGAGTAGAGCAATGAGAGTAATTGTGAGAAAGAGTAGAGCAATGAGAGTAATTGTGAGAAAGAATAGAGCAATGAGACTAATTGTGAGAAAGAGTAGAGCAATGAGAGTAATTGTGAGAAAGAATAGAGCAATGAGAGTAATTGTGAGAAAGAATAGATCAATGAGAGTAATTGTGAGAAAGAGTACAGCAATGAGAGTAATTGTGACAAAGAGTAGAGAAATGATGAATAGAGCAATGAGAGTAATTGTGACAAAGAGTAGAGCAATGAGAGTAATTGTGAGAAAGAGTAGAGCAATGAGAGTAATTGTGAGAAAGAGTAGAGCAATGAGAGTAATTGGGACAAAGTTAAGTATATCTTAGTTTAACCAGACCACTGAGCTGGTTAACAGCTCTCCTAGGGCTGGCCCGAAGGATTAGACTTATTTTACGTGGCTAAGAACACTGGTTACCTAGCAACGGGACCTACAGCTTATTGGGAATCCGGAACAGGCATGTATTATGACGAGAAATGAATTTCTATCACCAGAAATAAATTCCTCTAATTCTTCTTTGAGGCTCGAGAGTTTAACGCTGGGCCAACAGCTTAAAAAGTCCGAAAGCCTCCACCACTCCTCCAAAGAAGAACTAGTAATTGTGACAAAGAGTAGAGAAATGATGAGTAGAGCAATGAGAGTAATTGTGAGAAAGAGTAGAACAACGAGAGTAATTGTGACAAAGAATAGATCAATGAGAGTAATTGTGAGAAAGAGTAGAGCAATGAGAGTAATTATGACAAAGAGTAGAGAAATGATACATAGAGCAATGAGAGTAAATTGTGAGAAAGAGAGATAATGAGAGTAATTGTGAGAAAGAATAGAGCAATGAGAGAATTGTGAGAAAGAGTAGAGCAAATGAGAGTAATTGTGAGAAAGAATAGAGCAAATGAGAGAATTGTGAGAAAGAGTAGAGCAAATGAGAGTAATTGTGAGAGAGTAGAGCAATGAGAGTAATTGGGACAAAGAGTAGAGAAATGATGAGTAGAGCAATGAGAGTAATTGTGAGAAAGAGTAGAACAACGAGAGTAATTGTGACAAAGAATAGATCAATGAGAGTAATTGTGAGAAAGAGTAGAGCAATGAGAGTAATTTGTGAGAAAGAGTAGAACAACGAGAGTAATACAGAGAAAGAAAGAAAATGAGAGTAATTGTGAGAAAGAGTAGAGCAATGAGAGTAATTGTGACAAAGAGTAGAGAAATGATGAGTAGAGCAATGAGAGTAATTGTGAGAAAGAGTAGAGCAATGAGAGTAATTGTGAGAAAGAATAGAGCAATGAGAGTAATTGTGAGAAAGAGTAGAGCAATGAGAGTAATTGTGAGAAAGAATAGAGCAATGAGAGTAATTGTGAGAAAGAATAGATCAATGAGAGTAATTGTGAGAAAGAGTAGAGCAATGAGAGTAATTGTGACAAAGAGTAGAGAAATGATGAGTAGAGCAATGAGAGTAATTGTGACAAAGAGTAGAACAACGAGAGTAATTGTGAGAAAGAATAGAGCAATGAGAGTAATTGTGAGAAAGACTAGAGCAATGAGAGTAATTGTGAGAAAGAGTAGAGCAATGAGAGTAATTGTGAGAAAGAGTAGAGCAATGAGAGTAATTGTGAGAAAGAATAGAGCAATGAGAGTAATTGTGAGAAAGAGTAGAGCAATGAGAGTAATTGTGAGAAAGAATAGAGCAATGAGAGAAATTGTGAGAAAGAATAGAGCAATGAGAGTAATTGTGAGAAAGAGTAGAGCAATGAGAGTAATTGTGAGAAAGAGTAGAGCAATGAGAGTAATTGTGAGGAAGAGTAGAGCAATGAGAGTAATTGTGAGAAAGAGCAGAGCAATTAGAGTAATTGTGACAAAGAGTAGAGCAATGAGAGTAATGGTGAGAAAGAGCAGAGCAATGAGAGTAATTGTGAGAAAGAGTAGAGCAATGAGAGTAATTGTGAGGAAGAGTAGAGCAATGAAAGTAATTATGAGAAAGAGTAGAGCAATGAGAGTAATTGTGAGGAAGAGCTGAACTATGAGAGTAACTGTGAGACAGAGTAGATCAATGACACTAATCGTGAGAAAGAGTACAACAAAGTACTAAGCACACTGGAAAGGTGGATTCATACTGGTTAAAAAAAATCCCCAAAGGGCTTGTACTAAACATGCCACAAAGATGAAGTCATACTGGGTAAAAAAAAATCCCCAAAGGGCTTGTACTAAACACGCCACAGAGATGGAGTCATACCAGGTAAAAAAAAAATCCCCAAAGGGCTTGTACTAAACATGCCGTAAAGTTGGGGTCATAAAAAATATCTAAAGGGCTTGTACTAAACATGCCTCAAAGTTGGAGTCATACCAGGTAAAAAAAATCTCCAAAGGTTTTGTACTAAACATGCCGCAAAGGTGGAGTCATACCAGGTAAAAAAAATCCCCAATGTGCTTGTACTAAACATGGCCCAAAGGTGGATTTATACCAGGTTTAAAAAAATCCCCAAAGGGCTTGTACTAAACATGCTGCAAAGGTGGAGTCATACTAGGTAAAAAAAAAAATCCCCAAAGGGCTTGTACTAAACATGCCGCAAAGGTGGAGTCATACCAGGTAAAAAAAATCCCCAATGTGCTTGTACTAAACATGGCCCAAAGGTGGATTTATACCAGGTTTAAAAAAATCCCCAAAGGGCTTGTACTAAACATGCTGCAAAGGTGGAGTCATACTAGGTAAAAAAAAAAATCCCCAAAGGGCTTGTACTAAACATGCTGCAAAGGTGGAGTCATACTAGGTAAAAAAAAAAAATCCCCAAAGGGCTTGTACTAACATGCCGCAAAGGTGGAGTCATACTAAGTAAAAAAAAAAAATCCCCAAAGGGCTTGTACTAAACATGCCGCAAAGGTGGAGTCATACTAAGTAAAAAAAAAATCCCCAAAGGGTTTGTACTAAACATGCCGCAAAGGTGGAGTCATACTAGGTAAAAAAAAAAAAAAATCCCCAAAGGGCTTGTACTAAACATGCTGTAAAGTTGGAGTCATACCAGGTAAAAAAAATCCCCAAAAGGGCTTGTACTAAACATGCTGTAAAGTTGGAGTCATGCCAGATAAAAAAAAAATACTAAACATGCCACAAAGGTGGATTCATACCGGGCTAAAACAAATCCCCAACGAGCTTGTACTAAGCACACCACAAAAGTGGATTCATACCCGGTTAAAAAAAATCCCCGAGCTTGTACTAAGCACATGGCAAAGGTGGATTTATACCGAGTTTAAAAAAATCCCCAACGTGCTTGTACTAAACATGCCAGAAAGGTGGATTCATACTGGGTAAAAAAAAAATCCCCAACGTGCTTGTACTAAACATGCCAGAAAGGTGGATTCATACTGGGTAAAAAAAAATCCCCAACGTGCTTGTACTAAACATGCCACAAATGTGGATTCATACCTGGTTAAAAAAAATCCCCAATGAACTTGTACTATGCACACCACAAAGGTGGATATATATCAGGCTAAAAAAAATCCCCAATGGGCTTGTACTTAGCACACCGCAAAGGTGGATTCATACTGGGTTAAAACAAATCCCTAACGAGATTGTAATAAGCACACCGCAAAGGTGGATTCATACTGGGTTAAAACAAATCCCTAACGAGATTGTAATAAGCACACCGCAAAGGTGGATTCATACTGGGTTAAAACAAATCCCTAACGAGATTGTAATAAGCACACCGCAAAGGTGGATACATAGGGGTTTAAAAAAATCCCCAACAGGGTTGTTCTAAGCACACAGCAAAGGTGGATTCATACTGAGCTGAAAAAAATCCCCAAACGGGCTTGTACTAAACATGCCGCAAAGGTGGATACATAGGGGTTTAAAAAAATCCCCAACTGGCTTGTACTTAGCACACTGCAAAGGTGGATTCATACTGAGTTGAAAAAAAATCCCCAACGGGCTTGTACTAAACATGCCGCAAAGGTGGATACATAGGGGTTTAAAAAAATCCCCAACTGGCTTGTACTTAGTACACCGCAAAGGTGGATTCATACCGAGTTGAAAAAAAATCCCCAACGGGCTTGTACTAAACATGCCGCAAAGGTGGGTACATAGGGGTTTAAAAAAATCCCCAACTGGCTTGTACTTAGCACACTGCAAAGGTGGATTCATACTGAGTTGAAAAAATCCCCAACGGGCTTTGTACTTAGCACACACTGCAAAGGTGGATTCATACTGAGTTGAAAAAACCCCAACTGGCTTGTACTTAGCACACTGCAAAGGTGGATTCATACTGAGTTGAAAAAAAATCCCCAACTGGCTTGTACTTAGCACACTGCAAAGGTGGATTCATACTGAGTTGAAAAAAAATCCCCAACTGGCTTGTACTTAGCACACTGCAAAGGTGGATTCATACTGAGTTGAAAAAATCCCCAACTGGGTTTGTACTTAGCACACTGCAAAGGTGGATTCATACTGAGTTGAAAAAAATCCCCAACTGGCTTGTACTTAGCACACTGCAAAGGTGGATTCATACTGAGTTGAAAAAAATCCCCAACTGGCTTGTACTTAGCACACTGCAAAGGTGGATTCATACTGAGTTGAAAAAAAATCCCCAACTGGCTTGTACTTAGCACACTGCAAAGGTGGATTCATACTGAGTTGAAAAAAATCCCCAACTGGCTTGTACTTAGCACACTGCAAAGGTGGATTCATACTGAGTTGAAAAAAAATCCCCAACTGGCTTGTACTTAGCACACTGCAAAGGTGGATTCATACTGAGTTGAAAAAAAATCCCCAACTGGCTTGTACTTAGCACACTGCAAAGGTGGATTCATACTGAGTTTAAAAAAATCCCAACTGGCTTGTACTAGCACACTGCAAAGGTGGATTCATACTGAGTTGAAAAAATCCCCAACTGGCTTGTACTTAGCACACTGCAAAGGTGATTCATACTGAGTTGAAAAAATCCCCAACTGGTTTTGTACTTAGCACACTGCAAAGGTGGATTCATACTGAGTTGAAAAAATCCCCAACTGGCTTGTACTTAGCACACTGCAAAGGTGGATTCATACTGAGTTGAAAAAATCCCCAACTGGCTTGTACTTCAGCAATACACTGCAAAGGTGGATTCATACTGAGTTGAAAAAATCCCCAACTGGCTTGTACTTAGCACACTGCAAAGGTGGATTCATACTGAGTTGAAAAAATCCCAACTGGCTTGTACATTAGCACACTGCAAAGGTGGATTCATACTGAGTTGAAAAAATCCCCAACTGGGTTTGTACTTAGCACACTGCAAAGGTGGATTCATACTGAGTTGAAAAAAAATCCCCAACTGGCTTGTACTTAGCACACTGCAAAGGTGGATTCATACTGAGTTGAAAAAAAATCCCCAATAGGGTTGTACTAAACATGCCACAAAGGTGGATACATACGGGTTTAAAAAAATCCCCAACGGTCTTGTACTAAGCACACCGCAAAGGTGGATTCATACAGAGTTGAAAAAGATCCCCGCAAAGGTAGATTCATACCGGGTTAAAACACTTGGGGGTCACTATCTAGGAAAGATTAAAAGTAAAGTAGAAATGATTTGTTCCTTCTCAGTAAAAATAGGTTTAGTAAAATCACCTCAACTAACTTTTTGGGGTAATCGGAACCACAAGGGATTATGGCAAGTGATAATGAAAAAGCACAACAGTAAAGAATGACTCTTAAGAGTATTTTTTGCAGAAAGGGTGATGTTCAAGGATTAAAACAAACACTCAGTTTAGTGAAGTCCTAAAGAAAATGACGATAAAGGCTTTTGAAACAGAAACTATTAACAGTGAATTAAGAGGAAGTCAGTGTCATTTGAAAAAAAAAGAAGAAATGAATTAGCAATACGAAACAGAAAAGAAACTAGTAAAGCTGTTTAAAGTTAAAAAGCTCCGCGCCTAACACGAACATTGTAGTGTGACCGCAACTGTGCCAGTGGAGCGAGCGAGCGCTTATTATATAAGAACAACGCACACGGGCACATTCACTCACTCACCTTGGCTTTGTGCTTGTTGCTGTGAAGATGATTGGCTAATCTTCCGTAAAGCTTCAGCGACCGCTGGCAGACGTCGCACCAGTAAGGGGACAAAGGATTGTTCAACGTGTCATCTTGAATAGTGCCATCGCGCATGGCTTTCTTTACCAGTTCATCGTCTTTGTCGTCATCACTGGGATCGGTACCAGAGGAATCTGACGTCTGGAAAGAACAGAAAATTAGACTCATTGGGGGCTTAGCGGCAATCTGTAAGTGTGAGCGTTGCCAGAGAGGCTGCGTCGTAGTCTAGAATGATCTGAAAGTGGTCTCTATCTCAAGTTCATTACAAGGGTTGCCAAATATATTTCATAACAATGTAACAAGCACGCTTTAGAAAAGAACGAGTTATGATTTATTGTGATTCATTTCCTTAATGGTTCGGGAATACAGTTGATAACTGAACTGAGCAAAACTTTCTAGCCTAAAGTAATAGATGAAGGTCTGTGGATATCAGAGGAAAGAAGGTTATATATGCAAATGTCAAGCATTCTGTGTAAGAAAATTGCCTTGGTCAGAGAGAGGGAGCGCGGGACAATATCATGAGTAAAGTGAAACAGTAAGGTTACTAATGCCTAAATGGAGAGAGAGAGAGAGAGAGAGAGAGAGAGAGAGAGAGAGAGAGAGAGAGAGAGAGAGAGAGAGATCTGTCATATTGGATACAATGATGACATACCAAGATACACGTTGACTGTCTTTAGCTTTATACTTTATTTAACTTCAGACTGTTTATTTTTTCACGTTGTGACCGTTAAACCTGAATCGCGAGGGGGGAAAGTGCTCCACATTTTACACTCTTAACTGTCTTAGCTTGGGGGCGGGTGCCAGTTATAAGGGTCAAATCAACGATGGGGAGGTGTTAAGTTAATTTAACTAATTAGTAAAGGGAGTATTCAGATCGGGATTAAAAGGTAAGGTACTGTTGTGTTTTTGGTCGAGGCATCCAGAGTTGTCAGGGAAACAGATCTGGCTGAAGGCGGCAAACAACCAATTATGAAAATAGAAGTTAGAACGGCTCCCAAGGTTAGGCCGATAAAGGTAAAAGAATTAAAATTGAAAGAAGCAGTAGAAGAATGTCTAGACAGAAGAGACGTTTCCTTGATACACATAAAAGAGCACTCAAAGGTAGGCCTCAAGGTAGACGGTAGGCTAATAGACTTAAAGCATGATGAGGCGATTTTGGCTACTTCCACCCAAAAGGACAAAACAAAGAGGTTGTGATGAGGCATGGCCGTGTGATCAGTGCCAGGCCCAGAGGATGACAGTGCAGAGTGTGATAATTGCAAAAAATGGTTCTGCATTCAGTGCTTAGATTCTAAAACAGTCCTTAACAAGCCTCAAATGGAAAATGTTTTGAAGTTGATAAAAATGGCAGAAAAGGTAAAAGGACTAAATTGGTATTGCAAGAGACACCGTGAGGAAAACACTAGTATTTGTGTAGATGTAAGAGAGGATGCAGGGAAAAAAGGGTAACAAGTCAGGGTGATGAAAGTGCTATGAGAAAGGAGGTAGAGGAAAAATCCAAGATCATCGAGAACCTGGAAAGGCCAAATAAAAAGCACAGAGGACACAGTCAAGGAGAAGAAATCAATGGAGGCAGAACTGCAGTCACTTAAAGAAGATTTCACATCATACAGAGAAAAATTAGAAGAATTAATTGGGGAAATTGTTGAAAACAAGAGGACAGTCAGTCCTGTTGACTCTCATAGACGACCTTAAAATCCTAATTGAAAACCTAGTGAAGAAAATGGAAAACTAAGTATAAGAAGGAAAGGTCCACCAGGTACATCACTGCAAATGGCTATTGAGCCTCAACTATTTTAATAATAATAATAATTCGGCAACTCTGCGACTCACCTCTTCTTGCCTCTCACTATCGTGCGTAGAATTCACTCCAAAATACTTATGTCAATCACACTACTAAGGGATTCAAAGCCGATGAAACACGGTTTTTCAACAACACCTTTTTATCAAAGCAGCGGATAACGGTGAAAGTTGGCAAGTGTATAATCTATAACCCTACCCAATTTTTGCAAGCATTACTTAATACCTAAGTTCGATAGTTTTGATAATTATAGAGTACAATGAAGTTGCTGATGCCGGAATCGAGAAACTCACAGACAAGGATTCTAAAACATTTCGTGACGTAAACAACATGACGTCATGAGGCTCCGCCCATCCACCAGGTGGGCAGTATGTCACTAACAGGTGAATGGATAACTTACAAAGTCTAGGCCTCAACAAATTCGATAATGGCCGGCAGGATACGGAATTGTCTCCGTGGTTGCAAGACTGCATTTGTGTTATGGCTTGCCACCATGGCAAGACTTACTATAGCGTGAATAGGTAATTATTTCTATGGTGGGTAATAGGTTACTTGGCCGCCCCAGAAGTGTGGGGCAGGAGCTGTTGACAATCCCGTCATTTTAAGGATGAGTACTGGAAGTCGCATGAAACCCATGAGAGCGTGTAACTGATATTGCTAGCAACGATGAGGACGGGGATGGTGGTCTCTTCCTCGAGAGTGGTGATGAAGACATTTGTAAAATAAATTGTGTGGTGTTAGACGTTTATTTGTACATCTAAAAGATATTTATTAAAACAATGATTATAATATGTTCCTCATTCAAACTGATTTCAATATGTTTTGCTTTCCATGCATATCAGTATAAATCGTTTTACATCTGATTGATATTAAGTAGGCAAATAATAGTCTTCCCCCAGATTCTTGACTCCTACCATTACCTTTTATTTGCAGCGAGTGTACGAGCGCTGTTTGATATAAATGAAAAAAAGACAAGAAAAACAGCAATGGGTTACATTAACTGAAACTAAACAATGGCGTGGACCTTTACACGTACTCTAACAATTGAGGGAAATAAGGTATCATTGCTTTTCATTTGAATTCTACTTTAGTGATCGCTCCTGACTTGCTGCAAATAGTGTCGAAACCTGAGGTAAAACAAACGGATTGTCTTTGTGTATTCCGCCCTGAATAGATGTAGATCTAACAAATAAGCTATTGACGGGCTCATTATGTGGATGAATTACATACTCTGAATTATCTGTAAAGTAGAAACAATAAGAATATCAAGAAAATGGAAGAATTCCAAGCTTAACAACTTAGTCCCAACAACTGCTGTGGAACTGCAATTAAACCTCCACAAAAAATTAATAATAATAATAATAATAATAATAATAATAATAATAATAATAATAATAATAATAATAATAATAATAATAATAATAATAATAATAAGGTAGAACTATAGGGTAGCTCCGCGTCGCCGACGGCACTATAACTTGACTTTTTCTAAAGTTTTTTGGTTGCTAATTATGAATTTACCTTGCTTTTTTGGCGCTTGAGTCTAATTAACCTGTAATTAACCCCCGAAGTCCATCCAACAACGGGTTTCTATACGCGATCTTCACAAGACAGAGCACGGGGATATACGCCTGTTTCGAACGGTTCATACCCCATCCGGCAGGTGCAATAACTTGTTAACGTATGGGTACCCAACCCCGTCGCCCCCGGCCCAGTACTAAACACGGCGAAGGGACATTCCATTTGGCCGACAACAAACAGATGCACCGCCAGTTTCAGAAGCCCTAAAAGTGTAGAAAAAACCAGTTGAAAAGGTAAAAACAGGCGCGGAGCTAATATATAGAATTACTATTATTATTGTTATTATCATTATTAATTATAAAATTATTGCAAATGATAATGCGATCAAGGGGACAATGACAAATCCTGCTCGCCATCATTGATATCGCTGAAGCCTAGAATGGGCACTAATATCAGTCAGTGAATATGTCACCGGGAAGTGGGCAGACCCACAGTGAAGAGACGTTTTCCCCATAAGTGAACTTCTCTTCAATGTGGGTGGAGCCTCATGACGTCATAGGTTAATGTTGTGTTCAAAACTGTGATTTTCATGGCTCTGGCATAGAAAACGCACTTTTACTCTGATAAGTAGTACCAGAATTGTTGAACTTAAGTACTGAATAATATTTGTAAAAAATTAGGTAGCTATATAAATACACACTTGCCAACTTTCACCTTTATCCGATGCTTTGATAAAAAGGTGTTGCCGAAAAACCGTGTTTCATCGGCTCTGAATTCCTTAGTAGTTTCCATTCTCGTTTGTAAACTCACTCTTCCACTCACTCAACTTGCTCCATTGCAACACTTCGAAACTCTCACTAGTGCCTACAGTTTCTCTTCCCATATCCCAAGTGAGTGGCATATCATCTGCAAGCATCAGCAATTCACGGCTCATTATTATCTTATCCTGCAACCCACCTGCATCTACTGCCTTACTTAAGGGTCTTACAGCGTCCCTTGGCCCCTAGCTACATCCTCTTTCATTCCTTTTACTGCACAGCCGTTCATATTCTCTTTCTTCCGTCTGGCTTTCCACCCTCTAAAAATTGTTTCATCCTGTTACACCTTTCAAGCCTCCTTATTGTCAATTTCCCTTTCACGGCGGAAGGACCTCAAAGGTCCTAGCGCTTGGCCTTTGGCCTAAATTCTGTATTCTATTTTATAGCTACCACCCTGTTCTGTGATGATGTCTCATGTCACTCAGTCCACAAGGCTAGCAAACAGTCAAGGAGACAGAACATACCCTTGCCTCAGACCTACTTTTACACCATGCAACCTCCTCAACAAGGCATGCCTGGCCTGTTTCCTTTTTTCCACATTTACAAACTCTTCTTTGATTTTTCTTCTTCATTCTGCAAGCACTATTGTCAGTAAGTGATTCCAAGCAGAGCTTCCAGAATCCTGAATGAATTCGAAATGTTGAGGCAGGTTTACCTGACAGTTGTCGCCCAGGGAAAGTTGTAGTATATGGAGTTCTGTGAAAGAAAAAAGTGTAATTATTAAATGCAGACCTTAGATACAGCAAGCCGTGTACATTTATTCAACCCGCCAAAGTCGACTAAATACCAGGTACATCACTGCAAATGGCAATTGAGCCTCAACGGATTTTTCCCTACCTCCAGAACATAACTTTGTTAAGGACCCCATCTCACCAAAGAGGAGACCCAGAATCGATCCCACAGGGAAACAGCACTGAGTCTGGTTTCTGAACAATCCTTTGTTCCCTTGTTGACTTAGTTTTGAATCCTGTACCCGTTGGTTTGTTGGAATTGGCAGGACGCAAGAGTAGAACAGGTATGGGGCCAGCAACCACACCGCAAAAAAAAAAAAAAAAAAAAAGGCTGAGAACTGTGAGCCACTATTTAGGCACTTCCTGAAAAAATTCTTATTTTGGATCTTTTACTAACCCCAAGGGTTTTTAACCCAGTATGTATCCACCTCTGTGGCATGTTCAGTACAAGCCTGTTTGGGATTACCTTGAAAATATAAAACAAAAGACCGTAAATATTATAAAGGTAATGACCCCTAGAAATATTATTCCTAGATATCCACCCTGAAACCCTTGGGGTCACTATCTAGGAGAGATCCTTTTTGTGGGGTTTCAAAGAAATCCATTTGCTGAAATATCATTTATTGCTAACATATATCTAAGGACTTGGAGTGCCCGTCAAGAAGGGGATTTCATGAATCACATTAGACCTAAAAATCCCAAATATTACATAACCACTGAAGGAATATTCCCTACCTCTGAATGGACTTTGGATCTGAGGTGTGTCTTCATAGTGTCTTTATTAGTAAGAGTTGTGTCGCAGGCGTTGCAGTAAAAGGTCGAGTCTCTCTGCTCCTTCACGACGCCTGCCGTTATCGCGCAATGCAGCATCAGCTGCGGAGTCATTTCTCCTCTGTACGCCTGAAAACACGGACGAGAGGTCATGCCACATTATAATGGGTAGACAGACAAGAATTCTGAAAACACAGAAGAAAGCAGCAGAGCAGAAGGCTTGATAAAGGTAAAAGAGCTAAGAAAAAGATGGATGGTTAATGAGAATACAAGAGAAACCAATAGAGTAAGAGTGGTTCAGTATAAGCAGTCAAGGAAAGCTTACGAGGCTTAAAATAAGACCGTTCTTAACTTTTGGGGTCTTTGTCTTGTTATCGCACTTTGACGTTGTCTTCTGTGACTGAGCCGTGTGGTCACAGTGTATATGCATGTATACGAGTGTCATCACATCCCTCCGAATCCTGTAACTCGAGCAGAGTTAATTTGTAGTACAGCATGCAGCAAAAGTTGTGTGACCAGATTTCAGTGATTTTTGTTCGAAAGTCACTAACTGGCAACTCTTACCTTCTTCACACTTCTAGCTCTTCGTTGGGCGAGTCGTTTGAGCTGTGGCCTATCACTCGGTAGGCCCGAGTTCAAGTCTCCGGCTGGCTGATGAAGAGTTAGAGGAATTTATTTCAGGTCATAAAGTTAATTTCTCGCTATAATGTGGTCCGGATTCCACAATAAGCTGTAAGTAACCAGTTGGTTCTTAGCCACGTGAAGAAATAAGTCTAATCCTTCGGGCCAGCCCTAGGAGAGCTGTTAATCAGCTCAGTGGTCTGGTAAAACTAAGGTATACTTTTTCTTCACACTTCTGATGAGGTCAGTTGCAATGGCAAAAAATTCTGCAACTTTGCTCAATAAAAGGTACAGTTCACGAAGCGTTGTTTTAAAGTATTAATGCTATATTTTTTTATCGAAATATCAGCTAGATCATTATAAAAACATTAACACAGAAATTTTTAATTATGGTAAATATGAAAAGACGTAAATGGCCTCTATAGTAATGTATTCAACGTAATAAACGTATTGGAGATGTAGTTGTGGTCGTGGTCTAACCGACGCCAACTGTCAGCGTCAGTTAAATGGCTCAGTTTGCCTCCCGCCGCCTTACCAGTAGGTCAGTGCACTTCATGCTTCTCGATTGTATCATTCTTATGAAGCCTATAGGCCTATGAAGAAAATAATGACGGAAGTCTATCACACCAAGACTGTGGAAGAATTTCACAAATTCTGCTTTATGGTCTTATAGACACCCTTTTTAAGTTTACAAAGATTTGACGCAACTATATATTGTTACTATCTGAAATATAGCCTAGTATGTTATAAAGCCAATGGCATAGGCCTAGACTCCAGAGCCATACTGTTATTATTTTTAATACGTTGTCGTTGTTGTTGTTGTTATTCTGCAGAATCTGCACACAATAGGTGTGGCTGATATGTCCGACCTGATAATAGTCTTCCATTCCTAAAGTAAAAGTAAAATAATAAAAAGGTAGAATTAATTGTATTTCTCATAGTGAGGATTATTCTCCACCTCGTTTATTTATTTATTATCATTTTCCTTCAAACTAAAGAAACTCCTCGGGAGACTAGAAGACCCATGTAGCCTTGGCTATAGCCTAAGCTATGACTTGTAAGAATTTACTGCAAGTATCGAAATCATGATGCTGACTAACATTTGCTTATACACAAAACTATACTAGTGAAAAGAAGTAATGACTTTGAATTGATATCCCAAATGCATTATCATCATTAGACTTTGCTCTGCTTAACTTTTCTTTTTCACTCCATCGCGATGTCCTCTTTCACAGTTTCACTGTATCCAGACTGATGGTTCCACGACTCATGGGAGTCACGGTGAACCAAGGGAGTCATGCTACAGTAACGTATTTAGTTTTCATTCAGAAAAATTATTGTAGCATGAAATATTTTTTGTTTGCCACGATCCAATATATTCCAATGATAAGATTCTACATAACAAGTGACCAACTTTTCCTCATTCTTACACATGTTTACAAAGTAAAATATAAGATTTAACACTAAGTGGCAACTTGAGAACAATGCTTGTCCAGTACAAAATAAAAAAAGTTGCAAGACTTTTGCTGCATACTGTACAAACTTCAAAATGTGTGATTAGTCCCCTGACCAGCAATTAACCAAGTGTGTGTGTGTGTGCAGTAAGCTGAAACGTTTCTCCCTTCATAAATCTATATCATGACATACTGGGATCTTGGTGCCTACAAATACGCGAGTGTGATTCTCTGCAGTCATCTGTGCTTTTAAAGATCCTTTTTGACTGCTAGCAGAATGTTTAGCTTGTGACGATGAGATGGCACCTCAGACTCTTCTAAACAACCGAGAGGTTAATTACTGGCTAGTCTCAAAAGAGAGAGAAAAAAAAACTGAAAAGGAAATAAAGTGGCAACTCAGAATTACTGGGTGATCAAAGGTTCACTGGACGTACTGTGCTAGACCAGGACCAATACATCAAGGTAAAATGCTGTATATATCCCCTCTCGGGACATTGACACTTAATGGTAACCTACAGTTGATTTATATAATAATGAACGACATAAACCAACCTCCGGAACTTGCTAAGTATAATACAGAACACAACGGAACCTTTAGGGAACTCTGTGGAACCTCCTGGTGGAACGCACGAACGACTGGATACTTCGGGTCTGCACCGGAATAGAGAACAAGAGTATATCACCATAACAGATCAGAAAACGAACAGCAGGATCGTAAGTGTATGAGAGAGAGAGAGAGAGAGAGAGAGAGAGAGAGAGAGAGAGAGAGAGAGAGAGAGAGAGAGAGAGCGTTGTGTGAATGACAGCAACAAACATATATTACTTAGCACAACCCAGTCATCCGCGGGACGGTGAAATTACACTTCCTTTTTGTAAACAAAACCTCTCAAGAACTAATGGACGGAATTTGATTGAAATTTGCTGAATTTCACTGGGTACCTCACTCAAAATGAAGTTGTTTGTTCGTGATATATTTAGGTAATGGAGGGACGGGCAAAGTGAAACAAAAGTATCAGAAAATTGACTGAAAGTTTTATCATAATTGTCCTCTGATTTAATGAATGAATATGCCGCAAATATTGACGTACTACATATTTCAAATGAAATCTAAGTAAAAATAAACGCCGAGAAGTGGACTATAAAATAGATATCCAATCATAGGGTGAAGCACAACACTCAGTTTTATCTTTATCGGAAGCGGGTAGGGACGTGGCGGGGGTGGTGGCGGGGGGAGGTCGGTGTAGTGCAGTACTCGAGGTTCACTGCGGTGTCCCTTCGGCCGTTAGCTGCAACCCCTTTCATTCCTTTGACTATCTCCGCTCATATTCTTTCTTCCATCTTACTTTCCATCCTCTCCTAACAATTGATTCTTAGTGCGACTGCGAGATTTGCCTCGTATTGCAACTTCCAAACCTTTTTACTGTCAATTTCCGTTCTGACGTCAGTTGCCATTCTTTATATTCTTTCGTAGAGAGCTCAGCGAATAATGGAGAATGGGCTGACCTATTCAAACTCCATGAGATAAGAATAAAACGAAAAACATCACAACAGGATGTTGTCAGTCTCTTTATCAGAAAGTAAGCCAGCTTTTTCTTAGCAGTGCATGTTATCATGTATGTACGTACAGATGTATACACACAATATATATAAAAATATATGTACTATATATATCATATGCATGTACATATGAATAATTTATATATATATATATATATATATATATATATATATATATATATATATATATATATATATGTATATATATATATATACACACATATGTATATACATTATATATATATTATATATAATAATATTTCAGATAATACAGTACAGATTGTAATGAAGTGAAGGGAAACGGTGACAGGGCTTCAAAGTGTTTGCAAGAAAATAAAGTAAAACTGAGCACGAGCAAGCTTGAGGACAGTTAGAAAGATGGATCAGTGAATTTCAACACAGACAGTGGAAGAATGATGCAGTTGATTCGCACAGGTATTTTGAAATAAACAGGTTGTTGAGCCAACTCTCTCTTATGGAAGTGAAGTGTGGATGGAGGTTGAATGCGAAAGAAAGATGGACTTTTGTACGATCACATGTGGCATAAGAAGAATTAAAGGATAAGTTTGGAAGTTTTCTGCACAGGAGTTTCTGTCCTGTCACTTGTGAAAGTGAAAGTTGTTTTATTCTGTCTGCATTTTTATATGAAAAGTTATATTTTGTAGAGACCCATTTCTCAGCTGCTCATGGAAGATATCCTCCTTCGATATGGAATCTGAACAGCTGAATTTTTCAAAGAGCAAAGTGGAATTGTAAACTCAGTCACACACAACAAGGAGACACTGAGACTTAACCTGAGAAATGCGTCAATGTCATTTTAGAACAGTCCTGGTGCGGCTATCTTGACAAAAATGCTACTCTTCAGAATCTGACACATATCTTTACCAATGCCTTTGTAATTGTTTTCTGTGCATGTATCATCAAAATATTTTTTGCCTCTTTCTCTTTGTTATTTTGTTATAAACATTCAAAGTTAATTTTATTGCGCGACGTGGCATTTTGCCTGATGAATCGGTGGTGCGGTCGTACTATGGGGGTTGGGTCGGGTCTGTCTGCCCTCACCCATGGGTGGGGAGGTAGTTGGGTCGTTAACGGGCAGAGGATGTTGTTTTTCACTCCATCGGGCTTCTTCATGGCGAAAAGGGCAGAGCATGGAGGTGACCGGCGCTGCCACATCAAATATTCCCACTCACGTTGTATGGTATATGAAGGCAGCATAAGTTATACAACACAAATATAATTGGTTGCTAATCAATTTTTGCCAATTATTAAAGGCCCTCGTAATTTTCTAGCATTTAACAACAATAAAACAACACGTTTATTCTTAAACGTGGCAAAAATTTCCAGCGCTGCCAGTTCCTCTCACGTGTTAAGCTGACCTCAGGGCATAAAGATGTCAAACAGCCCATGCCTCCACAAGGAAGCTCAGTCAAAACACTCACTGACTCATTAAGGAGTCTGTCGCCTACAAACAACATGGAACGATGGAAGGAGGTCCTCGTTCCTCAAGATTAATCTTCATCCACAGGCCTCGAGAAATCGTTCATAGGGTCGTTAAGTACTTTTCTAAAGAAAGGCAAAACCGTGGACCCATTATGGATATCAGAAAACACTGCAACGCGCGCCCAGAAGCAACAATGATACCGGAGAGAACAATCAGCAGGATTTGCAAAGAAGGCAAAGATACGGAAAGAGATGCGGCACTCAGCAATTTTCCTGGAATGGGAGAAGCATCAACCGAGAACCGTGACAGATGTCAAAATCGACAAGAGCGTTTACATAGAACTGTTTTAGACTCATGTAAGGAAGGAAGTACCAACGCTTGATATAATCAAAGACGCGTTAAAACACAAGATATTTTCATCGGGTATGGGCATTCATGCAAAGGTATCTTGTATGTTATAACGATAAAAACTGATACAAAAACAAAGAAAAAAAAAACAATGAAATATTCCGAGTAAATGGCAAAGCTGGAGCTAAGTCTGTAAGGAAAAAGAAGATATATGAATAGAAAATGTTATGAATACTAACTGGAAAGAAACGAAGGACCATATTATGAATAGATGATAAATTAAATAGCTGCCGGTAATCTTATTTGTGTAACCTATGTATATATCTTATCTGTCTACACACAATCCTTTTCAAATGCCAATAGCTCTCTCTCTCTCTCTCTCTCTCTCTCTCTCTCTCTCTCTCTCTATATATATATATATATATATATATATATATATATATATATATATATATATATTATATATATATATAGACACATACTGTATATATACACAGTAAATTGACACAAAAACAAGTAAATTAAAAGTGCGGAAGTCCAGTAGCGTGAGATAATCACAAGGAAGGTCCAAAAGAGATTCAATTAGGCCTATATGAAAACAGAGACCTGGAAGAACGGAAATATTTCTGAAGGAGTGTCGAGGCAATAGGGAACACCCAGAAGTATATTGCTCCAGGAGACATTAATAAACACCAAGGAGGTTAAACCTCTTTGACAGAAGCACGGATTAAAGGGGGTAAATGGGAAGGTAGGCCTCAACCTGAGAAATGCGTCAATGTCATTTTAGAACAGTCCTGTGGTGCGGCTATCTTGACAAAATGCTACTCTTCAGAATCTGACACATATCTTTACCAATGCCTTTGTAATTGCTTCGTGCATGTATCATCAAAATATTTTTGCCTCTTTCTTTGTTATTTTGTTATAAACATTCAAAGTTAATTTTATTGCGCGACGTGGCATTTTGCCTGATGAATCGGTGGTGCGGTCGTACTATGGGGTTGGGTCGGGTCTGTCTGCCTCACCCATGGGTGGGGAGGTAGTTGGCATAACGGGGCTGTTGGCCCCGGTAGAGGATAGCGTAGTTTTTTCTTACTCCATCGGCTCCTTCATGGCGAAAAGGGCAGAGCATGGAGTGCCGGCTGGCGCCACATCAAATATTCCCACCACGTTGTATGGTATATGAAGGCAGTATAAGTTATACAACACAAATATAATTGGTTGCTAATCAATTTTGCCAATTATTAAAGGCCCTCGTAATTTTCTAGCATTTAACAACAATAAAACAACACGTTTATTCTTAAACGTGGCAAAAATTTCCAGCGCTGCCAGTTCCTCTCTCACGTGTTAAGCTGACCCTCAGGCATAAAGATGTCAAACAGCCCATGCCTCCACAAGGAAGCTCAGTCAAAACACTCACTGACTCATTAAGGAGTCTGTCGCCTTACAAACAACATGGAACGATGGAAGGAGGTCCTCGTTCCCGCATTAATCTTCATCCACAGGCTCGAGAAATCGTTCATAGGGTCGTTAAGTACTTTTCAAAGAAAAGGCAAACCGTGGACCCATTGCGGATATCAGAAAACACTGCAACGCGCCTCAGAAGCAACAATGATACCGGAGAGAACAATCAGCAGGATTTGCAAAGAAGGCAAAGATACGGAAGAGAGATGCGGCACAGCAATTTTCCTGGAACGGGAGAAGCATCAACCGAGAACCGTGACAGATGTCAAAATCGACAAGAGCGTTTTATATAGAACTGTTTTAGACTCATGTAAGGGGAAGGAAGTACCAACGCTTGATATAATCAAAGACGCGTTAAAACACAAGATATTTTTCATCGGGTATGGGCATTCATGCAAAGGTATCTTGTATGTTATAACGATAAAACTGATACAAAAACAAAGAAAAAAAAAAAACAATGAAATATTCTGAGTAAATGGCAAAGCTGGAGCTAAGTCTGTAAGGAAAAGAAGATATATGAATAGAAAATGTTATGAATACTCTAACTGGAAAGAAAACGAAGGACCATATTATGAATAGATGATAAATTAAATAGCTGCCTGTAATCTTATTTCAAAACCTATGTATATATCTTATCTGTCTACACACAACCTTTTTCAAATGCCAACTCTCTCTCTCTCTCTCTCTCTCTCTCTATATATATATATATATATATATATATATATATATATATATATATATTATATATATATATATATATAGACACATACTGTATATATACACAGTAAATTGACACAAAACAAGTAAATTAAAAGTGGAAGTCCAGTAGCGTGAGATAATCACAAGGAAGGTCCAAAAGAGATTCAATTAGGCCTATATGAAAACAGAGACCTGAAGAACGGAAATATTTCTGAAGGAGTGTCGAGGCAATAGGAACACCCAGAAGTATATTGCTCCCAGGAGACATTAACAAACACCAAGGAGGTTAAACTCTTTGACAGAAGCACTGGATTTAAGGGGGTAAATGGGAAGGGTAGGCCTTTAACCTGAGAAATGCGTCAATGTCATTTTAGAACAGTCCTGTGGTGGCTATCTTGACAAAAATGCTACTCCTTCAGAATCTGACACATATCTTACCAATGCCTTTGTAATTGCTTCTGCATGTATCATCAAAATATTTTTTTGCCTCTTTCTCTTTGTTATTTTGTTATAAACATTCAAAGTTAATTTTATTGACGACGTGGCATTTTGCCTGATGAATCGGTGCGTCGTACTTATGGGGTTGGGTCGGTTCTGCCCTCACCCATGGGTGGGGAGGTAGTTGGGTATAACGGGCTCGTTGTTGGCCCCGGTAGAGGATAGCGTAGTTTTACTCCCATCGGCCCTTCCATGGCGATTTAGGCGTTGTCCCCATGCTGCCAAACAAACACTTGTCTCGAGTTTTAAAGGCCTACCCTTCCCATTTACCCCTTTTAATCCGTGCTTCTGTCAAAGAGGTTTAACCTCCTTGGTGTTTGTTAATGTCGCCCACACAGCCGCTGAAGAGGCTTGTAGCAGTTCTCGGGTTTTAAAATCGGTGGGAAGTTTAAGAAAAGGAGGCTATGGATGGCTAAGGACAAGATGAAGCCATTCTCTGACTCACCTGCTGATAACGTCCAAAACTGTGATAAAAGTGAAGACAATACCTGTAAACCTTGTTGCGAAGAAACACACTATATACAACTTGCAACCTAGTTGCTACCGCATCTGCACATCGCGAAAGAATGACGATGGTGCCATTTATCACACAGTGGAGTATACTACAACTTAAACTGACTAAATGAACACACAGACACGTCCTTATCAATGACACTGCACCCTACCATGTTAAGCTTAGGAGCAAAGGGGGTGTGCGTCACTGGGGGCAGTATCACTGACACTGACGGTCCAGAAGCTCTAGCTTCTAGCTAGACTGAACGGAAGATCGACCGCTAGAAAGCACAAGCCTAATACCGTGCGCTGACTGTTCCAGTGTGGAACACGTACTAGTCATATGATTTAACTCTTCTTCTCCTTCTTCTTCTTCTTCTTCTTCATCTTCTTCTTCTAAACTCTAGCTTATTTTTGCTTACGACTTCTGTTCTCTTGAGGTATGTAAGACAGAATTACGGCTCTGTACTCAAGTATCCAATGCGTTAATGGCCTATGTTGCACCACTGTTGGCAATAGTGTCAATTTTTTGTTTTTCAATTCAGTCCCTTCTTAATATGCTTTTATGTTTTTTTCATTCACTCAGTTCACTTCTTCACCTCCTGTTCCCTTCCTTTTGTACCTTTTCTTGCGTCATTCATTACCTCTGACAGTTATAGTTCTCTCTCTCTTTCTTCTCTCTCTC